>NC_055960.1:24095737-24365737 GCF_018492685.1 Alosa sapidissima | reverse complement strand
GGATGTGAACCATTCATTGTTAAATGAAAAGATATACCCCGCCCAGAACCTTACCTTATGAATAGCACTGCCTATAAAGCATTTCCTTCTTTTGATAGCAAAGTTGAGCTTGTGCATACAGAACCTGCGAGACATTCTCCCTCTGTCTGTTAAACTCCTGACCTTGCATTAGGCATTTGCACTCATCCACCTGACCTTTCAGACAACACAGAGTGACCACTGAAAAGGCTGATAACATAACAGCAGTGAGAGAGAGGAGGGAGGGAAGGAGAGAGAGGGAAAGAGAGAGAGAAAGAGAGAGAGAGAGATGTTGCTCGGTGCCAGAGCACAGGGTTCCTGCAGGTAACAAAATGAGGGAGTAATTTTTGGTGTTATTTGACTAGACTACCAAAAAAACTCATGGGGCTGAAATTGATTGTGAGGAAGTGAATCCAAGAAAGGACATTTGCAAGCATCGTGAAGTATACAGTAGTGGCTAAAATTGTTGGTACCCTTCCACGAATTAGAAAAACCTTATTTTTTGTTTGAAATTATTGTAAACCCAAAAAAGTAAGTGGCATTCATCATTCTTTATTCCATTTTTAATGCAAATCAAACTTCACTTTGACTTTATTCAACAGTATATTTTATATAATAAACATATGAAAATGGCCTTTATCACGTCTTATCTAATATCTTTGTGAAATAAACAACAAATTATCTCTTTTCTTCTTCCAATCTTTCTTTGTTTTACTATGTTGCATACCAAAGGCATGCAGCTATACACCCACAATTGCTTTGAATTTCATTGCTTTTAAGGAAGAAATGAAGCATTCTTTCAAAAATCTTTAAGGGTACCAGCAAACAATCATCCACAACCGAATGTATGGAAGTCAACATGCCTGACATGTGTGATCACTTTGAATACAGAGATCAAACTAATGGTAGGTTGGAGAAAGACTATCAACAGACAGACAGCAACCCAGACAGGCAATTGAAGGTGACTTATGCCTCATGACTATAGTGGTCTTTTTGGAGGAACTTTCCCATGAGCCAAGTGCATCTCTGGCTCATGGCCAAGGTTTTGCTCCTGCAGCTCCCCTATGAAGCAAGGAGCCACCAACTCAGAGCTCATCGCTCGAACCACTGTGATCTCATGGCTTGACACTCCAGGTAACATGCATACTGACCAAAAAAGTAGACCCTACCCCAGCGGAGTGCTGCTTTGAAAGGAAACATGTGACCTTGTGACTACAATGTAAATGGCCATACTTCCTTAGGGGCTGACTGCTGCCTCAGACTCTCTATTCTGACCGCACTGCTGCCTTGTTCTTCTACAGACGAGGCCTCTCTGACTTGTCTCACACGCATGTCTCTATATTGGCACAGCGGCTCCAACCTCCCACTGAATGGTGAACGCTGAGCCAAGGGTCTCGGAGCTCAACAGCACACAGACAGAATGTGAAGTGCGAGAAAGAAAAAGACAAAGACAGAGCCCTTCAGAGCCCTTCAGAGCTACAGTGTCCTTCCCCACGGTGAAATGTGTCTGTTTTGACAGCTATCACCACAACAGAAACAGGAGTTAAAGGAGAATTCCGGTGATTTTCACATCTCTGTTTCTCGAGGTCACCGAGTATACTGTCGGTACGAAAAAGAATGAAAACAATAGGTTCTACCTAGCTCGAGGTCAGGCAGCCAACAGACATATAGTTTATTTATGGTTTACATAAGGCAGGGCAGCTATAGTCCTACGCTCTGGGGGCATGTTTATGAGCCCCCATATTCATGCCCCCAGAGTGTAACACTATAGCTGCCTGGCTGCGGCAACTCAAGCTAGGTAGAACCGATTGTTTTGGGGGGGTTTTCGTACCAAAAGTACTCAGTGATCTATGTGAAAAATCACCGGAATTCTCCTTTTAACAATAGAGGTGTGTGGTAGAGCAATTCCACATGCATCAACAGCTCAGTGCCAAGGTAATATACTAAATGTTTGCAAATGATAACTCGCAAATGTCATACACTCATATGATCACCAGAAAGAGTTTAAAATAGATGGCATAGAGGAGGAGCAGTATTATTCTGAATTTCAGTCTGTGATTTGTCAGAGTTTAGTGGGCTGTCTGGTTTGTTAACAGGATAAATTTCTATTTGTTAGGTATAAGGGGAACCTTGGGGTAAAGAGTGGTGGCAATTATGTGTGGTCACCTAAATATACCTGCATAAGGAATCATCCTAACCTTGTAATTTTATTGTACAGAAATACAGAAGCAATAAGCAAGCACTGACTCTGGAAAAGCGGGTATTTCAATATTTCTCACAGAAGTTGGCTGTCATTATGCTGCTGTCTGTATAAAAGCACTGCTTGACAAGATATGAGGAGCCAATCAGATCCATGACGAAAGGAGCAGGAAGCTCAGGAGAGCATGTATGAATGCAAATATAAACATCACAAGAAACCAGCCTTTACACACATCCACAATCTACACACACATGCACACACACACACACACACAAACAAACACATACACACACCAAAAGATCTGACTCACGACCAGTGATGAGGCACAGGTGAATCAAAAGATTTGAGAGATGGATATAAGGTCTGATAAGGCTCCCTCTCTTTCTTCATCTCCTCCCACTAAGATAATTGATAATAAAACAGTCACTGATGGTTGCCAATTATCTTCAACAGCTTTTAAAGCGACACGCTTTATGATGCCGAGAGCACTGGCATAAATATTCACATCAGCTGCAAATAAAATCACGAGCGTCTCAGCTTTGAAGCGTTTAAATATTAAGAAGCTCTGCAATCATGGTGTTTCTCGCTCACTCTCTCTCCCTCTTTCCCCCTCTCTGTCTCTCTATCTCCCTGAGGAGGAAGCTCTTGAGATGAAAGGTAGGGGTAGACGGCATGTTCGTCCTGGTCAACTGATTTTAAGGCACTGATATATTCATCCCTTTGAAAATCAATTTCATTTAGCTCAAGAGAGTAACACCCCCCCCCCCCCCCCCCCATGTGTCCTGCACTCTTTGATATTCCTGCTTGTCACCCGCCAGCTGAAGACGAACCAGAGTGGGCAAATATGGGGCAATTGGGCAAATATGCACAATGTGGTGACTTATTATTTTCTGCTTTTTTCCATTAATTATTTTGAATAATTAATGCCAAGGCGCAGACAGTGTCTCCAAGTCTCCGTGAGATGACTGAGGAGGTGCAGATGGAAGTGGATAATAAAAGTGAAATTCAATCTGGGCCATGCCTGGGCCACGCCTGGGCCACGCCTGGGCCAAAGTCGAAGTGCTTCAAAGTGCTTCAAAAAAAAAAAAGAAGCTAACTCAACTCAGTATTGTTGCTTCCACTGAGTTAACTTATGTGTGGTGTAATATCAATTTTATTATAGGTTTATTACACATGACAATGTAGAGAACTGAGGTAACAGTTGACGGTAAGGGTACATGAATCATCATGAATTTTGACATTTATTAATTAATTAATGATTACTGTATTATTACTTCATTCCCTAATATCTCATGAATCATCAGGAATTTACAGTCTGAGATGGCTATTCTTAACACAGATGGAAATATATGACAACCATATTTGTTGTACATAATCTGAGTTCACTAGTCTGAAAACAAGTTTGTGGACTTTGAGCTCTAGTGTTTGAGCTCTGTTGTGGTCGTAATGGCAGCAGTGCTTGCAGTACTAAGCGCAATTCAAACAGAATTTTGGAGGCTGTGACAAAAATTCTTGGCTCTAGTGTCTTTAATTATTAGTTTTTAGTTCCCCTTAACCCATTTACTCCTAATATGCCTGCTAAAAACGCCTATAGAATCTAATGGCATTCTAGACTAAATAACCTTATTTCCTGAGGGTTTTCTGAAAAAATACTAAGAATCGTCAACGTCTACCAAAACCTTAATATCTAAGCCTCTGTACACCTAGAAACATGAAATAAAAAGCATGCTGCGCTATGCAGCAACCAGCGGGAGAGTCAATGCTGCGATATGCAGCATCCGGCAGGAGATGGAATGTTGCGTCGTGCAGCATCCAGCACAAATGGGTTAATTAATTCCAGTGGTGGCCTTTAACATTGCTCCTGAGAAATAACATTGCTCCTGCTTGACTCCTGCCTGTACAGTGACTCTTGCACGACCCTTGCAAGGTGTTCCAGGTCCTCAGCCAGAGACCTGACCACACATGCTTGCATGGTGGTGTTTCAATGGTCAAACTTGTCCAAAGTCCAGTCCTGGAGATAGCTGCAGCACTCGTAGCAGTGCTTGTGGTAGGAGTAGTTATTGAAGGGATTGTGAACTGAGATTCACTACAATAAAAACATATCAAACATTTCTTTCAGTGTTGCGAGCCAAATACTGAATGAGGAATAATAAGATTCTAGAGCAGAGAAAGATATATATATATATTATTGAATTCTGCTTTGTCAGACTTTGTAAGATCAAATTCATCTATCAGGTGTTCATCCGAGTTACCAGGGTTGTTGTGTGTGTGTGTGTGTGTGTGTGTGTGTGTGTGTGTACAAGCTAGCTTTTAAATAACAAGACTGTTAAATCAAGTATAGGTACACAACATTTATTTGTTACAATTGAACTACAGTATTAGACACGCATGCATAAACCAGCTGCAGCTGCAACCTCTCACTGCAACATCCACTTGGGTAGCCGGCCAGCCGCACAGGGCAGATGGACAGAGGGAGAGAGCACAGACTAAAAGGGATGGAAAGAGGTAGAGAGAGACAGTATGGGAGAGAGATGGAAAGAGAGACAGAGATGGAGGGATGGGAAGACAGAGAGAGAGAATGAGGGATGAGAGGGTGAGAAAAAGGCATTGAGATAGAGAGAGAGAGAGACACAGAGAGGAAGAGAGAGAACTGAGGAGGGATGGCAGAAGGAGAAGTGAAAGGATAGATGGAGGTATGGAGAGCGGAAACTGGGAGATGGAGAGAGAGAGGGATGAAGAGGAATGGATGTAGAGAAAGTACAGAAGAGAGAAGGATGAAGAGAGAGACATGGAGCGATAGAGAGGGGTAAAGAATGTGCAGGGTCTGAGACAGGGAGTCTGAGATGGAGAGAAGGAGAGGGAGGGGGAAGGGGGAAGAAGGGAATAGGAATTAGGAAAGAGAGGGTTTGGATTGAAGGATTTTGAGGGAAAGAAAGAGGGAGATGGAGGTATAGAGACAGTGAGATGGACAGAGTGAAGTGGATGGATGAAGAGATACTAAAATTAGGGAGACACAGATGGAGAGAGGGGTAGAGAGGTAGAGAAAGAGAGAGAGAGAGAGCAAGAGAGAGAGAGAGAGGTGTCCTGAGCCAGGGCGCGTGGCCAGAGAGAGCAGAAGCATGGGCAAATGCTGTTCCAGATAATTAATGAAGCCATCTTCCCTGGGGCCTGTCCAGCCTGACACTACATTACAGTGTGTGTGTGTGTGTGTGTGTGTGTGTGTGTGTGCGTGTGTGTGTGTAAAATGGCATCTTTATGACAAACAGTGGACAGGAGGTGTGTGTGTGTATGTTTAATGGCATGTCAAATAGCATTATGTGGGTACAAGTGGTGTGTGTGTGTGTGTGTGTGTGTGTGTGTGTGTTTATTGTGATTCTGAGGGAATTTGTTCGAGGTAAAGGACTCAAACAGAAACCATCACCATACACACCTTAACCCTAATTGCTCCCAATGCCCAAAAGTTTTGATCGAATGACATTAGTTATGTTAAACAGATGATATAACTGTTGTCATTGTATTTCTTCCTATGGATTAACATGGATTTCACATTGAATCTGTGAGCAGTGTGCTTTTGTATATAGTGTCTTTTGTCTCAAATATTTGCTCATACTCTAAGGCTCTAAGACAAACACATATAAGTTACTTAAGCCCTAAGGGGTACATGTTGAGTCATTCATAAGAATTTCCTTCTCCAGAGCATGCTTGTTTTTAGTGTGCACTGTGTATGCGTGTGTCTGTGTGGGAGCATGTTGGTCTATGTGTGTGTGTGTGTGTGTGTGTGTGTGTGTGTGTGTGTGTGTACATGATGTGGTGTATATCTTAAGAGTAAGGAGCCATAGCTCAGGTCCTTGGGCCTTGAGTGTTCAAGGATAGATTAATCCATGAAAGTTTCATGAAACGTATCGATGGCATTTCTCTTCGAAATTCACGGAGGGTGCCGTAAATGGAATTTATACATGTGAAATGAAACGAGGCTCCATGGAGAAATTGAGTCCCTCTGAAATCCAATGAGACTGGGGTGCAATGGCACGATGGTCACATGGTACATGGGGGATGGGGAGAGGACCCAACAAACACTGAGACGAAAAAACAATGTCAGTCCACCACCATTGTTTATTGTGCTACAGTATGAAGATGAACGCTAAATAGCATATTGTATAGGGAAAGAAACGCATTGTACTATAAAATACCGCACCCATCCACCAGCTCCATAGACTGACCACTAACAGGTTCTAAGGGTAGATTCTCGTCATGGACAGTCAGATTAAAGCCTTTAAGGCTGTCTGACTATGAAATAGTCAAAGGATTCCACTTCCTAAAGCACTGCTTGTGTACCAGTACTATTGTTACAGTAATTGCCTTTATGTTGATTGTCAGTTTGGCCATTCTTCAACACTGACTTGTTATGCATTATCAAAAGAGATGATAATGAGAGAGACTGATCATTTGAACTATGAAAATGATAATCAAATACCTTTGTGTCCATTACTTTGATGGACACTGAATACTATACATTCCATATTAAATTGAATCATCACTTACCTTTGAGTGGTTATATGTAATTTTGTGTCATGGCCACAATGTATGTAAGTCTTCTGCATCTTTTAAGTCAATTTCACAAAATAATCCACTTTTTAGTGAATGCTACTGTACATGTGAGTAATGTAATATTCATGTTTTAAAGCCTGCGCTAGGCATGACCCTGGAGCACAAAGAAAAATGCAGAGCAGGCTTTTTTTCACAAGAGCCTTTCTCTTACTGTAAAATTATTCATTAAAAAGGACTCTACTGCTGAGGAAACACGAAACATTTCGTTATACAAGCCACATCTGTAACAGACTCCCTCCCAACGTGTCACTGGACAAAATCATAAGCATTGTGTCACAACCTTCTGAGTGGCATTTGATTTTTTTCATTTTTTTTTACTTCATACTGTTTCAAAACAGACCTTTGACCTTTGATAGAGTTGAGTGTCTCAACCGTGCAGTAATCTTATCTGAAACACTAAGAAAGTTGTTCCTCATGTGACCCATTGCCAAAAGCAGTTGGTCATTCAGCGCCCGTTTGCATGCCGTGTGCAGTCACCGCAGTAACTACCTGCTCTCCGAGGTTGCCAAACCTGCCGGAGGCAAAGGAGCAAACCGGGCTAATTTATGAGATGTTGTGGCCGCTCGGTGCTGTTCATTACCGGCGTTGTGCCGAGGCAGGAGGATGAGAAATGGCCCTGTCTGTGGCGCTGTGTGCATACTTTTTTTTACTCGGCCGAGATTAAATTTCCACAAGAAGGTTATTTCTCCTGAAAGAGACGGGAATGCAGGGAACATTAGGCAGATAGTGTCAAAAGGGACAGATGATGAGCCACTGTTGCGTGTCAGCTGGGCATGGGCTAGGCATGTGCTATGGGGTGTTTTGTTTTCTTTTGTTTTTGTGTGTTTGTTTGTCTTTGTTTGTCTTTGTTTGTTTTGAGTCATTTTTTGTGATATGAGTCACAGCAGATTGGCTTTAGCTTGTACAGTATTTATTTTCAGACGGCAGAGAAGAGAGTCCAGGACATGAGTCAATACAAACAAATGACATAGAATCTTGAGCAAAGCTCTGCTGCTCAGAGCAGATTACCATCGTATGGCTGAAAAAAATTTACACACACACACAGGGACACAGACAAAACACAGGCACACACACACACAAAGACACAGACACACAAACATACAGACTCTGTCAGTATGTCGGAGAAGTAAGAGTCAGGATTCAGTGTACTGATGAGTTAGTTTTACAGTGACTGACTTTTCTCTTTGGCTGGAGTCTTTTTTTAGACTCATTGTGCCTGGTCTTTGTTGGCAAGCCTCGGAGAGTGTATGCCTCGGTGAATAAGGATACAAAATTACCTCTACCTGTCGGAGCATAGCAGGAGAGGGTAAATAAACACCAAAACAATGCCACGCTGACAACCCGGCACACACCATTAAGCACCCCTTCCTCTTACGAGGTGTCCATTATTGTGCGGTGGGGTCAAAAGTGAGCAGTCCAGGGGTGGCCGAGAACAAGGCCGACGATTGTAACTGCCCTAATGGACAAGCCTTAATGGGTGCAATGGCTCCCAATTACCCCTGCCTGCCTGACAGCTGCCGGCCAAGAGGCTTTTCACCTACACGCCGAAAATATCCAGGGCCCGGTGGCGGTGGCAGTGGCGGAGTGAGAGAGCCTGTCGGAGAGGGTCGTTAGCACCAAGGCCATTATGTTGAGTCATCCCCCAGGAGCCGTGATCATACAGAAAGCTATTGTGTGGCAGACAATTGGAAACACACACACACACACTCACACACACACACACACACACATAGAGAGAGAAGCCAGGAAATGGGAAGACAATGTGCTACTGGGTCCCCAGCTTTAAACATGTGGGGAGAGTGTTGATCTTGATCACCATGGTGTCTCCAGAGTGGCACAAGTAACACATTAGAGTAGCTGTTAAACTGCTTCTGCTCCCACTGGATTATGCAATAGAATGTAACAGGATGCAATTATACTCAGACTATGTCAAAATCACATCGGTCTAGGCTAATTTGGGACGAGTGCAACTCAAAATTGCCTCCATGGCAAAAGTTAGTGAAATGAAACTTAGAAACAGTAATAAAAAACAAACTAATGTTCTGTTTTTTTTTATTTTTGAAAAATATTCAGTTGGATAACAGTAAAGGTTCCTCACCTTAACATTCAGTGAGTCAGTGAGATTTGTTGTGTCCTAATCTTTTAAAGTTTGTGTGTGTGTGTGTGTGTGTGTGTGGATGTGGGTGGTGGCGGAGGGAACTTCTTATTAAAATTTTGAGACAGCAAGGTGAGCAGGTAGCCATGGATCACAGCATATTATCTCCCAGACATAATAATGCAACAAACAAAAACAACAAAACAGCATTAGGCTATAGCACAATAAATTAAAAAGACTTATTTTTAAAACATTGCTTGTTATGGGTCATTGTTGAAGGAGTAGAGATTTACCAAGGAGCTGAATCCTACCTGATTTCAGATTTTAAGGGGAGAGTTGCATCAGGCAAAGTGAATTATTTGCTATTGGACATGAATGTAACTTGGTCTGTTACAGTAGCTTCCATAACACTGTTTTCCTTCAGAACTACAGCACCTGTTCATGTAGCTCAGCTCAGGTAGAACCTGGGTAGTTGCCAACAGCATTCCTGTAAAACGGTCAACCCGTTGCCAATAGCAGCACTCCTTACACTTTCAGTGAACATTAGAAAGAATGTTGGACCTCCTACTGTATATTTGAGACGCACCACTGAATTCAGTGACACTTTTTCTGCAGCATTGTAAGGAGCTGTGTGATCAATAATGACATAGGCTACTGTACATTTCACATGCAGATTGATAAACCAGACAGATGTTTCTGTACCTGTAATGAGAGAAAAGAGTTAATGCATAAACCTCGTTAGAGTTGTGCTGCGTTTTTATGGCTTCCATGGAGGCCCACACAGCACACACCTCCTACACATGTTCCACTTGTCACATTATCACTTTGTCACTTATCTCCTCAGTGTACCATCACACTTTAGAAAACTGACCCTGGGCACTTGGAGCTGTCGGAGTGCCACGTTCACACTCACGAGCGAATCCCACATGCCAATTATTCTTCCTGCCATGTGACCTGTGTGGGGAGATGCTGCGGTGGCTGCCAAGGTAACAATGAAAGCGATTCGCGATCGTCCGCTCGATGTTGACGTCGATGCAGCCTCAAATAGCCGGCAGTGGATGTTTAAATGGGACCCCAGGTGCCAGTGGCGGTTCTAGGATTTTTCTGAGACAGGGGCCATAAAGGGGCCACATCATACACTGTGGGGCCAAGAACCGGTCAACATCCATACACAGAAAATCCCTTGTTCAGTATGGCAGAGGCACGTTGTCTATGTGATATGCAGGACTATACGCAGTATACCCAAAGTCTTTTTAGGCAAGTCCCTCCACTCGACGGCCATATTGCAACGCTTTTCGGGCACTCATCGGGCATCTTATTCAGCAGAAATGTGCGTGCGCAAGGCTTCACGACACCAATCTTGCACCAGCGGCAAGTTCACAACACATGATTGGCATGATGTCTTCACAACACACCATAAGATTGGCTTAATGTATTCACATCACACCACATGATTGGCTCAATGTATTCACATGTTGACGTTTTGCCGAGGAAGGGGTGGGATATGTGTAGACAACGTTACAAACTAGCCCCATGCATTTCTATGGAGGATTTTTTGAGTGCTGTGTCTCCTCATTAGAAAGTCTCTGGTATACCCACTTAAAAAGCATCACCATCTCAGTATACCCACTTAAAACAGACAAGGATAGGTATTAATATTTGGGGTTGATCACAGTATACCCACTACAGCTAACTAGACTACACCACAGCAGTAAGGTGCATACATTTCACCAGTCTTACCTTGTTCAAATACTTGAATTGTAAATGCTAAAAAACAAAAAAGCCAATACAATTCTTAACAATTTTCCCATTTATTTATAATGTGCATTGAAAACACAATATAAAACTAAAATATAATAGACACTTCAGTGGAAATACATTAAACAGAAATCATATATCATCATACACACATTTGAAGTCTTTGTATCAGAAGTCATTGAGTGGGCTTCCGGTTTGGGACATGTAGGAACAAGACGTGCGAATGAGAGTCTCCTGAGAACTTTGTCATAACTACCTTAAAACTCCTTACTATTCACGAACTTACATCTAAGAAATCGTTTCATTGGTTTATTTTGACATTTGCCACATTTTTTGTTGTTGCTGGAACATGCCAAAGGAAGATACTGAGGCGAAAAAGCCCAACCTAAGACCAAGTGGCAAGATAGCTAACATGGCGACTGCTGCTAAGGCTAATGACCTGGCTACGATGTTGGCGACAGAAATGGAAAAACAACGCGAACATCTGAAAGAGGATATGGCAGGTTTGATTAAAACGTCTCTGGCGCCTATCCAAGCATCCATAGCGAACTTCCACGAAATGGTGAATACATTGGGAAGGAGAGTCACCGCGGTGGAGACTTCAACAGGCGAAAACTTTGACGCCCTGTTCAAGGCAGAGAAAGTCATCACGGAATTGCAAGCTCTAAATGCTACGCTGGTTGATCGCGTTGATGACCTTGAAAACCGGTCTAGAAGGGTAAATCTTCGTATTATAAATGTGCCAGAGGATAGTGAAACAGGGGACGACATGGCTACTTTTGTATCCACACTTTTGAAAGACACCATGGAGAACCTATTCTCTACACCGCCTGAACTGGACCGCGCGCATCGGGCTCTGATAAAGAAACCTAAAAAGGGTCAGTCACCCAGACCTATAATCGTAGCCTTCCACAGATATCAGGACCGAGAGCGAGTTCTGCGTTGGTCAAGGCAGAAAGACGCAATATACGAGGGTAATACACTGAGGTTTTACCCTGACCTTAGCTATAATCTCTCCAAGAAGCGTGCAGCCTTCAAGAACGTCAAAGCGGCTCTCTATCGGAAGGGAGTTCAATTCAGGCTACTCTACTCTGCGCGTTTACGCGTGACCCATGGAGGGGAAACTTTTATGTTTGAAACACCAGCGGATGCCGAGACCTTCTACTCCCAAAAAGTTGAGAGAGACCTCAACACCTCGGCCTCTATCGAACAGGAGGACTAACGCAACATCCATTCACCAACACCGGGTAAAGTAAGCTAATGGCTACATCTGAGACGAACTAGCACTAAGTCGCCTACTGCGGGGCTAGGCTCCACTTATGGTATGCCGTGGACTGTTAAGGCATGTTTCAGTTTGTTATTTTTATTTTATTATTATGTATTCTTAGTTTTGTTCTTGTTCATAAGTACTTTGAATGTATAGGAGTTTTCTTCACTATTATGTTGACTCAGGGGCTCTCTAGAGAGTAAGTTTTTTGATAACGAGTTTTTGGGAGCGTTTAGAAAAGGGACGAATCCTGCGTGCTGCTAATTTAGCAGAGATAGGAGGGGTTGGGTTTATTGGGGATAATGGGGTAGGCTGGACTTTACATTCTAGTTCTGTTTGTCATTGTCAACTTGTTGGATTTCACTGTGTATTATTACTGACTTTAATGGTGTTAGATCAAGGCATGACACGTTTTGTATGTAAATGACACGTTTTGTATGTAAAAGGTGGAATGATCACTATGTGCAAATCTGTAGGACTTCTGTGTGGCTATGGCTGATAGGGTAAATGTTGGCGGGTCAACCGTCAGGTTTACATCGTGGAACGTTAAAGGTCTTAATGGCCCTGTTAAAAGAGGTAAAATACTCTCTCACATAAAAAATATGAAAACTGATATTGCATTTCTCCAAGAAACGCACTTACGTAATGCAGATCAACTACGCTTAAAGAGACATTGGGTGGGGCAAATATTTCATTCTAGCTTTAACACCAAAGCAAGAGGTACAGCAATAATAATACATAAAAGAATTCAGTTCACTTCATCTATCTATATATCTGATCCACAAGGCCGTTATGTTATAGTATCTGGGCAACTCTTTCATATACCTGTATTACTGGTGAATATATATGCTCCTAATTGGGATGATGCTAGATTTGTGCAAATGGTTGTTTGTCAGCTACCAGACCTTAACACCCAGCTGTTGATTTTAGGGGGAGATTTTAACTGTGTTATGGATCCAAACTTGGACAGGTCCAAACCTAAAGTGCAAACTCTCTCTAAAATGGCTTGTAAATTTTCAGAATTTTTCAGCCATGCAGGATGTGTGGATCCTTGGCGCTATTTTAATCCTCAGAGTAAAACGTTTTCATTTTTTTCTAACGTGCATCACACATATTCCAGAATAGATTATTTTTACATAGATAAGAAACTTTTGAATTCAGTGGAGAAGGTTGAGTATTCCACTATTGTAGAATCAGATCATGCCCCCATATTAATGGATCTTCATTTTCAACAAAACTACAGTAGTCGTCCACAGTGGCGATTTAACACCACATTACTGTCAGATAACACATTCTGCACTTCAATAGGTATAGCCATCAATACTTTTTTGGAAACTAACAAAATGGATTCTGTATCCCCATCATTGCTATGGGAGACACTTAAAGCCTATCTTAGGGGAGAAATAATAGCGTATTCTTCTCATCGTAATAGGGAAAGAAAGAAACAAAAACAGCAGCTAATGGATGCCATATCTGATTTAGATAGTAAATATTCTTCCTCTCCAAGTCCATCTCTTTATAAAGAGAGAATATCATTACAAACTCAGTTTAACTTAATTTCTACCTCTGAAACGGAACGACTTATTATGAGATCGCGTGGATTGCATTATGAACATGGAGAAAAATCAGGGCGTCTTTTGGCACATCAACTTAAATCTAGGTCAGCAGCACAGATTATATTGAAAATTGAAGATGCAACCGGTGGAATCACAACAGACCCCCTAAAAATAAATGCTACTTTTAAGGACTTCTATTTTGATTTATATAACTCACAATCACTGAAAGATACATCACTGTTTCAGACTTTTTTTAAAACCTTTAAAGTCCCCACACTATCTGCTAATCACAAGGAGTATCTAGATCAACCGATGGCACTTGAGGAGGTTAGATCTGCCATCTCAGCCATGCAAAATGGAAAATCCCCAGGGCCAGATGGCTTTCCAATTGATTTCTATAAGAAATTCTCTGATCAGCTAACCCCCCTACTATTAGATATGTTTATTGATGCATTGTCACAGGGCAAATTGCCTGACTCCCTTAATGAAGCATCCATAACTCTTCTGTTAAAGCCGGGTAGGGATGCTTCAAAATGTGGATCATACCGACCAGTATCACTTTTAAACACTGATATTAAAATACTGTCCAAATTATTGGCTACACGTTTGGAAACACCATTACCACATATAATATCAACTGACCAAACAGGTTTCATCAAAGGGCGGCATTTATTTTCCAACATTAGACGGCTTATGAATGTGTTGTATAGTCCCTCATCTGATGATTCCCCAGAAGTTGTGGTTTCATTAGATGCGGAGAAGGCTTTCGACCGCGTTGAATGGGATTTTCTTTTTTTTGTTTTAAAGAAATTTGGTTTTGGGAAAACATTTACCAACTGGATCCAACTGCTCTATTCCTCCCCTAAAGCCTCAGTTATTACAAATCAAGTGCGCTCCCAATGTTTCTCTCTGTCTAGAGGTACCAGACAGGGTTGTCCATTGAGCCCTTTATTATTCACATTAGCAATAGAACCATTAGCCCTGGTCCTCAAATCAACACCCTCAATACGTGGTATAAGTAGATGGGGACTGGAAATTAAGTTATCATTATATGCAGATGATATGTTGCTTTACATATCAGATCCAATGCAAAGTATCAATACAATTATTTCAGTGTTACATACTTTTGGTCAGATCTCAGGCTATAAACTTAACTTATCAAAAAGTGAATGTTTACCTATAAACAAATCAGCTATGCAAATCCCAGATCATGCTCTGCCATTTCATATTTCTAGATCAGGATTCAAATATTTGGGTATTAACATAACCCCTGCATTTAAAAACCTCTTTGATGGGAATTTTGCCCCACTCATGTCTAAACTTAAATCAGACTTACAAAAATGGGACATTTTGCATCTGACTTTAGCAGGCAGAGTGAATTGTGTTAAAATGAACGTTCTGCCAAGATTTTTATTTCTGTTTCAATGTATTCCCATCTTCTTATCCAAATCATATTTCTGTCAGCTTGACAAAATAATATCTAAATTTATATGGAGTGGTCAGAACCCTAGAATTAGTAAAGATTTCTTACAACGTCCAAGAGCTGGAGGCGGGTTGGCTCTGCCAAATTTTAGAAGCTACTACTGGGCAGCAAATGTCCACAAAATAGCGTACTGGATTCAATCTCCAGGTATAGACTGGTGTGAAATGGAGGGCATGTCATGCATATCATCATCTCTCCTTGCCCTGGTTTCGTCTAATCTTCCTATGAAGATATCACATTTTACATCCAACCCCGTGGTAATATCTACTCTCAAAATATGGTCTCAGTTTAGGAGGCAGAACAACCTGAGGGAAACTCTTCTGACTTATACTCCGCTGTGTAACAATCACAACTTCTTACCCGCCAAATGGGATCACACCTTTATAGCATGGTATAGAAAAGGGATCATGAGGTTTAGTGATCTATATGTGGATGGAACCTTCTCTAGTTTCAATGATTTACGTTCCAAATATGACCTCCAACAAAATGACCTATTTCGCTATTTTCAAACGCGTCAATTTGCTAAGAGCCATAGCCCGCAGTTTCCTAGCCTTCCTAATGAGTCACTTGTTGATTCAGTTTTGAAAGTTCCTTTTTGGTTGAGGGGTTTTACTGCACACTCTTACACAATGATCATGTCAATGGACAATGCCAAGCTGGTCAGGATCAAACTTAAATGGGAGAAAGAACTTGGCACTGAAATCTCTGAAGATACTTGGACTGAAGCTCTGAAAAGAGTGAACAATAGTACTTCTTGTGCAAGGCTTAGTCTAATCCAGTTTAAGGTGGTTCACCGCTTGCATTGGAGTAGAGCGAAGATTTCTTCATTTTATCCAAATGTTGATAGTAGCTGTGTCAGGTGTCATGTTAATGTGGCAGATTTGACACACATGTTTTGGTCGTGCCATTTGCTAACAGGGTACTGGTCTGAAATATTTGATGTGCTGTCTAAAGTCCTTGGAGTCACTTTACAACCTTGTGCAATGATAGCATTATTTGGTGTAGTATATGAGGAAACGAGCATGACCAAGATACAACTCAACATCATAGCATTTGTTTCTTTGCTGGCACGAAGGCAAATTCTGCTTCATTGGAAATCTAATATACCACCCACAGCAGCACAATGGTTGAAAGATGTAATGCTATTCTTACATTTGGAGAAGATAAAATTTGCGATAAGATGCTCAGACAAATTTCAGTTAGTCTGGGAACCTCTTTTGACATACTTTGGTAATCTTCAAGAGCTTCCCAACACATTGATGGACTAAATACTGTAAGAGTTCAGAGATAGAGATTAAGGCATAATTTAATAAGTCATACAGAGCTTTGAAGTCATGTTGTCCCTCATTGAAACCCTATTCATGTATCTGTGTTTTAATTTTACTTAGGTGTGTCTATTCATAGACATTTGTAACTAAACATTTCCTTTTCCTTTATTATTTTCATTGTTGTTGTGTTGGTCCAGTCGGGGTGGGTGGGTGGATGGGTGGGGGGTGTTTTGTGTGTATAAAAAGGAAAAAAAAGAAGAAAAATCTTTTGTAACTTTGCTGATAAGTCATTGTAAATACTCATGGTTTTTCAATAAAAAAAATTATATAAAAAAAAAAGAAGTCATTGAGTGGCCTCTTCCTATTTCCGTGAAGAAAATGAAACAAGTTTGAGTAACTTAATTGTTATTAACTTTCATAACCCACTGTCAACCTGGCGTTTCTAAAATGAATGACAAAATATGCTCACTGTAGTGGCAATAGGAAATAGCATCATACCATTAGGAGCAGCTATGCTTGGTGACTGGTGGTTCTGAAGACTGTGGGTTGAAGTCACCAGCTCCTGCGCCATCCCAGTCTGTAGGTGAAACACAAATGCGTGTTTCACAAAATCCATGCTTGTATTCAGCATGTCGTCTGGCAACTACTACATTTGGTAAGGCGCACTAGCGCATGTAATATTATTAATTTCGGACCCCAAACAAACAGGATGTCCATTTCTCTGCATTTCATATAACACCATTTCAAACACTTCATACCGTAAAACTTCAAATAATCGCCGAGTCCCTAAGAGACGCCTGTCTCTTTTAAACGCCTGGCGTGGCTACAGGTTTGGGTTAAAGGCCGGTCTCCAGTAGAGGCCTGGTCTGTTTTTTTAGTTTCGGGTTGTATTTAATCTTCTAAAACCCGTCAGATCGTCTGTTTAAAGATTCGCAATGACACAAAACCGTTACAGAAAGGAGGTTACAGCAGTGTGAATTAGATGTTGCACGTCGTTACAAGACATCGCAAAGCATTCACATGTCTGGTCACAGTTGCAAGGTTTTAGAATGTTGCATCAAGTTGCTGCTCATCTCGTTGCGAATCTTGGATCTGATTTGGGCTTAAGTATGGCGCAGACTGCGCAAGTTATGATTAGATGGCATTAAAAGACTGCGGTGGGAAAAAGCTAGAGTTCCAAATTGTATAATTTTTTTTTAATATGAATGCCTATATGTCCGACTTCGTCATCGTTCAATTCATCCCTTGTGTTTAAAATTTGCGGATAGGCCGATGGTAAGCTTGTTTTTATGCTGGCAACAAAACCAGAATGGTTCGCGAACGTTAATTTTTTATTCTAAATGCCATGGCGATAAAGAGAAAAAAGTCAGAAATGAATTTACCTTAGACTAGGCTATATCAAAGCCCGTCTACGGACATTCTCTGGCTATATAACCGACTGAAATAGGTTAATGATGTAAATTCAAGTGCGCTTCTATGGGACTGGTGTGTGCGCGCACAGTTTTTATTGATGAGTCGGATTGGCAAGTGCTGCGCATAGTTGCAGTGGAATGTGGCTGCCCAGGGCATTATAAAACTTCTCACTCTTAGACCTACTCATACACGGCGGTGAAATGGCGTATTTAGCTGTCTAAATTCGAATCATATGCTGGGGGAGAAATCATCGGACATCCATGATTATTTTGTTATTCAGCACCCCTGGTCAAAAATATGTTCCCGCGCGCCTGGAAGTAGGCTATGATTTAAATGTAGACTGTTGTCAAATTTGGCAAATACAAAACGGGAGAAACAATATGGTTCAAGCTCTCTCATGCTGTTTCATTCGTGCCGAAAAGGAGGGAGAATGAAACATTAAGCACGTTCCACTTTTGCATAAATAATTCCTGAACGGTTTTGGTCAGGGCTAATAATGCAACTGTATTTGACAAAGGACCGATATAGGCTATTTGCTAGTGACAAGATATGAGCTTTCAGTGTGATACGATCTCTTTGTAGATTACGTTTAATTAAAACGTGTTTCATCTGTTCTGGCTATCCCCACTATTTGGATCTTACTGTATCTCACTCAATGAACAACATCTCAACACTAAATGAATGATGATCCGTCATTGTCATCAGATAGCCTAGTCATATAGGTAGACATTCAGTGTGTTTGAAATGATTAATTCGATAATATTTTCCATCTTTGCAGAGGAAAAGTTTTGTGTACAGGGAATTAAAGGCCTGTCTCATATGGACGCCTGTCTCTAATACTAGCCGGTGCAGTTTGGCGATTTGGGAAAATAAAAGCCCGGGCTATTATTTGGAGTTTTACGGTACATTACCTTTCCATACATAAAATCTATCAGCATGCTAACAAACAATCAAACCTCAACTCAAGTAACCTAACGTTAAGTTAATGTTAACAGTTCACTGACTAAGTCAGTTAACAGTTCACTGCAAGCTTGCTGCTGCTTCGTAATTTAATTGACAAACTTAACATATTGTGACAGCAACAAATAAACGTCCCTTTCACATAATGATGAACCAACATAGAGATTTGTGACTCACCAAGAAACTTCTGTGGAGGATGAAACGCTGTCATCGGTTCTTCACGTTAGAATTCTAGCTGATACTTTCGTTAGCCAAATGTATCGGTTCTTCACGTTAGCTGATACTTCCGTGAGCCAAATGTATCGTTTCTTCACATTAGCAGAGACATTTCTGGTTAGCCAAATGTATTCTTTCTTTTACAGTTCACTGTGTGCTTTAGCTTTCAAGCTTCATAGGTGCATTACTGCCACCAGTTGTTTGGGAATGGAATTGCATCTCTGATCGTCGTTCTCAACAAGTTTAACACTTATTGATGATTGACGGTACAGGGGCCAGTCAGGGGCCAATGAGATTTCAGATGGGGACCGGGCCCCTGTGGCCCTGCCCCTGCCAGGCACCATGAATTTAACCCCGCATTCCAGTTGGTTCTAGGGTTCACATCAGGGTTGGGAAAAGGAAGTGTTTGGGATTGTTCTCGGAATCACTGGTATTTTTGCCACCCACACACCTTGCTGTGTTGGTAGGCAGTAATGATATTCATGAGAATCTCAGGCTGTGTAGGAAATTATACTGCTACTGGCTGTTTTACATTTCACATTTACATTTCTTTATTTCCATGATTTTTAAAACACAGAAAGTGCATGTGGTGTCTTATTATATTACCTGGAATTTACTAAGCCAGGCAAACTGCCCTTGTCACCACCTCCCAACATTAATTTGCAGTGCCTACACTTGAATGGGACCATTCAATCACATGTGTAGTTGAGTGGAGTCAACTAACAACAACATTAAAAGAATCAACATTTTAATGGTCAGGACTAACTGCAAGATAATGCGGGGCAGTAATTCTACTTAAAAAAATAATCAAACTTTGTGTAGACATACTATGAGTACCACAGTAAAAGATATAAATTGCTTTCTGATTCAAAGAAGCATAACCATAGTGCTCTGAATACTGGTTCTGTTCAGTCTGAAAGTTTCTCCTATTGATGTATGCAACTGCAATCTGGATTACACCTACTTTTATCGCTTAACCCGCTTAACCGACATGCACTGTTTTTATACATATATAGGATTCCCTAATCAATTGCTCTTAACACTTTTACCATGTTCTTATGCGATACTTCCACTTTTTTTCTTGGCATTCCTATAAATGCATATGCATGAGTAAGAAAAGCACAGCTTGCCTGACAACTTTCCTGTGCCCGGCAAAATGTGCTTTCATATATGTGCTCTCTGTTCATAAATAAAGATGTGAGATTTCATGGTGCAAATAAAGCTCCTGACTGTCTCAGCAGCACTGTATCGAAAGTTGTGACTGGTTATGTTAGGGAAAACTTCCTCCTCTTCTCTGCAAAGCTCCTTCACGCGCAGCCTCGCAACACTGACTTTAGCTTCTGCAGGATTCTGCTGTGCACTCTCTCCAACGGTGAATTAATTATTGGAAAACAAAGCTTAAACCACCGCTGACGCTCACAATCGCTGTCGCCCATTTCCCAATTGGGTGTCATTTCCCCCCTTCCTTTCTTTGGACAGCATTTTTCTCTATTACATCCTGTGCATTAGTGTTCCGCTGGAAAGAACCGCTAAAGCATGTACGGGAGATAATGACTTTCACATCAACAAAGAAATTAGTCGCTGAGTACATTAATGGCATTGCATAATTGCGTTTTTATTTGCCAAAATGCACTTACTGCAACGACCGTGAGAGCTGCCGTGGGCCTTTGGCTGTTTAGCTGAACTCAGGACTTGAACGTAAGTCCAAAGCTCTGAGAGAAAAATGCTTTCTCTCTCTCTCTCTCCATTATCCTCTCCTCCCTCTCTCTCTGTCTAAGCTTAGAATGGCTTGAAAAATGAAAAAGCTCTTCACCCAGGTGAGGAGAAATATTTTTTTGTGTGTGAGTCTTTTTCCTAGAGTGACTGCTAATAGCATCCATTAATGTCATTCCATTACTAAACCATGTACTTTGGAGCTTATGTGTTTGTGTGTGTGTGTGTGTGTGTGTGTGTGTGTGTGTGTGTGTGTGTGTGTGTGTGTGAGTGTGTTTCTAAAATATTTCATAACATGGGACTTTTTTTCCAACCTGGTCCACAACAGCCTAGTCATGATAGTCATGATACTTTGACATCTGCACTGTACCGCACATGTGATCAATCACAACAGTCACCACACTTGTCTCTTAAACAAATTGTGTAATGCTTTAAAAAGAAATCTCCATATTAACGACTTCCATGATTTAGCCAAGCAGCTAGATAACAAAATGTAAGCACATTGACTCTATGAATAGCTGTTGCCTTTGGGTATTTTAGAATATACTCATGATGCATAAATAATACCACTGTGTAAACATTTATAGGTACTTTACAGATATTTACAATAAACCACGGCTAAGCCTGTTTGCGAATATGGAGTCACAGGATATGGTACTGTACCTTCAAAGCTGTGGCTGTTTCCATAAAACATTTAACACACTTCAGAATTACTCAAGACTGTCATACAGAGGTGCAGAGAATTACAAAAAAAACACACATAGATGTTTCATTAAGATAAGCAAGAGAACAAACTAAACAAGCTCTTTATGTTTGTGTTCAGGGTGTCATTTGGAGATCCAGATAACATGCACCTTGTCGGATTGCACAGTGATAAATGTGGGTAATTACTTCTCCTGATCTTCACCTAGTCCCCTCCATCAGTGTAATTAGCTAGACAGAGGACGGTGCGCCAGCTCCAGGCAAGGAGGGAGGCATCTCTATCTGATGCAGTAGAGAGCAATAGTGGAGATGGACTCCTGAAAATCCTTTTAAAAAATCTTCTACAAACATCTCACTTTTTCTTTCTCTGCTTTGCTTTGCCTCTCTATCTCTTTCTCTCTCTCTCTCTCTCTCTCTCTCTCTTTCTCGCTACATCCATTTAGCATGTTCTTTTCTTTCTTTCCATCTGTTTTTAGGCTCACGCTTCCACCAGCTCTGCGCTTCGCCGTCGCCACCGTGAGTTTCATTTGTGTCGAGCCTTTTTCTCGTCCTGCATCCAGTCGATTAATTAATCAATAGGCATTCAGAGAGTTGTGCCAAAATGGGCCAAAAAACAATACTGAAAACAGGCCCTGCTGAAAGGATTCTAACTCATCAATAGTTTTTTTCATAGAACATGCATGCCATGATGACAGCAATGTGGTAGGATCGATATATTTGTAGACAGACACTCAGGAAGATGTTTTAGTGATTTTAAGAGCTTTTCTTCCTTCTCTGTGAAAAATATTTGGATGACAGCCTTATTGATGTGTTTCCCTGAACCACATGCTGAACATATCCTGCCAAAGCCTGTTTCTTTCCTTATTTATTTTTATCAGCTCCTTGTCCAAAGAAAAAGCCCATGGTTTCTGCAGAAGCATAAGCTGAAAATGTGTTAACTCTTTTCATCAAGCATAGTTGTTGTATGTTGGATGCATATTTGCATCCAACATACAATGACAGAAAGTTGCATGTGCTCCTCCATAGCATATGTGAAGTATGCAAGTCTTACTGTAATGAGGACATCATGCATAATGATATAAAGTGATTGATGGCAATGGCAAATGAGACATGGTTTGTTTTAAAGCACCCTTTTGACGCATTGCTCTGTGAAAGATGGAACAGTCAGTTCATGGTTATTCTGAAAACAAAACAAGGGAGGGCCATCTCCAGCTGTTCTGTGAATGAACAGTCCTCGGATCAAAGTTGCCATCACAGTAAGTTCTGCAATGACTTGGCGGCAATGTGACGATACTCAGTCATCAAACGGTGCGCTTACTTGGAGACCAGCAGGTGTACCTGTACAATCCAGGTTACATGAATGCCTTATGGAAGAATGGAAGGAGACGTGTGAGTCACTGCATATCTCACGCTATTGGGGCTCTTTGAGAAGGTGCAGAGAGGATGTGACATGGTGATGCGGCAAGAACCTCAAAAGCTCTCCCTAAAAAAGCAAAACTTCCCATCACACATTCCGTAAACAACGTGTTTGCATCAGTCAAGCGAAATGCAAATGTGGGCCCTAAATTGGAATGCATGGGGTGGGGTAGAGGAGAGAAAAATCTCCAAAAAACAAAATCAAATATTTTGCACATCAGAGCAGCTTAAGCTGCATGTTTGTAGCACAGCTCTGTGGAGATACCAGCGCATTTGAAAAACTTGCTGACAGACAGTCTGAGAGGAGGAGGGAGGGAGGGAGAGAGAGAGGGAGAGAGAGAATGAAACACAGCGAGTCACACTTTTTAATCACTAATAACCTCACCCCTCAGCAGACAAGATGAGGGAGAATTTTGTTTATCCCCCTCTCTCTGATTAGCTTTATCTGCTGTATATTTAGATTTTTTTCCCCACTCGTCTTTTCTCCCCCTCTCCCCTCCCAACCCTCCTCTCCATACATTTCATCTTACAGAAAACGCATCTGTAAACATTCCCAGCAAGGCAGCTGCTGGAGCTCAAATCTGTTTGCTTTCCTCAAGCAGCTGTAATCTAATTTAAAGTTGTCTAATAACAACACTGTATAGGGTTTAATTAGAAGCTGTATTCACACCCCACTCTTTAATATTTCAACTGGCTCTATCCTTAATGAAGAACCTGACTGCCAACATCAAATAAACAAATTAGAGCAATTTCACCACTCAGGTTTTTAATAATCAGGTGTATTTCCATCAGTCCAGGCCTCTTTAAGTGAACACACCAAAACCAAGCTCTTTGAACCATTTGTATACTCATTAAAAAAGGAATGTCTCATTTTTGTCCAATCAGAGCAAAGTCCCTTGGTACACATAATTTATGAGTCAAATAGCTTGAATTCCTGGGTTGTGTGTTGCTATTGTGACTGGATGTCATATATAATGTAACATAATCATGTATGGTCTAGCATTGATCTCTGTGATGTAGGCAGCAGTCTGTTTAACTACAGTCTAACATGCATATGTATGGTTGTAGATCAACCATAGTCTGTCACTGTAATCTATGATGATCTGAATTTCATGCTTTGCCTCTTAACCCTTACCGATTTGGGTAACACTTTACTTGACGGGTGAGTTCATAACACATTCATAGCAGCTGTCATAAACTGCACATAAAGCATTCATGACTGTTTTATGAGACATGACTCAACATTCATACCAAACCTTTTATGAATGTGGAAGACAGAACAATGACAAAATAAAAGTCCAACAATCGCAAAGCAGCATTGCCGTTTTTCTCTCCAGCCTTTGTAAATATTTCATGAATATCTTATGAAGTCTACATCGAATGTCACTTTACTATACAGCATTGTCGTCGTCGTTCTGTCTTCCACATTCATGAATGGTTTGGTATGAATGTTGAGTCATCATGAAACAGTCATGAATGCTTTATGTGCAGTTTATGACAGCTGCTATGAATGTGTTATGAATTCACCCGTTAAGTAAAGTGTTACCCAGATTTGTCATAAAAACAGCCTGGAAAAAGGGCAGCTCACCTGGTATCCTGGATTACAGATTACCTGAGCGGCCACAGTTTGTTAGATTGAAGAACTGTCTCTCAGACACTGTGATAAGCAGCACCGGAGCTCCACAGGGAACTGTGCTCTCTCCAGTCCTGTTCACCCTGTACACATCTGACTTCTGCTACAATACTGAGTCATGCCACATGCAGAAGTTTTCGGATGATACTGCAATGCGGGGTGTGTCAGGGATGGGCAGGAAGATAAATACAGAAGCCTGGTGGAGAACTTTGTGCAGTGGTGCAAACTCAACCACCTCCAACTCAACACCTCGAAGACCAAGGAGATGGTGGTGGATTTCCGCAGGTCTAAGCCCGCTCTGCTATCAGTCTCCATTGATGGGGTCAATGTGGAGGTGGTAAATACCTATAAGTATCTGGGCTTACAACTGGACAATAAACTGGACTGGTCAGCAAATACTGAAGCACTCTACAAGAAAGGGCAGAGCAGGCTGTACTTCCTGAGGAGGCTGCGGTCCTTCAATGTCTGCAGTAAGCTCCTCAGGATGTTTTACCAGTCAGTTGTTGCCAGCATCCTCTTCTATGCTGTAGTATGCTGGGGAGGAAGCACAAAGAAGAAGAATGCTGGGCGACTAGACAGGCTAGTAAGGAAAGCTGGCTCTGTCGTGGGAGCCGAACTGGAGTGCATCACTTCAATATCAGATAAAAGGACCCTGAGCAAACTGAACATCTTGGAAAATGAATGTCATCCACTCTACAGCACTATTAAAAAGCAAAAGAGCTTGATCAGCTGGAGACTTTGCTCACTGCCATGCACAACAGAAAGGCTGAGGAAGTCATTTGTCCCCAGGGCCATTGAACTGTTGCTTCACTAAAGGGAAGAGGAGAGATAGACTTCTCTGCATAGTCTGTCTGCCTCTCCACCCTCTCCATGTTTGAGTACTGACTGCCCACTACTGTTTTACTACTGTTTTACTACTGTCCACAGCCTAATGTTTTTACTACTGTTTTACTGCTACACTGTTTTTCATGCTATATTAGCACACATGACCAATGGCTTCTGCTACAATACTGAATGGCTGTAACCCTATTACCTCAACCTATTCTTGCACTGATATAGGTTTTTATACTTGTATTACCTTGTCTACATTATACTTTACTCTTATTTGTCCATATTATTTATGCTGGTCTCTAGACCTTATTCTTGCACTGTTGCACTGTTGGACTACTGTTAAACTACTTTTTGCACCTTCACCATGACACTCACTCTCTTGAGCACCTTACCATGCACACAGAACTACAGGCCAGTCCCGGCCTTGTCACTGCAAGCGTCTCATGCTTGATCACCCTCAAGCACACTGTGGATTTTTAAATTTAATTTATATAGTATATTTAGTATTTAGTTTTGTTAGTTTTTCTTATCTTCTACTGTCTCAGTCTCATTGTACAGTGGAGTTTTGTTATATGTTTATACTTATATACTTATATTTAACATTTCTGCTGTAAGTGAATGTTGTGTGTGATGTCTGTATGCTACTGAGACCTTGAATTTCCCCTTGGGGATCAATAAAGTATCTATCTACAGTATCTATCTATCTATCTATCTATCTATCTATCTATCTATCTATCTATCTATCTACATCAGGAGCATCAAGCCACACACACACACACACACACACAGTGGTGTGCACCTGCACACTGCTCCTGTGGTGAAGGGTCCTTCACAAAGGCACTCTGTCATTGGTCTCCTGTGAGATTTTACCTGGCAACCTCTCGGTCAGCGACCCCTTTAACAGAGGCCTGTCCTCTGGTTGGGGAACAGGGGGGTGCAGCCCTGAAGACTCCTTAAGGTCTGTCCTGTGTACAGGGTGTTTGTGTGTGTGCATGTTTGAGAGTGTGTGTCTATGTGCAATGCTTGTGTGTGATTGTGTGAGTGCCATGAGTCTATGTTGCGTGTGTGTGTGTCTGTCAGCAACAGCTTCTGTTTCTCCACTAACCAGGGTGATTCATCCCTCTCCCAGACCAGTGTCAGCTCACACAAGGCAGAACACTTCCCACTCTCTTTCACACACACACACACACACACACACACACACATTTAAATGCACACACACATGCAACCTCCATCCCCTCACTCGACAGATCGATAGAGCCTCAAACTCTCGACCCACTGTAAATCTCTGTGACATTAATAGAATCAGGAAGATACCTTCAGTTCCAAAAACCCGTAATTCTCTTTCTATCCAATTGTGCACTACCCAAGCATGTTGCCATGTTACTATACTTCGACCACTCCCCCCACCACACGCACACACACACACGCATGCACACACACACACACACACGCACGCACACAAAATCACACACAACCTCATCCCAGCCAGTGAGTCCCCTACCCATTACTTGATCGACCCCACTGCCACAGAGAGGGTGTGAGAAATAAGATCCGACACACGGCCAAGGTCACCCTCGCACAGCCATGGGAGCCTTTTTCTGATGATAAGATACAATTCACCTTGCCCAGGCATCATAAATGAATGTCAGAGAGTGTGTGGGAGAGAGAAGGGTGTGTGGGTGTGTGTGTGGTGGGGGGACATAGTGTATAGTAAAGAGTGGATCCCCAGCCATTTCTTTGTCAAGGTCTCACGCTGTAATCAACATCAAGGCAAGCAAGAGACCTGAGGTGCGTTGAAATTCGCAAACACAGTTTTCCGTTTGCCTTGATTTTTCGGTGAACATTTGCCAACAACAACAAACAGTCTGCGGAGTTACTGTAGTTCTCCGTGAACATAAAGCGGAACTGGACGTGAGCCTGATGAAGATAACAATGCAATTACCATTACAATGGAATGTTAACACCAAATCGTTCAAATTTAACTGTTCAAAGACAAAATGTTCACCACGAATGTTCACCACGGTTAGCCACATTTGAACGCACCTTGGCTGTGAGAGCACTGAGAGAGGGAGAGAAAGAGAGCAGTATTCTGTTAGCAGTTTTCCAGCCTGTCTCTTCGATGTCCTGTCCCTAGTCCAAACCCGCATCCATTAGAAAGCAGACCCTGTACACTCGCCAGCCATTTGTTCTGAGCAGAGCGTTTAAGGCAACGCGAGATGCAGACTGATTTCCATTAATATTTGATTTCCGTGTCGTCGAGTTCGGGTGCACAGCTCATTAGGGACTGTCCCACGGTCTGACAGAGGAGGCAGAGGCCCTCCTCCCCTCCACCATCACCACCACCTCCACCCAAAAACTTATTTTTCCGTTCACCTCGCGTGGCACCAAATTAGCCCTGACAGGGGCGATTAAGGGGCCAAAGCACTCCTGCACCATCACTCCTACTAACACAGCTGATTAAAGGAAAAGAATAATCAGGGCTCCCCAATCATGGAAGACATCTAACATCTTGACTCCGGCACACCAAATCTTTTAGAGATTTAAAGAAAAGAGGTTAGACTACTGGATTAATTAGCACTGCAGCTCACAGTCACATCCAGCTTAAATACATTTGCAAATTTAATAAATAAATATCAGCATTACCCAGCTTTAGGCTTGCAGTAAAAGCTTTTCACGTTCATTCATAATATATGTAAAATGACAATGAAAGCAGAAGGTACTAGCCTTCAACTGTTTTCTTTCAATGTTGAAGACAATGGTTTGGAAACAATAAATCATACACAACCAGGGCCTTCTCGTCTTCGTCAAGAATATGTTCCTTAATTAAAACATTCGCCATGGCAGTTGGAATAATTGCCCCAAAGTAGACACATACATCAACCAGGGGGATTATAAGAATCTCCACACTGCCGAGGTAAAGGTGCTTAACAGCTGTGTTAGAGCCTGAATGAGTTTTTAATCGTGCAGTTAATGTGGAGGAAATGTGGGGGCGCAGAGATGGCTGACGGTGCAAATTACCCTTTATAGTTCGGCAGCACTAAGACACCAGCTGGGCAAAAACGGTGCACTGCTGCTGCGTCTCTGCAGAGAGGAAGTGAGAGGAAGTGAGAGAGAGAGAGGAAACCTGGATTAAACCCTCATTAGGGGAAAAGTCATGTGTTCATCACTGCGTGTCTTTTACTTTCCCTGTCATAAATGGGGAAATGCTTACATGCTTAGCTGAATATGTTTTCCATCATATCCTGCACCTTCCCTTATCTATTTTTTGCTCAGTAATTAGGCTTTATGGACGGTGCAAGACGGCTGACGTGGTCTACATTAAACATTCAGTATAGGTCTATGAATGAATATGCTTTAATAAATTCATAATGCACTGGACCTTCTTCTTCTATACTGGAACATCCACATGACAGTCACATGAATATTATATTTACTCAAGAGAGTCTTTGGGTGCATTCCGATCACAAAGGTCCCTATGCTGAATTCTCTACTCCCTATAGTGTTTGAATTCTCTACTCCCTATAGTGTATACTGTGCAGTGAGTGTAAAATTCACAGGGAACTCGATCACTGAAACAGTTTTATTTGGAATGCCCTGCTAGTCTTAGGTTGCCATAGAGATGTTTGGTTTTACAAGATTCGCCCAACTCATTATCCTTTCAAAACAGTGGAGTTAGCTTGCTAGCTTGCTAACGCAAGGAATTTGGCTCACACATTTCAGACATGTTTTTGGATTACAATAATGGCTTTTTTTAGAATGTAGAGTGTCTATTTCTCACTAACTTTTACAAAATGTAAGCATAAAAAAGGCAAACAAATGATGTTTATCTGCAAATATGTCCGACTATCTACAGTACTGAACTCTGGGTGCCATCTAACTTCCGGTGAAGTGATGTAGCTATGTTTAAATTGTTTTTGTTTTATTGATATGTGATGGGGGTGATATGTGATTTTGGTTACCATACATGTACTTACATAGTTTTCTTACATTTTATTCTGCATTAAATTGAATTATTACAATGTAACTAGAATGTAATGCCAGAGGAATTACAATAGTGGATGGAAAGCTGCTGGGTTAATGTTGGTGGGGAGATTCCTGAAAAAAAACCCATTGAATCACTTAATCTTTGAGTTCATACAAACCCTTGTACCAAAAAACCTTGTGCGTCAGGCATTCTTGAGATATCACACTCAATGTGGGTTTGGCCTTGACATTTGACTTCATCATTGAGTCCATACAAATGTTCACACCAAATTTGAAGCATGTGTGTCAAGCCGTTCTGAAGTTGTGACACAAGCATGAAAGCTGGCATTTGGAAAATGTAATTC
Source organism: Alosa sapidissima (assembly GCF_018492685.1). NCBI lineage: Eukaryota > Metazoa > Chordata > Actinopteri > Clupeiformes > Clupeidae > Alosa > Alosa sapidissima. The sequence goes on along the minus strand of NC_055960.1, from coordinate 24,336,269 downwards.
AGAGTATGCAATGCAAGACTACTGTACCTGCAAAACGGGGCTTTCAGTTGGTGTTGATGACTGCTCATTCTGCAGCCAGCTAACAATTACTTTGTCAGCGTTAAAATAATTGAATCAACGTCGCACTGCAACATTTATTCTACATCACTTTTGCACCCTTCATTAATATTAAAGCAACGTTGAAATTCTAACTACAGATCAATGGGATTTCAATGGTATTTCCACTAAAATGAATATTGAAACAATGTTGAAATTACAACCAAACTAAAGATCAACGTGATTTCAGTGGTATTTCAATTGATATTAAACCTCAGTAAACCACTATTAGCCTAATCTGGCAAAATATTGGGAAATTCATATCCTGCTTTATCTACAGCCAGGATAAATTTGGCTAGGCCTAGGTATGTCTTGTTTAGGCTACACAAGCTTGCATAAATAACCATTGACAACTTGTTATCAGTTAAGCAAGTGCATTTATTCACTCTTCATCTAGAAATTTGTGTGTACTGTGTTTTCCTGCCATCCATAGCAGTTGCAGTCAGCCTGATCCTTCAGTAGCAGAGTGAAGCGGCACCTAACAGAAATAGAAGGGGGGGGGGGGGGGGGCAGCTGTTAGATAAATATGTTCAACTGAGCAACAAACTAACAGCTAAGCCTACAATCAAGTTATTTTACGCCAGTGGTTCTCAAACTTTTTCTTTCATTCCCCACTTAGATCAAGGGGGCATTTTTAAACCCCACCTGTCCCTCATCGCTCTAAATCAGACGTTTCAGCGATTTCACTCAAATTCTCATAGGCATAATACTGTCGCAATCGAGGCGCCTGTCCCATACCTCAAGTTTTTTGGTGAATGCAGTAGGCTAATCTTAGATCTGCTAGGTGAGGTAGGTGCTTGTCTTAGCCTTGTAACTGGAGATTTAACTCATTGAGCCACTCATACAAACGTAGTTCAAAACGAAGGCCAAGTTTCAGCCAGTGATTGTTTGCCATTTCCCTCGTCAGCTGGCAATTTGAGTGCTTAGCTAGCTGCTACCGCCTCCACTGCACACAACCGCGAACCTAGAAACATGAATTTACTATGTTGCTAAGCTACAAGTTTAAAGCTAACACCAGCTTGCTTACTTGATTAGCCGAGTCGTTTTAAACAGACTTCACACACTCCATTCAAATACAAAACACAAATAATTAACTTACATTGGGTGTGGTAGGAAAACGTCCGTTTCGTCGTCGTTTGTTGGACGAACCAGACAACAAGAACGTAAACTTTCTTCAAGAGGATGCTTGACAGCAGCAGTGCCTGTAGAATCGGTAGGAATCAGAGGCAAGGAGAACGCTACTGCGCATGCGCACAAGTTAATTACGGGATGTGTAGTTTTAGGGAGCACCAGATTGTATGCATTAGGAGCTGAGACCGTTGAATTCACAGGTGACACCTGTGCCAGTGTTCTAATTAGCCCGGGAACTACTCTGGGAGCTTAACAAGCGCAGCTGCCTTTAGGCCATTATGACATCACAGCCTTTGAAGTCTATGGGGGGAAAATGAGCTTTTTACCATTTTTATTTGATCTCACATGTTTATTTCTGAATTTTGAGTTGTTATATTGGTTTACCTGGTGAAAATAAACAAGTGAGATGGGTATATATTTGTTTTTTATTACGTTGCCTAATAATTCTGCACAGTAATATTTACCTGCACACACAGACATCCTCATAAAATGGCCAAATCTAAAAAAAAACACATCAACTTCCAAAAATATGAAACTTTGATATTAAGGAGTCTTTTGGGTTGATTGAGAACACAATTGTGGCCCAATAATAAAAATAATCCTCAAAAATACAACTTGCCTAATAATTCTGTTCACTAGCTAGCGACAGCTAGCGCTAGCAGGCTAGCTGTAGGGTTCCATAAACGGTCGTTTAAGTTCAAATAATCCTCGCGAGTAAGAAATAGCACCCTTTTCAGGCAAAAGGTTCTATTTCCTTGGCAAAGAACCCCCATGGTTCTATTTAGCACCCACAAGAACCCTTTTTTCTAAGAGTGTGAGAGTATGGGAAGAAACCCCCCAAAGAGTTGATGAAAATAAATAAAGTATGAAAATAAAAAATACTGTCCACTTTCCACATCAACACTGCAGTTGTCTCAAACACAGGGCTGCCAACTTTTCAAAAAACCTTGGAGTGAGATTTGGTGGGGCCAACCAAAATTGCTGCGGAAATTTTTGTTTGGGTCATTCAGCATTATACCGTACAGTAAAAAAAACGTACATCAGTGGTTCTCAGGTGTAGGGACCAGGCATGGACGGATTATGAACTTTCGGGACCCTGGGCCCACATGTATTAAGGGCCCCCCACTAATTGTCGCATATGTGGAAGGGGGGTTTGGGGGTCCTCCCCCAGAATTTTTTTAATTTGTTTGATGTGATTTCCTGTATTCTGGTGTATTTTGGAGGTGGCCAATACTAAATTCAATCAGATTCATAGCCTACTGTACATCCTGATGTGTTGATATTGAGGCAATGATTCCATGCAAAGGCTTGGGCTTCAGGGCCCCCTGACACCTTGGGCCCCTGGGTCTGGGGCCGGAAGGCCCGTGCAGTAATCCATCCCTGGGACCAGGGTCCCAGAGTTAAGCTTTTGAAGGCCTACCAGTATGCCTCTCCAAGAAACACATGTCTCAAAATAAAACTCGCATAAGAAATAAAGGGCTGTCTCGAATACAATCCTGCCCCTAAAGGCCTGTACTTTGTCTTAAGATAATTTGAGGATTTACAGTATCTAAGTAGACAAACTGGCTAAAGATATCTAACAGAGTAAATACGAGATTGTGCAGTCTTAGCTGTGGTTAGTGACGTGATGCTGTTAATGGGGAGTTTTACATAGCCTAGCGTAAACCTATAGGTTATTATTTATTTGGCGTACCAAAAAGGCTTTTGACCTTATCAAAAGTGAGGGGGACGACTGATCTCTTCAACACTGCGGGGGATTTGGCGCTTGTCACTGTGTGTGTGACAGAAGCGGAATAGGAGAATGCGTGTAACAAAAAAAAAAGTTTACGAGCAATTTACACGCAAATGGGAGAATCCAATGAAAATGACAATGAGGCACTAAACAGATGCTGAAAACAGCACTGGTATTTCGTACGGCAAAAGTGGGGGGGTCCAAACTAACAATTTTAAAAAGTGGGTGGGTGTTTTGTAAGAATTTAAGAAATGTTTGTATATTTTAACTTTTAAATGCATCAATCAGGTAGCCTGGGTTTTCCCATGCTGCCTTATGCACGCAATTTTATTCACGCTGCTAGGCAGCCTGGATTCCATGGAGCAAAATTTTCGCCTCAGTTAGGGGACCAATCACAGAACGGAGGGAGGGCAGCAAGGCGATGACGACACACCGAAGCCGTTATGAGCTACGTACGGACACATTTGATAGACGGCCAATGCGTGACAGTTGGCAGCTATGCAAACATCCACTGCACTTTTTACTGAACCTATAGCTGGCAATAGTGTTACATAGTAGGGAGTTTTCATAAAAACAAGTTGGGGCCGGTTCCCCAAAACGTTCTTATCGCTAAGTAGTTCTTAACCTATTCCTTAACCTCTCTCTTAACGTTATGGCACGATTCCCGACACGTTCGTACGCTAAGTATATCTTCTGTAAGTCACACGTTCGTAAGGTTGGTCTGGACCATTCGTAAGCTCTCTTAGCGTTGTTTGAGCTCTCAAGACGCTAGTCGCCGCCACTGTGCAGCAATTTTTAGAAATCAGCGCAGCTCAGTACAAGTCAAACTATGGTAGGCCGACAGTATGTTGACAATGTTGTGGCTCAACGATGATTTTATGTTATGGACATTTTAAGACTAATAATAAAATATGTTCGCAATGGATGCAGGCCTATTTATGAAGTTTACTTTATTTGGTATCAGAACTAATATGGTGGTAATTAGCCTAGGCTATTTAGTAATGTCATTAAAGCGTTCAAATTGGCAATCACTTTTGATAATTAAAAGCTGGCAAAGAATTTGCCTCTAAATGGCTAAGATCTATAAATGGGTAAGCATGGTGGTGTCCAGTAAGCGACCAACTAGGGCAGCGATCCAACGTGTCCTTGTATTGAATCAAAAACGCCGTGTAGTCCATGTCGCTCCATAGCTCTTTTTTGTTGCTGTTCCACAAGTTATTCCGAAAGCTGGAAAATGGTGTCACCTTGTGCAAGCTCACATCATCCAGCAAAACTTCAAGTTCCTCTGACGAGAAGCTTGGTGCCCTTTTTTTACGTTGCTTCCCCACCATACTGTATCTAACTCTCTCTCTCTGTTCATTGTAGATAGGTTGCTTTTTATTGAAAACATTAACCAATGGCAATCATTTTTTTATTTGAACCTTGAATTTTCACTGGGGATCAATAAAGTATCTAGGGGAGCGCGGGGCACAAAGTAACACTTTTTGGTTATGGCTAAATAATTCTTAAATCATTTGAGTTTCACTAGTTATACTTTTTAACAAGCAACATACATATCTCTGTTACACATATGCACTGGACGTTTGTTTGTAGTACTGTTTTTTTTACAATTCCACCGAGAGTGGCGATAGGTGAAATGTTACAACCTGCCCCATATGCGGGGTTAGTTGTAACACTCATTCAAAAGGCTGTTTTTAATTAAATTAATTGAATAAATGTATCTGAATGTGTATGATAGAATAGGATCTATAGATCCTGATAGAATAGGACTATTTATGATACATAAGTCATAACTAACAACAGACGTGTGTCGAAAATTGACTTTATTTTCTATACGGAGAAATAACATGAGAAATATGCGCCAATGGAAGCAAAGAGTCTAACCAATGTCAATCCTGCCAAGAAAAGCCCTTAAACCTGAAAACACATGAGGCAAAATGCAAAACATCACAAAAACTAACTAAACTAACACTAATACGCGCATATTTTTGTATTGCTACATCATTGTACAGTATGAGTGGCTTATTTGTAACAGCGTGTTACAACTAACCCCGCTGGATCACGTTTGTTATAAGATAAGCTAGCTCCTGCTATGAGTTGGCTACATGTTTCAAAACTGTGTTTATTTTTAGCCTAAAAGACGGTTATTAGGATGATACAAGATTGGAGTCAGTGAGCTGCACCCACAACTCAGTAATGGAAAGACAAGTACAGTACCACCTAGACATTTACGTTGATGTCTTCAAAAGGCGTTTTGCTGCAGATCTACGTGGAAACACGTCCATACTGACTGAAAATTTGTGGAACACTGTCTCATAGTAATGTGATTAACTGACCAATAGCATGCCTCAAACAACCCCCTGCAACTAGGGAAAAAGTCTGTGTTACATTTAACCCTGCGTTACTTTGTGCCCCGCACTCCCCTATCTATCTATCAATACCGCATTAAACAGAAGTAACTGCAGCTGCTTGCCAATCAATTATAATTGTAAGATACCTTACCATTAATATAAAAGTGTATTACATAATTTTAAGAAGTTGTTAAACCCATGTCAAGAAGCGGCACAAGTGGCACAACGGGATAAGGAGGGTGGATGATTAGCGAGGGATAGGCCTAGTCTACCCGTCACAACATATCGTGTGAACATATTACTGACAATTTGATAATTATGACCGCCACTAGCGAAGCGGTCATATAATGATTGTCAACATTTTTTTTTTCCTAAATAGCTACCTGAACCGTGGCACTGAGGATGAAGAATCTTTTATGGTATGTTGGTCTCAAGGGCCCACATCAATCTGGCCCATAATCACTCATTTGTGATTTGCACCCCCCCGGTAAAAAATGAAAATGCAATATTATTCTGCTTTAATCGCCCCTATCTTCAGTTAAGATGTTCAGAACTGCACCAAATTATATGTGTATGATTGACCTGGCATTCTCTGGGGGTATGCCAAGTTTCGTAGAATTTCATCCATGGGGGGGTCTAAAAAAAATTAGGTTATGTACGCATTTAGTGACTGTACACTCATTGGCCTGTAGATGACGGTGCACACATATACACATGCACACACACACACAGGCACCCACATACTATTAAGGCCCATTCACACCAAGAACGATAACGATAACTATAACCATAACGATAAAAGCGTTCACACTGAACAACGATAAACAAAGTCTCTCATTGTGTTAATAAATGTGAGGGCTAAAATTCGATGGGTTCTGATTGGCTATTAGCATTTTATCGTTGTGAAAATCTCTCTGAAAGTGATCCCCAACGATATCGTTCTTCATGTCGTTATCGTTATAGTTTATGTGTGAACGTCGTCATTCATATTAACGAGAACGATATTTATTTATAATTATCGTTATCGTTTTTGGTGTGAATGGGCCTTTAGAACGGCCGACACATAATTACAAATTCAGTAGGATTAAAAGAAAGCCAAAAATATTCATCATCATCATCATGGCTGCATTTCCAGTATTGGCGATAAGTAGTCGTTTGTCCACTAGATGGCGCATCGTTGCAGTGAGACATAATTTTGTTGGAAGTTAAAAGTGGGTTGGAAAAACAATGGACGCTTCCTACAAGGACTGTAGTTTACCTCAGAGAACGTCTTATAAGGATAGGACGATGTTCACATGAAATGTAATTCCCATTTCTTCTTGAAGCCGAAATAAATCTGAGGATGTTTATCGGACATGCTTGTTTTTTTACTGCAGGTACATTAATCTTATAATATCAATAAGGACCTAGGTAATGTTACCGTTAGCGTTGGTTGAGTGATGGAGGCCAATTTGATTGATTGCATTTGTAGAGAACTATAAATGCGGTTATACCAAGCAAACTGATAGCAGCACTGTAATTGTATCTTTCGACTGTCATTTTGTTGCACGTGCTACAAAAATCATTCTGTGCAATGGAAGATTTACCAACGTTACACCGGTCTGATACAGTTTTGCCTATACATGTGTGAGAGTGAGACGCCTGTTTATTTTGTTTTAAGTGCGTGCAGGGTGTGAAAGGGGAATCGATGTGCTTTGATTCCAGCTTGTTAGTTGTAGTCTGTGAGATTAAAAAGCACGTGTGTGTGAAGTATCCAAACAATGACACCTTCATTTCATTATGGCTGCTTTAGCAACACACCTTAAGCTACTGTGTAGTGGGTCCCATTTAGAAGTGGCTACTTTCGCGCTTTCCTTGACTCATGGAGCTGCGTGAATTTTATTACAACTCTTCGCCACGATATGGCAGTTTATGTCTGCTTGATACTGTAAGGCGTAAGCCATTGGTTTCTAAAGGAGATTTTATTTGTGTCGCCAGCATAGCCTATTGACAATTTATGTTGTAAATAGGCCTACCTTATAAGCCTGCAAAGGAATGAAATGCCCGCACTCTGCTAAAACTCCCATATATTTAATGTGTTGCAACGTTTCGACCCGACTGGGTCTTCCTCAGGCAGGCTTCCTTTGCAGTTCTAGTTCCATTTGCCCTGCACCTCACCGGTGGGGATGTGCACGCCTCCACTACTACCTTATAAGCCTACCTGTAGCTTAGGGAAGCTAACAGCTTTCTATTAGGATATAGTTTGTTATTACAGTTTTGTCATAACTCCCTGATGCATTTTTGCATTTAGAATAGCCAGAGCGTGGATATCTCAATCGGAAAATTAAACAATATCGGGTGCCTATGGACTAGGCTGGGTGAACCCAGCCTGATCTGCCCGCTATTTATTTTTTGATTTCTTAAAAGATTGAGCTTGGTCTAGTGAAAGCCAGACTAGCCATGGACCTCAGTTACACAATGCAAGGGGACATGAGTCAGCCTATATTTGCACGAACAATAACGGACAACAGCTCTCAGTCTAGCGACGCATTTCATCAAGGCCCATTTGGACATGTCAGTTATTTGCACCACTGGTTAGATGTAAAACAGCATTTCGTTTCAGACTACTGTTACTTAATTTGTGCATTAACAATAACGTTTCAGACTACTGTTACTTAATTTGTGCATTGACAATAAAGTATTACATGAACTAAAGATGACTAAAATCTTATGTAGAAGATGAAACATTCACAAAAAATCCATCCATCCAAAAATGACCTTTGTTTTGTGGAGCTGACAGAGATGTTTTTGTTTATAAATAAATAAATAAATAAATAAATAAATAACATTATGCTGATACCTTTTGCTTTTCCCAAATACAATGTAGCCTATAGGTGTAAGTGACCTTTCATCAATCCAGTTGCAATGGATGAACTGTGATGAACTGCCCTACTTGTGATTGTTTAGAGATTTTAAAGGTTTTATAACAGTGCTACATCTTCTTTGGCTATTTTACAACCTTTTCAGCACCAGTAGGCTACTTTCTGTGCAGCCGCACACACACACTCAGGCATGCCAAACAAGCATACACAAAAGTTTCAAGAGTGGGGGATGGAGTAAAATATGGAGACAAATTGAAGTGTGATTTATTTTCGCGGAACGGATGTACAGGACTGAGCGGCGGTCATATTTTGTACCGCTATGCGGTACATCTAGTTTAGTTAATAGTTTATATTTTACTGATAACTTAAACTATGTTAAAATAAATGTTACTGGAATAATTTGAGAAATGTTTCATTTGCATATCATGTTCTGTTTCTTAACGCCGTCATGCACCTTCACGTGAAGTAGAAAATCGATTCCTGAGCAATCGATGCCAACTAATTCAGCACCTTCACTTGGGACAGCGCCTTTGTAACGTCGAACGTAAGAGGCAGCGTGTTAAGAAGCTATCTAAGGGACACTTCGGGGAACACACTTAGGAACATACTGTAAACAACTTTGGTAAGATATATCTTTTGAGTGTTCTTAGCGCGCTAAGAGTGAGCGTTATCGGGGAACCGGCCCTGGTTCATCTCAGTCTCACATATGTTATAATATTTTTTATACATAACACAAAACTAATAGGCTATTTTATGTGTCTAGATATTAGTGTCCAATAAGAGGTTCTTCATTAAGAATATTAATCATGTACTGTAGGCTATTCACCCATTTCTGATTCTCAATGAATAGGTGAATTATTCTTAGTGCGTATTAGTAATGTGCTAGGCCTACTCTTCACGATGATGATATGGAACACAATGAAAAGAATGGTGGGAAACAGGGGATGCTGTTTTGAAAATAATCAGTACATCACCATCAACAATAATCAAAGACCAAAACATCAAAATTGGATAACAAGTCAAATCACTACTCACAGAAATAATTAACTAACACCGGAGTACCCTTTTAAGGCCTCTACTGTTAACTCTAATGAGAATGAGGATATTGAAAACCCTTTTCATAAGAAAGCGAGCTTCAGAAAGGCTTCATTTCCAAAGCAAGAGGAAAATGGCCTATAAGGATGTTCTGTTAGTTTGGCCAAATATAGAACCATAAAAGCAAAGAGCCATCACGGACTGTCAGTCTTGACACAAAATAACACCCTCAGTACTCCTATTCCTAATCGAAAGACAGATACAGACAGAGAGCGAGGGAGAGAAAGACTCTCTTCAGTTGAAAAAAAACAACATCCTGGTAACTCTCCAATAATAAGATAAGGGTGTGACCAGCAGCATCAACCTCCATCTACTCCTCTAGTTGCCCAATGATTTCAGGTTATCATGTCAGGTTAGTACGCCCCACCATACGTAATAGCATTATGGCTCTTTTATTATGCAGCATCCATGCAACCAGGGGAGAGGGCAACAAATAGGGGAGGGAGATTGCATGCAGAGTTAAAGAAGCCAGTGCCTCATCACAAAATTACACCCAGGACTACCTGACCTGTTCCGCATATCTGCAAATGAGGGGTCATTATCAACATTTGGAATGGAAAAGTTTTCAGGGTGAGTAAGTTTATACCATATTCTTTTCCTTTTTTCACATTTTTCATTCAGATTTTTGACTTACACTTTGTAAGTACTACTTCCTATTCATGATATAGTAAAACCCAATAGGTTCTAGCAGAAGCTCTTTATCATGACTAAATATGGTAACACTTTATAATAACTAGACACAATTCATCATTTATTAAGCCTTTGTTACTTATTAGTTAATGGTTTGTTCATCATTAGTAATTTCTTGTTCATACACAATTCATCATCAGTAAAGCATTTGTTCACACAATTATACATGGTTTGTTCATAGTAAATAAGCCTATCCAAAAAATATGTTTGTAAGTACATGATTTATACTTAATAAGTAATGAAACAACCACTTATAATGAAATCATTTTCTTATTATAAACCAGTTGCAAACTATTACAAAATGCTTTGTTCATCATTTGTAAAGCATTGTTCCTATGTTAATTCTCATAAATAAAGTATTTGTAGACACAGTTATAAATGGTTTGTTCATAGTAAATACGCCTATATCTAAAATATGTTTATGAATTATTGTTAATACTTAATCAATTATGCAATATACATATGCACTAATGATTAGTTAAGGTGAGAATACATATTTTATAAACCACTTCCTAATACTATAATTCATGATTAACTCAGGGGTTACAAGTGGTTAGTTAATGATATTTTGTGAGCTTATCTAAAGTGAGGACTTTCTATGCCTTGCAACACATTTTCAAATGAGTTGTAAAGATTACATTCACATTCATTCATTTAGCAGACAAGAGACGTACACATGTCAATTAAATTGAAGGCTATTGACATAACAGTGAAAGCCGGGAATCAAACCCCCAACTTTTCAGGCTATTGCATGTTAGTCCAGCTCCTTATCCACTACACTACCTTGGCCCAGATAGAAACCCCTACAACTATGCAAGAGTTTCTGTTTTCCTTTACTACACACTGTTATTAAACATCTGTAAACTATTATTAAATGCTGTATTCTTCATTTGTAAAGCATTATTCCTACATTAATTCTCATCTGTAAATCATGTTTACACACAGTTAAAAATGGTTTGTTCATGGTAAATACGCATATCTATATTATATTTTTGAATTGACTGTTGTAATACCACTGGGCAGGGGTAGGGTAGGGTAGGGTAGTGTAGTGGATAGGGAGCCGGGTTAACATGCAGTAACCCATAAAGTTGGGGGTTCAAGCCCCGGCGTCCACCGATGTGGCCTTGCCCTTTAATTTCATTGACATGTGTAAGTCACTTTGGGTGAAAGTGTCAGCTAAATGAATAAATGCAAGTATAAACTTTATAACTCATTTGTAAATGTGTTGCAAGGCATAAAACGTCCTCACTTTAGATGAGCTCACAAAACATCATTAACTAACCATTTGTAACTCCTGAATTAATTATTAATTATAGTATTAGGAAGTGGTTTATAAAATATGTATCCTCACCCTAACTAATCATTAGTGCATGTGTATGTAACAACTGTTAAATAATATAGATATAGGCTTATTTACTATGAACAAACTATTTATAACTGTGTGAACAAATGCTTTACTGATGATAAATTAGAAATTACTAATGATGAACAAACCATTAACTAATAAGTAACAAAGGCTTAATAAATGATGAATTGTGTGTAGTTATTATAAAGTGTTACCAAACGAATAACTATGCTTAGATAACTAAGTTACACATAATTTCATTGAAATGCCATTTAGCTAGTTTCACCTTTTACACGGAGCTCATCATTTCAATACAAGAGGCACAGTTGTCATGAATTCATGTATGAATTAATTCATGATTTATGCATTACTTCATTTCTTTATATCTTATGAATCATCAGGAATTGACATGAGTTCAAAGTCTATCATTCATGACCTCATGCATGAACAACACATCAACAGCATTAGGTATAGTGGATACATCATTATGATTTATGAAGCATGATCATCATGATTACATACATTTAAGGTTAATTACTCATGAGTACCCCCCCCCCCCCCCCCCACACACACACACACACACACACAGGACAGACATGTAGAAAGTGTAGAATTAATGAACTTAGACTGAATCTATTTTTCAAGTAGCCTTGGTTTTTTATGAAATCAATGTGTTGTTCGATCAGTTGGAAGCATAAAATAAGTTCAACACAATAATCTAGACAATAGCTCATTTTCAATATTTGATGTAGTTGCATATAATTATCATAAAGCCGCTCATACTAAGCAACAATGCATCTCATTCTATTTCTATTCATTTTAGCAAGTCTTAGCTATTTAGTAGGATTATTTTAGTAGGCCTGTGTGTAAATGCTAACCACACTGAACACTGGGGTGACAGAGCCTTCTTCATTGCTACCCCTTCCCTTGGGAACTCCCTCCCCAAACCCATTCAAGACTGCACTGACTGATTGTTTTAACTACCATAAGCGACTGAGTATCTATAGAAAAGCACTCTGCAAATAAATGCATTATTATTATTATTATTATTATTTGACAACAGTATCACTGAAAAAAAAACTTTGAATTTACTCTCTGTAATGTGAACATTGGTTGCACATAATTGAAGTGTGTTAAATCAAGGCTGTATTTCTATTTTGGTTAACAAATTTAATTCATGCTCTGATGTTTAAACACAACTTGATTGACTATGAAATAGTCATTTCACCCTAACAATATTGAGTTATACAGCTTAAGGCATGTACTGGAAGTAGACATTTAGACATTGCAGTGAATATTACGTCGTCATTTCTAATAGAAGATGAATGACAAAATAATTGCTTCATGAGAGGGCACATTCTGAAAATGATGCGCCACAGAATTCAAAAGCATTCACTGAAGTGAGCATCAAGTGACACCACCGATAGCTTGTGTATTTTCAATACCTAACCTACTCATGGTGGGAACAAAGCATGGCTCGTCTCAACGCAGAAAACCAGAGACCATCCAGCTCCAACAAAAACTACTGGTCGTTAAACTGTTATCAAGACTGATAGCTGCTTGATTATCTAAATGTTTTTGTAAAGGTTAATGGGAAAACAGTGTCCCAGGGACCCCATGTGATCATTTGCCTGGATAAATGTTGGATAAATTAATTGCTGTGGCAAAATATGTTACTTCGACATACAGTAGTAACATTGTGTTTTAGAGAGATAATGAATTGTGTAATGTCATGTGGTTTATTCACTTTAACAGCCCCTCTTTTCCTTTTTTACAGTGTTCTTGGATTTTATTTATTTATTTTTGACATGTTGACTATATGTTAAAGCAACACCAAAGATCTTTCCCACTGTCGCACGCACGCTATTTGTTTATCCAGCACCGGCTTTGCAAATAACAATGTCCACAGACAAGGTAGAATATGTTGCATGATTTATGAAAGTACGATGTATTGCGACATCAAACGCAAGTCAAATTTGTAGCTTCTTATGTCTCATTCCATCGAACTACAGATCCGCTACCCGATCTGGCAAACTTACATAGTGCGGTTATAGCCGATAGAGGGCTGCAAAGCGAATGCAGAAGTGCCGTTCACCCTGTTACAAGTTGATGAACCACTGAAACGACTTTGGAAACATTATTTTAAGGTACAAAAAACTCTTTGGTGTTGCTTTAAATTTACATTGAACTTAACTGTTGTGCACGTACTTGCATCGCTTCCAAGTGATAGTTAGAATTAGGTTTTGATTATTCTTTCTCACACATCAGACTGTGCAAATAGATTTGTTGTATAATAAATGCAATAAGGTTTAGGCTCCCTTCCAAATACAGACCCACTTATAAAACAAATCTCTGAGGGATATTTCTAAATATTATAGTGCTGATACAGCCTAGTTTCCTAGAGGAAAATGTATAGACATGTGTGATTAATAACTTTGCAGTGTATCTGTGACTGTACAATTGTGTACTGGCAGTGTGCCAATGTATGTGTGTGTGTGTTTTCACCTGTATGCATGTACAGTAGAATGTGTGTGTGTGTGTGTGTGTGTGTGTGTGTGTGTGTGTGTGTGTGTGTGTGTGTGTGTGTGTGTGTGTGTGTGTGTGTGTGTGTGTGTGTGTGTGTGTGTGTGTGTGTGTGTCAGGGTTTGGGTTTGTGTGATGTCATCTTCTGGCCTACTGGTTAGTGCTTCGGACTTGTAACCGGAGGGGTTGCCGGTTCAAACCCCGACCAGTAGGAACGGCTGAAGTGCTCTTGAGCAAGGCACCTAACCCCTCACTGCTCCCCGAGTGTGTTTCATTAATTCACGGATTGGGATAAATGCAGAGACCAAATTTCCCTCACGGGATCAAAAGAGTATATACTTATACTATATATTTTCAAGTTGAGAGCATTTGTTGATTTAACTTGATTATTTGAGTTCTTCACTCAAAAAAGCTAGTGAAATGTGTTGCCTTGTTTTTTTAAGTAAACACAAGAGTTTTTTTACAGTGTACATGTAGAGGAGGATGAAATGAAGGTCATAGGTTCAGCTCCCAAGATTAAATATTATGGCTTTACTCTTGCACAAGTGGATGAAAGTGGCAGTAGAAGTGAAGATATATAGATCATAAAATACAGTTGATTGGCAATGTATTCATTATGTTGTGAAAATGAAGACACAGACTGGTTAATTAGCCAAATTGCAATTTAAACACTAGCTGGCAGTAAATAAAAACAGAATAACATTATGATGAGACTATTTAAAAGTCAATGCAGACCAAAATGAGACTCCAACATTACAATAATAACACCTCATAACACACACACACACACACACACACACACACTGCAAACGTTGATTAACAAACGCAAATGCAAGTAAACAGTACACCATCATTGATGAAATGCCACTCACAGATAACCACAGTGATCCGAGCCTTATTACAGCACTTAATGAACAATGTTTTATTAATGGATCCTTAATGGGATTACTCCTGTTTCAAAGGGACTCAGTCTTCCTGCGGGTGTCATCAGACCCTACCTGGTGACATTTGACAGGCTTGCAGTCTGTCAAATCAACACTGTGCTCTGGATAATGCACCTTAAGTTTTGTTCTTTTGCAGGGCCACTGAGGGCAGGGCAAGTCAGGTCGAGTGGCGTCAAATCTCGTTTGATCAGATATTCCTTTTGTTTGGAAAAAAAAGTAGACTGGATTTGAGGAAAATGCTAAATATAAAATTAGTTTATTGCAACTCTTGCATTACTACATGAACTTGCATTAACATCTGGTTTAATATAACTGTATTGCTTGGCTAGGTAAAACGACTTACAAATATCTTGCAATTTGCAAATATATATGACTTAACCACCATGCTTTACAAATGTGAAAAACACCTCTACAACATACTGTAGTGTGTGCAATGTGTTTGCAAATACAACATCTATAATAAATGCAATATGTTTTGAAAATCAAAATGCTACGAATAAAGCATAGGTTTTACTAATATAAAGATTTAGCTGTTTAATTTAATTGTTTATTTAATTGTTATTGATAAACTTGCCAAGTTAAGAACCCTTTCACTTTGTTTTTTCCAGGAGAATGAAGCCATTGTGCTCTTTTATCAGGAGGTAAACCACAGAGTTAGCTCACCCAGGTTTGTAACATACCCCTGTACTTGGAATACACCCTAATGACTTTTGTAACTATTTTTACTTTTGTACAAATTGCAAATGTAAAGGCTTGAGCAATGTTGCACGGGCAAAGTCTTTCATTCAACTTGTGAAATGGTTCAGTAAAGATGGTGGGTTGAGCAACTACAACAGAAAAGTTTATTGGTCTTACTACCTCTGCCGAAGAGATGCTTGGTGACTTTTGTAACTATTTTTACTTTTGTACAAATTGCAAATGTAAAGGCTTGAGCAAGTTTCACTGGTAAATTCTTCCATTCAACTTGTGAAATGGTTTAGTAAAGATGGTAGGTTATGCAGCTACAACAGAAAAATGTGTTTGTGTTTACCTCTGCCGCAGAGATCATGCTGTTGGCTCAGTTTGTGTCTAGGATTCTGCACTGACCAGCCTAACTTTCATGGAACTTGGTGTAATGTGCCAAGGAGCAACCCATTACACTTTGAAACAGATCCAACTCACAGGGAACCTCAATGAATTTCACTTTGTTTTTTCCAGGAGAATGAAGCCATTGTGCTCTTTTATCAGGAGGTAAACCACAGAGTTAACTCACCCAGGTTTGTAACATACCCCTGTACTTGGAATACACCCTAATGACTTTTGTAACTGTTTTTTTGCTCTTGTACAAATTGCAAATGTAAAGGCTTGAGCAAGTTGCACGGGCAAAGTCTTTCATTCAACTTGTGAAATGGTTCAGTAAAGATGGTGGGTTGAGCAACTACAACAGAAAAGTTTATTGGTCTTACTACCTCTGCCGAAGAGATGCTTGGTGACTTTTGTAACTATTTTTACTTTTGTACAAATTGCTAATGTAAAGGCTTGAGCAAGTTTCACTGGTAAATTCTTCCATTCAACTTGTGAAATGGTTTAGTAAAGATGGTAGGTTATGCAGCTACAACAGAAAAATGTGTTTGTGTTTACCTCTGCCGCAGAGATCATGCTGTTGGCTCAGCTTGTGTCTAGTATTCTGCACTGACCAGCCTAACTTTCATGGAACTTGGTGTAATGTGCCAAGGAGCAACCCATTACACTTTGAAACAGATCCAACTCACAGGGAACCTCAATGAATTTGGTTTCACTTTTGCCAATGTTGCAAGTCTTCCTTTGTGTGATACTTGTTGAATTCACCTGAGGAAGATCTGTGCAACTGAAACGTTGTGAAATAAAAGTATTGTGAAATAAAGTATTATTTCGTTTTGGTCGCACAGACCTTGTGAAACGTGAAATAAAGTATTTGCATGCTTAATGGACAGTGTGCAAGACCTCTTCAAGAAGTATCACTGGTGACCCTTACCTTTTCCGACGCACCTGTTCCAAAAATGAGGTGTGCAAAAGCGCTTTTGAATCAAGTCTTCCTTCGTCACCAGGGGGCTGAGCAAGAGCATGGTTCCAGGCCTAGCCAATGAGGCTGAATGTCATGGAGAAATGAGTGCCTGCCAATTCTTTCCCTCAACCCCTCACCCGTCATTATTCACCTGGCCTGACACAAGAGAGCGGTGAATTCAGACCTCGTCAGAGAACAAGGAACTATGTAGCCTAGCAACTCATTCCCTCACTGAAACTGTAGATGGCAGAAAGGAGAGTTTTTGCAGACTGAAATGTCAATTATATGGAGAACCCTGGAACAAAGAAGTGTATGATGTGGCTTGAGCGATGGCCACTGGTTTGAATGGGTGGCAGGCTAAAATTAAAGTAGTGCTACTGTGCCTTTTGTCTAAAACTGGTTTAGAGTCCCCAGTCCCCAAGGCAAAAGGTCTCTCCAGAGGAGTGGCATAGTTTGGTTGTGAAGAAATCCCTAGAATATTTCTCATCCAGTGTGGTGAATACGGTTGCCTCTAATTATGACAATCTAATAGACATTGACTCATATCGTTAAACATCCATCTCTAAATCACAAAACCATGTTGGGCTGATGGGTTGAGAACAGAATTAGATTGATGTTAAATTTAATGTTTTTACTTAGAGGAAGCTCAAGAAGATCTTCACTAAAGTTGCTACATTGACGAGAGACCCAGCAATAGCTCCTAAGAGGAGAAAAACCCAGTGACTTCCTTGTTCCTTCCCACAGCCTTCAACCAACACTGATATCCACACTGTACTGTAAGTCCCCTTATAAGCATCTTCTAAATAAGTAAATGTAAATATAAATGCTCATTAGCTTGTCTTCACCCTCATCTTCATTGCCAACCAGTCTTTCTCTTTTTTGGTAACATGACTTGTCAGTCTCTTTCACCAGTGTAAATTTCATATCAGTGGTTACTACCAAATGTTGCAGTTCCTGAAGGCGCTGGGTTGGGTCTTCCTTTTAAAAGATCTGCGATGGTTTTGGGATTGTATGGCTGTTGGCACTGCTTCCTCTTTCTCATCACTAGCATTGCCTTTACAATCTCTGTCTGTTCACTTTACACTCTCTGGCCTCAAGTGATAGTCCTCATCTTCACTGTCATCTATGCTGTCCAGTTGAGCCTGAAAAAATAAACAAACAATTTAGAAATGTGACTTTGGTTTGGGGGTTCCTCAGTAACAACTGCATACAAGTGAGAACAACTTGGTAACAAGCAGTTTTGCCTTAGAATCTATTCATAAACCCTGGTTGGTCAGTTTTTAAATATAGACATCTAAACTTTATGTTCCAAAATGTTGTCCCATCATTTGAATATAGTGCAAAACTCATCAATTTGAACTTACTCTGGCTGGTGGCATCTGTCTTGTATTACTCTTGTCTACAGCTGCAGAGTGGTTGCATAAACAAAGGTGGTGGGAGGCTCATAGGAGCGGTGTCTGAATGGCAGGTCTGGAATGGACATTAGCTTGGGGGGGGGGTATGGTAACTGAATCACAGGATGAGGAGGATGACGTTCTGGTTGTGGTTTCTGAGTCAAGGAGATTGGATTCTCCAGATTTGGACTGTGTAGCCTACTTTGTGAGAGCCAGGTCCTGATCCAAAGCTCATCTGACAACAGCGTCAGTTTTGTCATTGTCTCTTTCCATATTGTTTCTCAAAGGACATATGTTAAACTTAAAACAAGTAAAGTCTGACTCAATTACAGTGGGAGGTTAATGTGAGGGTTGGTTAGGAACAGATACTCAGCTCTCCTTTCAGTAACGTCTATCCATACAGTACGTCCAGATACTCTCTATATAAAAAGGTAGCGATTCACATTTGCACTGTCTACATCTGTTTTTTTTTTGTCTTGATTTGCTCTTGTTTATGTAAAGCACATTGAATGACCCATGCATATGAAATGCGCTACTGTATATAAATAAACTTGACTTGAATTGATGACCATCACAGTTAGGCTCGAGGGTGTTTTAAGCCCCCAACGTCGTCTTCCAGGCAGGGTAAAACGTCTTCCTGTTTCTGTCTTTTCTGTGGACTTTTCTTTTGCTGTCTATGGGACAGTGCTCTTCACTGGATTCAACAGGAAGATTTACACAGCGGCCCCATCTTGTGAAATGGGCTAATCCTAACCCTAACCATAACCCATGCCTAACCCTAGCGCCTTCCAGGCAGCGCTGCCTCGAAGACAACGTTGGGGGCTTAAAACACCAAGAAAACACAATTGGCTTCCATTGCTAAAACAGAAAATCAGGGAGAAAGAACATACCGGTATTTTTCTATTGCCTAAAGTACTGTATATGAAGTGGAGTAACTTTGGAGTGCTTTGTATGAGATGCTTGGCCAATCTGTTAGGCATCTGAATGGTGTATAGGACACTCAGTCTGTTCTGACTAACTTCTACAAAGGGGACAGAGTGAGAGTTGGGTATGTGAGTATGTGTGTGTATTTGCATGTGTCTGTGTGTGTGCACCCACCAGGGAACATCCACAAAGCTGCTTAGCTTTTGTGCTAAAAGCCAAACTCGTGCTCCAAGCGGCCCCCAATTAAATGTCAACCCTGGCAGGCTGGAGAGTGCAGTTAAATCATCGCTTTGTACACGATTCAGCAATATTGAAAGGTTACTACAGAAAGAAAGGGGAACGTTGATCCGCCGCTGAGCAGTTAGCATCCGTCAAAGGCAGAACGAAGGACACACTGAGTGAAGAGGAGCTTCTGACGGTGAAGAGGCACAAGCCGACTCCAGTGGAATGAGACCTCGGGCGTTTCTCTCCCCCTGAGGTGGCCCCAGTCAGGCTAATCTACTAAGCACGATTACATTTACTTTACCTTGAGTCCCGCCGGTGATTCACTCTGAAAAAAAAAATGATGAAAAAATTTGGGGACCCTCTGCTGCCCAGCTCCACAGCGCCAAGGCCCATTCTTCTCTGTGATGTAGAAAACTCCGGTGCGGCATGGTGAGATTGATTTGTCTTGCGCACAGATCTGACACCAGCTGAACCAGGATGGAGCTTGTTTAACAAGCGTCACACCTGCAGCCAATAAAAAAAATCACCCCATCCCCCCACCACATGTACACACACACACACGCACACACACGATCGCACAGACAGTGTCAGGTAGGGCAGTTCTAACATTATATATTAGCCATAACTTCTTTTTAGAGGGTGAATTTATAAACCTTGATATGAGGATATATGACTGTCTGGTTGACATTAATTATTCCAAAACAATTTGATAGATCTGATTATTAATTCAGGGGCATGGGGCTGTATCTAACGGCAGAGAGTGCTTGTAAAGGTTGGATTTATCATGCTGACATTTGGTGAGGCTGGTGTGCTACTCTTCGCCTTTCCATACAGTCGCTCACTCGGCACCGGTCTGCAGGGTTTCTCTCTCTTTTATGTTGTCAGAGACACACAGTGCAAAAATGCCCTTTCTCCTCTCGCTTTCTCTCGCCCGCACACTATCTCTCTCTATTTTCTGCCGCTGGGAGAGAGGAGATGGAGGAGGGGAGGGGTGGGGGGCTGGGAGAGAGAGGCCGTGAGATAGAGAGGAAGAGAGAAAGAGGGAATAGCTGCCAAATGATTCCAGCGTTGCACAAACACACTAGCACACACACACACACACACACACATACCTCGCCTGTCAGCGCACATCAGAATGTGTGTGTTGTTGGAAACAGGGTAACACGCGTGGCGTACCACACAAATTAAAGGTCAGGCCCATCAGCATCAATCTCTAATCCAAACAGCATCCAGGGCCGCCATCCATGAAAGCAAATCAGCGGAGGGTGGGTGAGTGGGAGAGACACAGAGGAAGGAGAGGAGGGAAAAAAAGAGAGAAGGAAGAGGAAAAAGAAGAGGAAGCAGAGAGGACAAACAGATTCATCAATCTCAGGCACCAGGTGCCAACTCCACTCCTGCACACACTGCTTATGTATTGGCCTTTTATACTCTGGCTCCAATCAAACGGCACTTAATCTAAAGCCAGCAGAGTGGGAAAAATGAAGTCAGGCGATGGGTGTGTGTGTGTGTGTGTGTGTGTGTGTGTGTGTGTGTGTGTGTGTATCGTGTGTGTGTGTGTGTGTGTTGGGTAATAGAGTGATATTATGTGTGTAGCGTGGCCCACCATGTCTTTAAAGGTGAGCTCTGACAGGCACAGCGGTGCCGTCCACCACAAGGGCTCAGGTTCATTATCCCCACAATTACCGTCGAAGCCATCTCTTCCTGTGCCTCACCGTGGGGTCAGTGCCCGCTGGCACACGAAGCCGCCCCTGTCCCGACCAAGGTGGGGTGGACGACCGCAGAGAACAATAAAAGAGTTTGTGAGGCGCTCCGCCGAGAGCCAGAGACGCGAGGCATTCATCAGCTGGACAGCCCGGCACCGGTGAATAACTTTGCGGATTCATTGAATCTGTCGCCACATTACGGATGGGGCCGACGGAGCTGAGGTGGTGCCGTGTGAATAATGGAGGGGAGGAGACAAGAGAGCGACGGACGCTCCTCTTTCTTTCTCAGGAGAGAGATTCCATCCTTCCCTCCTTCTTGTCTTCGCATCATGCCGGCAAAACTGCGCTCCATTAATCTGCTCCGTCTTAATGACCCTCGAAGGTGACTCGGAAGATAAGTGCAATTACACTGGAAACAAGAAACAAGGGTGCTGCCAATTAAGCCTTCAGTTGTGTTTTTCCTTTCTTTCTTTCTTTCTTTCTTTCTTTCTTTTTTCAAACTCTTTCGAACTTGTGACACGCATCCCACGGGGGTCAGACTGTTTGTGACTTCATTAGCGCAGCTCTTAAAGGGGAAATTAAAAGCTGAGCTCCTGCCAGCGGCATAGGCGAGGAAGATAACATCATGCAATAGAATAAAATCAAACACTTCTGGCCGTGCTCATATAAGGTGATAAGAAAATTAATTGACTGAGAGAAGAAGCCAATACAAAGGATACAGTACAAGTTTTTTTTTAACTGAAGTAACTTAAGTTCAGACATCCCTGTGCCTGTAATTAAAGTTTGTGAACTTTCTTGTTAAATCAATAAAGCTAGATAAAACCCCCAGAAAAGAACAAAGAAAGGCAATCAGTTAAAAGCTCATAAGCTTGATATTTTCTCTTCTCTCTCCAGCAGCACTCTGGCCATGCTAGTTTCAACCCAGTTGGCAGGTGATGCTGAAGCAGATCAGGCCTCAGGATGCCCATGTATTATACATGTACCAGACCAGGGTCAAACTCATTCAGACTCGACTGCTGCGTAGCACAGAAATGAAGCAGGAAGAAACAGTGTAGAAAGACAATGCATAATGTGACCATATAGGACCATATAGGTTGTAATATAGCATGGTCCAGTATACAGTACAAGCATTCAAGTATGAAAGCATATCGTGTAAGTCTTTTGATTCGTAGTTACAGTAGCAAGTCAAGGACATCCAATAAGCAGGCACAAACAGACACTCTGTTGTACATTGTATGTGTGGTATGCTAATCATAATGATGATTATAATGATGTGTATGATAATCAGTTTGATGATGGTGATGACAGTTTTTTAATAAACACTGTATGGAAGATGTGCATAGCACTGGAGAACATCAAATTTATTTTCAACCAGTGACATCTGTCTTTTTCACTGAGTTTTTAAAGAAACCGTCTGATCTGCCTATACTCTATACTGTATCTATATTCTCCGTGTCGCCCCACCCCACCCCTCCCCCTTCTCTCCATGTTCCCAGTGCTTATTTCTTAATGAGCAGCAGCAGCAGCCCTACTATGAAGATGTCTGTTGCTTTTCCCCAGACTCACACATTCTCTCCCTCTCTCTCTCTCTCTCTCTTGATGCCAGGCTGTGCAGGGGTGGGCATCTGAGTAATGGGTGTGACTAATTCTGCCTGGCATCTCCCCCTCAGTTCCCTCCCTGCCATCTGTCCCCTGCCACCCCTCAGCCACCCCGTCTCCGCACAGCAGGTTGCTGTAATTACACTCACGCTTCCCCTTCCCATTCTCTCCAGCCGCCGTCTAGTCATTCATTCACTCGCTCACTCATTCATTCACTCATTCATGCACTTTATTCACTCGCTCATTCATTCATTCATCCGGCCACTGTCTCCCTTACTCGCTCGCTCGCTTCCATGCTCACTCACACACTTGCTCACTCACTCTTTCTCTCTCTCTCTCTCTCCTGCGTTCGCTTGTTCAGTTCCTTGTTAAATCACTCTCAGTTCTCCCGTTAATTTGTTCCCTTTCCTACTACCTCACTTACTTGCCTCTACATTCATTCAACGTGTGTGCGTGTGTGTGTGCGTGTCAGAGAGAAACAGCGAGAGTGTGTGCCGTGTTCAAGTTCAAGTAAATCTCCGCATTAGCAGCTAGCGCTCATGCACACACTCATGCGCACAGAGTGTGAGTCTCACCTGAAGATAAATGTTTCCCAGCGGTCCATGTGGGCCTGTGATAAGTGTTAGGAGGTGAAACCTCATTAGGCCCTCCATTAAATCAGCCCTTCAGCCACTCTCTCCAACCTCTTCTCAATACGTCTGCAGGAGGGGCCCCGATTGATCCACCATTACTATTCGACCTTTTCATGAATTGACCGTAGAGGGAAGATCTCTGTGATTTATACACTGTATTACATGTATGGTTAACACAGCTACCAGTGGTTTCCTTATAGTAAAAGCCTTATGGGTTCCATATGACAACTGTCACAGCCAGGCTACATTGGGCACATAATTGAAGTGTTCCGTCTCCAGAGCGAATGTGTGCACCACTGTCACGTCTGGTGTACCTAGTTTCATTGATTATAATGGAAGCTTATTGTTGTAGCATACTCCTCACTAGAGTGTGCTCTGGGATGGATTACTGCATGGGGTCAGGAGGCCCTGAAGCCAAAGCCTTTGCATGGAATCATTGCCTCAATATCAACAAATCAGGATGTAGGCTATGAATCTGATTGAATTTAGTATTGGCCATCCCCAAAATACAGGAATCCACAAAATGCACTAGAATACAGGAAATCACATCAAACAAATTAAAAATGTTCTGGGGGAGGATATATAACAAATGATCATACAAAAGTATGTTTTTAAATAGGATATTGCAGTTACATTATGCAAATTAGTTTTTTTTAACCATTTTTGTTCATGTGCCACTCCACCTTTACAAGAACATCATGGCAAAGCAATTATGAATGTTTTTACTTAATTAGTGCAAATATACACTCTTTGCATTATTTTGTGAGAGCTAATTTGCATATGGGTCTCATTTTGTTGACTAATTTGCATGCATGAATGGGTCTGTGAAGAAATATTCGTATTGTTACAAATATTGTTTTCATGCTGTGTTGTAACTGATCTTCCCCTCCAGTTGTCCACTTAATTTAGTAATAGTGACACACTTATAGAAATAGTATACAGTAATAGTAAATATCCATTTTTTTATATCACGCATGAGCTATTTTGCATATTTTGACTAATTAGCATAAATAATGGGTATGGATTGTCCACTTATGTTTCTGTGACATTTTATGATTAGTTAAAGAATATTCTATCTCTTTCAGGTGTAAAGTTATCTGCAGTGTAAATTCTGGTCATGTTTATGTTAGTAAATTTACATAAATAATGCACATATAACAAAAATGCCAATGCACTCATAGTAAGCACATACTGTAGCAAGCTATTGCAACCCATTTTTCACTGATCAAATGTTCAATGTCCTCCGGCAGATCTTTCATCAGATAAGCTTCCAGATCCTTCACTTTCCTTTCGATCAATTTCAGAACGTCCTCAGTAACATTATGGGCTCTAATATGACGATCAAAAGCGCGGCGCAAAGCGTGTTGTTATCACGACACAAAGCTTATTCCGATTGTACACTGGAGTTTTTCGCCATGTGCGTCTCTTTTATTGAACAATGCGCTTAGGGGTGTGGCAATTAACAACCTAAGGTGTGGCCTGGCGAAAGATCTACACACACTATCTAAAAAGCATTGCCCCACTGACCAAGAAAAACCTGGTCTTTAGCGAGGCGCATATGGAGCACAGCTGAAGACGCACTGTCACGAGATGTAAGCAGCAACTCCTCTGCAGGATAAATGTCCTTTAAATGTCCTTTTAGTTTTTTGTTCAGTCATTCAAACATCATTGGGGTAAGTGTTGCTTTTTTCAGGCTATATGTTTTCGATGGTAACCCATTGTCAGTCAATAGTGATACTGTAGTAATTAACTGTGTATAACTGTTTTGTCTTTGACTATGACACCACGGTGAAGTTAGTTTCACTTTGCCAGTGAGTTCAAATAATAGACAAATGCAGATGCGTGTAGGCTATACTCTGCTAGGTTTTAGTAAAGCATGGTTTTAGTGGAATACCTGTTCCATGCGGTCTCGCGTGCAAGCAGATTCCTTTAAATGCCCCGCTGACTATCAAAATACTGATGCGCTGTTTGAAGTTGCGCTGTTTGAAGTTGCGCTGCTTGCTGTTAAAGGGAATGACAGTTTGTTCACAGTTTAAAGGATGTTACGCTCAAACCACACTCATGACTGATTAAGAAACAAAAGACCAACCTTTTTGCTCTAGGCGCCGATATTTGATAACAAAACCACCCCCAATGTGGACTGGACATTTGTTTAAGCTATTTGCCAGTGACCATGCGTTTTAGATCGCCAAAATATAGCCCAATATTTAAATTTTTCTATTTCTTCTCTGTCCAGTGTAGTCTCTGAGCGGCTGTAAGGGATGGCAAATGACAGGTAGCAGCTTCCATGATAGTATGCATCCACAACAAACACATCAAATGATTGTCCACTCAAAAGAATACTTAGGGCCCTATCTTAACGATCGGAAACACAAGTAGCCTCTCAAATGCAAAATGCAAGTAGCTTTGTGGGCGGATCTCGGGCACTGTTGCTATTATACCGCCGGGATAAATGACTCTTGTGACCGACGCAAATCAAAAATGGGTTGGTCTGAAGTAGCTACAGTACATTACTCATAGGTGTGGTTTGGGCGTCACATGCAATAAACCAATCAGAGCGTCATCTCACATTCCCTTTAAAAGCAGGCACGCTTGTCCCATGGCGGATTGCTATTATAATGGCTGATTTAGGTGCACGCCAGGAGTGGTTCACAACCAGAGGCGGACAGAGTACACAGCTTCATTACTTGAGTAAAAGTACAGATACCCCTTGCTAAATTTTACTCAAGTACAAGTAAAACTACAACAGTCAGATGTCTACTTAAGTAAAAGTACTGAAGTACTTGTTTTTAAAAGTACTTGCGTATCAAGAGTACAAGAGTAGCCTACATTTTCTAAATATTGTATTACTACTGCCACATTTATGTACAGAAACGTCCTACATGGAGTTATGAAAAATGTTAATGTTATTACCTTGGAGGATGTAAAAGGAATTGAGTTAACTTGGACTACTGGATTAGAATGTGTCAGCAGGCTATTTGTGGATCTGGGTGGCTTCTCTGCGCAAAGTTTGTCTCAAAAATACGTGATCCACAAATGCTGATCCACAAATGCGAAAAAACGAAAACTGTGTGTGCTGGTGATCCACAAATGCAAAATTAGATTTCACAAAGGCAATTTTCAGTTTTACAAATGCCATTTCATTTACAAACCAATTTACAAGTTACAAATATGAGTTTTTTATTTGTGGATGTCAAAACACGAATGCAAGTCAAGAAATATTTGTGGATGTCGCCATCTACTGGATTGCGATTTCTGTCTGCCGGTGAATTAAAATAGGCCTATTTACGTGTGGATTTGTGTGACTTTCATGTGAAGAACGTCTCAAAAACACGTAACTTTGGAAAGCGAAGAATGCGTGTGCTGGTGATCCACAAATGCAGAATCACATTTCACAAATGAAATTTTCGGTTTTACAAATGGCATTTTATTTACAAAATCTATATTTGTAAAAATCAATATACTGTACGAGTTACAAATATTATTTTTTTATTTGTAGATATCAAAACACACATGCAAATCAAGAAATATTTGTGGATCCCCCTCTGCGCATATACAAATATTATTGAGACAAATTTAGCTCCATATAATCTTTCTAGATTACTAGGGTCTGGATTTTCCAGGCTAGTAAAGTGCCTCCTGAACTATCCAAACACCTGAAGCGCATCTTCAGTATGTCGAATATTCGTTCAATTATACTGCATATTTGTGTGTGTTTTCGATTAAATAGCATTGCCAGGAGATGGCAGACATCTGTCACAGTTGCGGAGTTGTTTTCTGAAACTGCAAAATAGCACCAGGGAACGTTTGCGCCGGAACACGTCTCCTCTTTTCTCTGAACCGCCCCCGGGAGTTCATTGCCTAATTTACTGATGTGCGTCTATGGAGGGAAAATTACGCTGTATTCCGCTCAAATGCAAAGTAGGTATGAAACAAGCGCCAGTGTACAAAGTCACTGTGCACTAAAAAATATGACCAAAAACCTTTAAATTGTCATAAGATTTCTTTGACATGTAAACCATTGCCTCCTACTATGCAAACGTTACGTTAGCTGGACATACCAGTCTTGATTTGATAGCTAGCAAATTATGCTGATGGCAATACTGGTTGAAAGGTACATTTCGTAGATATGTTGATTACCAATTCACATTGAATAGTAAAATGTTTTCTTTTTTATTTTAATATTACTGTATACTACTGTATGTATTATTACTAAAATCAGTGGACAACTGCAGGGGAAGATCAGTTACAATACAGCCTCACAAAACTAGAATCTATTTCTTCATAGACCCATCCTCGCATGCAAATTAGTTGATAAAATGATACCCATATCCAAATTAGCTCTCACAAAATAATGCACAGTGTATATTTACACTAATTAAGTAAAAACATCCATAATTGCTTTGCCATGATTGCCATGAACGGAAAAGGTAAAAAAATACCTAATTTGCATAATTTAACTGCAATATCCTATCTAAAAACATACTTTTGTATGATCATTTGTTATATTTGATACAATCTGAATATTATAAAACCATTAACCTATCTACTTACAGCCCTATTATCAATACATTTCTTTATTATGCATTTATATTCACTAATGTATTCAAATATGCAAATTATCTCATTAACTATGCGTGATATAAAAACGTCCCAAGCAGAAATGGATTCTACACGAAAAAGTATTATAGAATCAATTGAGAAATGTTTGGTAGTGACCTTGATCAGATTGTTCTGGGTTTTGCCCTGTCTATAGACTGTGGTAGGCTGATAACACATACACACGCCAAAATTTGATGGAATTTTAAAGAAGTCATCAGCCACAGTATTAGTTTGCGGTGGCATACATACTGAATGTAATTCTACAAGATCAGCCTGGATGGATGACTAGAAGTATTGTCCTGTCTTGTTATCTGATTTACAACAGAGACTTCATATTTCATACTAAGCACTGTTATTGATTTTATGGTAACAAGTTAAAGCAATATCAACTATAGTAGAAAGTTCAAAGATAGACTAGTCAGCAAAAGCAATTTGCTGATCCAGTGAGTTTGCACTTACAATAGTGACCACAAGAAACCAGCTCATAAAACACCAGGCCAGTGTGGGGGTTGGACTACATATCGTATGCCATCACTAGGCTGTAGTTCTGGTTGTAAAGACAGCTCCTTCTAACTTTACTGGACTGTTCTGGCATAGTCAGAGAGTTTGCTAAACTCTATAAACTATCGCTAAACACACTCAACACTGGCACTATTTTCTGTTCTTATCTAAAAATAATACATCAGGGCATACAGTATGGTGTTTAGAGCTTATGTTCCTGTGCAAATTGGATATTTAATAAAAAAAAATTACATGGGATAATTAAACGAAAAACATTGCTATACTCCTCCAATTATATAGAGCACACTGCTTTTCATCATGCAGGGATATCATAGCCTACAGCAGCAGTGTTGGGATTTTAACTATCTATAAATGTCACTAGAAGAAGCTGCGGAAGCTTCCAGCAAATAGAGGATTTACTACGGGGTGAATACGGGGGTACTCTATTGTAGAGCATCCATAATCTCATTTGAAATAATGAATTAAAAGTATTTCTGGCCACTCTGTCATTTATTTGTTTATTATTTTTTAAACAGTATGGCTATTTCCCAACAATATGCTGCAAGGGCTTGATAGGGAAAGTATATTTATTCATTTTTAATGAAAAAGACTATTTTTACAGTTCACACATTGTTATTTCTTCCCTCCATCTCACTGCTGTTGTTAAAATAATGAAGGAGAGCAAAGCAGAAAACTGGAGGCAAACAGCAATTTGGCTCGTGTCTGGTGGTGTAGTTTCCTGTAACTTGGCAAGGCAAGGTACAGTATGTTTAGTTCACAGTGGTTATCTATTGTCTTTTAATTAAATCTTCCTAAAACACGGCATAAACACAGGGGCGCAGGAGGCACGGGGGACGTGGGGGATATGTCCCACGCAGTGCTGAAGAGACTGCCGTCGTCCCCCTCACTTTTGATAAGGAAAAAAAGCCTTATATGCGCTAAATAAATAATAACCTATAGGGTTTGCGCTAACTATGTAAAACTCCCCATTAACAGCATCACATCACTAACCACAGCCATCTACAGACTGCACAATCTCATATTCACTCTGTTGGATATCTGAAGCCAGTTTGTCTACTAACAACCATCATTAGAGATACTTTTCGTTTGGAGCGGCATACTGGTAGGCCATCAAAAGCATAACATTTTCGGTTTGGTTTGGGATCTTATTTACTTTTGGACTGTTTGATTATATTGCTAAATGTTGGGACTGATGGGCACTGAACTCTGGGAGATATTTGATGGTTCACTGTTATGTTTCATGCAGTTGAAAAAGTGTCGGGATTTCCACCGCTGTTTATTGCGAGACAAGGCAGCCATTCATTGAATAGGGGTTGTGCTGTAATAGAAACCTTTTTGCGTAGCCAAGTAGCCTAAATTGAGTTATTGTTTAATTATGCATGATTTAGTAGGCTACTTTTATTAAATTTGTAGGCTGGAATGCCTTGAGTCACGCAACAATTGCTTTAAATGTAGTAGGCTTCAGCCTCTGGCAATTAGCTCGAAAGGGGCGGCAAGACAATGAGCTTGAGAACGTGTGTTGGAGACCCATGGTAGGATATGGGAACCTGCCTTTATTTGTCCGGCTATAAATAGAATCAATCCCGGGCATAATTTGAGGATTTATGGTAGCCTATCTCCTGCTCAACATGACATTAGCTGTTATGTTTATTGATAACAAACTCAACTAGCCTACTGATCAACTCGTTTTCACTAGCCTAACTATAAAATACAAGTACATAGGCCTACCCAAAGTTTTTGTTCTAAGACATTTATTTCAAACATAATTTCAAGACACAAATTGGATACCAATACTTTGATGAAATATTACTCAAGTACAAGTACGCATTTCTGCCGAAATAGATGCCCGATAAGTGCCCAAAAAGTGTTGCAATATGGCCGCCGAGTGGAGGTACTTGCCTAAAAGGACTTTGGTCCTAGCTCGAGTTGCTGCAGCCAGAAGCTAAGGCAGCCATGTTCATGCTCCCAGTGTGTAACGCTGTAGCTGCAGCAACTCGAGCTAGGTAAAACCGATTGTTTCAGTTTTGTTCATACCGACAGTACTCAGTGACGTTGAGAAATGTCAAAAATGTGAAAAAATTAGTTCTCCTTTAAGTTTGAGCAGTAGTTGATTTTCAAAGTTAGTTGCACTCATCCTTGGTCAATTTGCAGTGAACAGTAATCCAGCACAACTGAAAAAGCCGGGGAATACGGGGGGCACAACATTTTCACCAGGCATTAGTAATAACTCAGGTAATCCACACATAAAAAATCCAAACAACTCCATAAGTAGAGTCAAAAAAGTATTGAACACGCAACACGCTAAGAAAAAGCACTAAGGCAAGGAAAGGGAAGGAACGAGCTGGAATCTGTAAGTAGTTAGAGAGTAGTTATCCTTTCTATCTGTGCAAAATAATATAAGCTTGGTTAGTAGCCTACATATTGATGGGCTAAACATATCAATGAAACTGGTTACAGATGCATTTCAACTTCAGAATCTTCCAGTAAGCAGCATGGGAGCCATTATCTGCAACTGGAAGGAACATCACTGCATCATCAACCGGCCATGCACAGGATCTCCTTGCAATATTTCTGACCAGGGAAGAAGGATAGTCTATTCCAAGAGCCAAGGACCACTTGGAGAAAGCTCCAGAAAGACTTGAAGGCAGCCAATTCAATTAAATTCAATTAAACAGTTCTGGAAATAACTAAAGATCAGGATTCACAAGAGGGACCCCTGGAATCTGTTTAGAACAATGGGCCAAAATCACACCTGATACTGCGACTAAAAAGTTTTGTCATACAGGAAATGTCTTGAAGCTGCCATTACAAACAAAGGATTTTCCACAAAGTATTGAAAAAATGTCATTAGGCACGTTCAATACTTTTTTCCTGTGTCATTCCACTTTATTACACATAACTCTTATGTTTGGATTTTTTATATGTGTGTTAATATAATGTGTGGTGAAAATTTAGAATAGACTCACTGGAAGTTTAGGCTAATTACTGAAAAAACATTTAAGCGTTCAATACTTATTTCCACCGTATTTTACCTGAATATTTTAACTTCCAAGTTAAATGTCAAAATGAATGTCAGACGAAATTTAAAGTTTGACTGACTGGATTTTGTATACAACATAGTGAAAACTGTCTAAGGTCACTCTCACTCTCCCTTGCTAAAGAGCTAAATGGTTTAGTCCACCTGCACGATTCATAAGGTAGTCTATCTTTTGTTTATTTAGTTGAGCATCGCTAGTAGGGTGCAATGTCTTTCTCCAAGAAAGCCAAGTCAGGTTACCAAAAACAAAGGCCAAAACAGGAAAAAGAGAGACATTAAAATGAGGGGAAACAACTGCTAATAAACTTCTTTCCAAAGAAAGGTGAGCACAAACGTCAAAACACGAAATCCCATGGTGTTTGCTTGAATATCTCCGCAATCATTAGTGCTAAAACGAACTGAGACAACCCATTGAAATAGCGGAAAATACATACACATGTAATCTGATGCATCTCGTGATCCAGCTCCATCCCCATCACTTTCAGAAAGACTGCATGGCGGCAGCTTAATTCATGTCCTGTTGTAGGCTAGCCCAGACCCGGCGGCAGACACAAATTCACGGACGGGCATTACACCTTTCCAGGGGGGGCACTGGAACTTAAATTGATCACGGTAGTTTAAGCTTACACTTAAACAGACAAAACATTCCAATATGAAAATGTAGATCCAATTGTTGTAAAATGGTGCAGCTCCTTTAAGAGAGCCCTGTGCGCAGGGATGGAGAGAGAGAAAGCGAGAGGGGATATGTGTGTTAGAACTGATATGCGTGTGGTTGAGACTGGAGCTAGTCATATAAAAAAAAAAAATGCAAAAATAAATCCGCAGATAAAACCAAAATCCTCGTTCATTTGCTAACCACTTTCAGATAGAGTGTTAGGGAGTTAGCCCCGAAGTTACGGATAACTTCGGCCCTGGAGTGGTAAACTCCGACTAGGTCAGAAGAAAAAAACTGTAAAGGTTAACGCTATCAAACAAACCCAGAAACTACTAGGCATACTTCTACTAACTACGATATGAGATATAGCCTACCTGCGAGCCGATAAGCTATATTTGTCATCGGATGACAGGGGTTAGTGCAGAAGTGAAGTAGACTGCGCCACGTAACCTCCTCTCCATTTAGGTGATGGGCTTACCTAATGTTCCTGATTGATTAGCTACGGAATAATACAGATTTTACAAGTTTTATTTGCTACTTGCTAGACTGACAAACGTATAGGCTAGGGCTACATTTAATAAGTGTTCAAAATCAATCTATGGGATTGGGGTTGGTTGGAGCAGCCAAGCTCGTCCAGGGCGGGCACAGATGACTTCCAGGACGGGTCTGGCCCCCCAAAGCCCCCCTATGCCGCCGGGACTGGGCTAGCCTACATGCTGATCATTATCACTAGTGGTTTAGACACGATTTTTTTTTTCTCTCCCTTTCTGTTTTCGTTAGTCTTAACTTTTTTTTTTTACTCAAGTAACTTAGCCTAAAATGTATCCAGTGCAATATAATAAGTTAAAGGTGCTCTAAGCGATGTTGGGTAACGTCACTTCTGTTGATGTTCAAACAAAACAGAGAGCTAGCTTGCTACTCCTTCCCCCTCCCTCCCGTGCAATTGAAACTCTCCTAAATGCACATCTCGACGGTGATTGGCTTGAACAGTTTTTTTTTGTTTTTATGATCCAGACTAGGGCTTCAAAATGATCGTAATCGTAATCGCAATATGCATTATCGCAATTGCGTAATCACAATTACCTAATCGCAAAAGCTACAAATAGTCGTGCACAGTTCATTTTAGTCACATTTCTGACTTTTATATTAATGTCATCCTCTTTGATGTGCCACTTCTCATTGGTGGGTGTTCGTAGTGCTTGAAGGGCACAGGAATTCTGATTGGTGAGCTTCACAGTCCATCGGGGTGCTGTGCTTGTGCACTGGTCGTGTGGGGTGGCACAAATTAAAGAGACATTTGGAATATTGAACTGAATCAGATCATTCACATTCAAAAATCATATCGCAAATCATAATTGCAATCCCAGTATATGTCAGAAAAATTTCCCCAAATCAAGCAGCCCTAGTCCACTGGACCAAGTTGTTTTTGTTGCCGTTTTTGGAGCCTAGGCTGTCCAAAGAGACCGTGTTTTTTTTTACAGTGTATTCAGGGCACAGGCAGCTAGCGGATGGTGAGGTGATGTTTGCTGTATCTGACAAAAAATATTTTAGCTTAGAAACCGCGTATCATCGCTTAGACTAGAGCACCTTTAAAGCAACACCAAATAATGTTTTGTACCTTACTGTATAAGAATGTTTCAAAAATTGTTTCAGTGGTTCATCAACTCGTAACAGGGTGAATGGCACTGTGCTTTGCGACCCTCTATCGGCTATAACCGCACTATGTAAGTTTGCCAGATCGGGTAGCGCATCTGTAGTTCGATGGAATGAGACATAAGAAACTACAAATTTGACTTGCATCTGATGTCGCAATACATCGTACTTTCATAAAATCATGCAACATAGTCTACCTTGCCTGTGGACATCGTTATTTGCAAAGCCTGTGCTGGATAAACAAATAGTGTGTGCGCGACAGTGGAAAAGTTATTTGGTGTTGCTTTAAGTGGGTAGATCAAGTCCTTTGTTTTGAACTGTCTTTCATTTAAGAGCCTGATTGCCAAGGGAACAAATGATTTGCTGAACCTAGTGGTTTTTATCTTTCTTTAGAGCATCCTTCCTTTGCCCCGCTGACTGACTTGAAATGTATTGTGTAGTGGATGAGTAGGGTCTCTGAGGATGGGCTCAGCTTTGCTCAATATTAGATCTTTACACAAATCAACAGCCGACGTCTGATCACACCCAATGACTCTACTAGCCATTTTGGCCATGCGCTGCAGCTTGTCCTGAACTTGCTTGCACATGTTACCAAAAACACAAATCAAATCAAAGGACAAGATGCTCTGGAAGACGGCTTTATAAAACAGCTGCAAGAAATAACAGTCAACAATTTATAAAAAACTATTTAATTTATTCAGGAAAAACATCCGTTGTTGCAGCTTTTTAACTTTGGCGGTGGCACATTTATCAAACTTCAGCTCATCATCAATTTCAATTCCTAGTATTTATGTTTTGACTCTCTCTGTATTGTTAACAATAGTATGTTGTATCTCTCCTGTGTGACATCTATAATCAATAATCATTTATTTTGTTTTACTCTCATTCAAAGCCAGAAAGTTGTCCAACTACTTTAACCCAGATCCTGATCATCTGGATTCTAAAACCTAGGGGAGAAATGCACTGAACATGAACCCTACGTCATAAGACTGACAGACGATCAGAGGCCAGGATTGCGATATCGTCACATGCTTATCAGCTATTGTCTTGTCAGTTCACAAAATCTTAGATGCCCTGGCAGCATGCTAATAATATGTCAGCTGTCATAGCACAATTTGGAGACCTGTCATGACAGTGACAAAGCAACTGTGGTGAATGGCTTGCAGTGCCGAGGACATCACAGCAAAAGTTTACAGCTAGTTTGCAGCTGCACTTTAACATCACATGACAGTGCTTATACTGTAACATCACATTTTCAGACGTCACATTCTTCCACAGCAAGTTACATCACCATAAAGAATTCTAAGTGGAAATGCAAACCTGACTGTCATACAGCTTGCATCCCATATCTCCATGGTGATCTACCTAGCACTGTGTGTCATTTTCAAATGAATGTCCATGAAGTGCATGAAGCTTGTCATTACGGTGACTCAGATGAATAAAGCGTGTGCAATCTGGATGGCACTTTTGTCAGAAATTACAGGCGCTGAGCCATGTGCCATTATTAATATGGGAGAAAGGATAACCTATTTGTTAAAGGGTTTCAATGGCGTAGCACACTTAAGAGAAGATGGAGAGCAGAAACACAAGCGATGTTTGTGCCCTGCATGAAATATTTTTCAGAATTTGCAGACAGAACTGTTGATGTGATTTTCTGTGTGTATGTGTGTGTATGTGTGTGTGTGTGTGTGTGTGTGTTTGTGTGTGTTTGTGTGTGTGTGTGTGTGTGTGTGCACTTGGATGTGTGATGTGTGCTTTGCTTCATTTCACCAAGGTCATAAAATTCCTCCACATTGGCATTCATGCGTTATATCCACCAGACCTAGGAGTATGAAATACCACAACCTTGTTATGGCATTTGAAATGAGCTTTTCAAAATAAAAATTAAAACCTTTTGGCAAGCAGCTCTACTATTATGAAAGAAAGCTTGTAATCATGCATCAAAGGGCCAGGTTTCTTGCTCCTCCTTTGATGACCACAAAGGCAGAATCCCTTGTGAGTTTGGGGACAAATCAGGACATTTTCCTCTTTGATGACGAGGCACAGACTCACCTGTATGAAGGATCTGGCTAATATATACCACAATGCTGTTGAGATATGAAATGCTTGGTGTAAGTACAGAGAAAACAGAGTTTGATGTCCATTCCATTGTATTAAGGACAGAATACCAGCTGGCTGCTTTTTCTGTCATAGTCCAGTTTGGATCTGTATTTTGAGTCAATGTCCTCTTTTTGGAGGAAATTGGCTTCAATCAAGTGTAGCAGGGCGAGGTTTTGGAGGACGGCACTAAGAGCCAATCATTGTAGCCAGACTATGCCACCCTGGGCCTAGCTTACAGGGAATGAGTTAAGAGAACACATAATTGCACCATTGCACACAGGTTTGTATACACAAGGCAGAGACGTGAATTCCAGTGAAAACATGACCAAGTTTATTTAACTGAAGCCAGGGAAAAGGAAGGTGGAAGGGGGATAGCTGCAAAAAGACATGAATACTAGTCTGGGTTAGGAAAGTACAAAAATATTTATTATGTTTTCTTGTTGCACTTTTGTTTATTTAAAATGATCAC
The DNA here is from genome assembly GCF_018492685.1 of Alosa sapidissima. NCBI lineage: Eukaryota > Metazoa > Chordata > Actinopteri > Clupeiformes > Clupeidae > Alosa > Alosa sapidissima. The sequence goes on along the minus strand of NC_055960.1, from coordinate 24,299,963 downwards.
GTCTAACAGACAGGCTCCATAGGGGAGGTACGATGGAGTGGAATGAGCAAGGCAGGGGCTTACATGGGGGAGGCAGACTACTGATAATGTGCCCTAGAGCCCACACACATGCACACGCACAGCAAGAAAGATCAAATAGTAACACCGCAGACCACAGCAAACATTCTGATAATTCACACCAAAATGTGCATCTTTACTGCACCACCACTAGGTGACTGACTAGCCTCCCACCAGCGAGAACCCTGCCTGGCAAATTAACAAACAGTTAAAAGTTGTTGCCCCCAGACTCTATGGAATAGACAGACACTGGATGACTAAAATAAAAGTAAAGTAAAACAAAAGGGTACAAGTACAAGCAAAGCTAAACAGTAACAAAACAAAAATAAGACAAGACAAGACAGCAGCACGACCTACGCTGAGGGCAACGCGGATAGAAAAGCCATGCTACATATACTCTTCTCTATACCAATTTTCCCAATGACAACAGATAAGTATAGTATAAGTATATATACTTTTTTGATCCCGTGAGGGAAATTTGGTCTCTGCATTTAACCCAATCAGTGAATTAGTTAAACACAAACAGCACACAGTGAGGTGAAGCACACACTAATCCCGGCGCAGTGAGCTGCCTGCTACAATGGCGGCGCTCGGGGAGCAGTGAGGGGTTAGGTGCCTTGCTCAAGGGCACTTCAGCCGCAGCCCACTGGTCGGGGCTCGAACCGGCAACCCTCCGGTTACAAGTCCAGAGTGCTAAGCAGTGGGCCATGGCTGCCCCAATGAGGACAGCATATCCATCCATCTACAGGGCCGAGACCCCAGTACTCAGACGAGGGACAACCAGTGGAACCTCCTGAGCTTCTTGCTGTAGAGCTCCTTAAGTAGCGCATGGTTGGCCTAATTGAATGATTCCCACCCACTCATTAGGAAAAAGCAAGCAAGCAGACAAGGTCTACCTGCTACACAAGCAACATCCATAGGGTGTGGCATGACATTGCAAACCGGATTGATCACTTTCTTTCTTCAGGATTCCTTTTAACGAGCAGAGCATCCCCAGACTATCACACTCCCTCCGCCATCTTTGACGGATTGAGTCAAACCACTCCAGCATTTGGTCAATGTCTCACAAATGTTCTTTGTAATTTATTCGCCTTAGATATGTCTGTTCATAATACATATTTCAAGTCTTCCTCTGTCGTCTCTGTATTCTTTTGCCCATGTATCAGAGTAAGAGAGGGCACAATGTGTCCTTAGGATGAGAATTGCATTGGCCATCAAAGGTTTAGACGTGTATTAAACAATAGGACAGACTGGTAAAGCTGTGGTAAATATTACAAGAAACTACAATTAATCTGACTCCATAAATTTAAGAACTTGACCTTAAATAATTACCAATTAGTTTATCAACTATAGCAGAGTAGTGTCATGGCATACGAGAATAAATATATAAAAATGGTGGGAATTAACTATTTATTTACCAGTAAACCATAAAGGTAGATGTCACTTAACATTGAATGTAAGGTAAAACTCAGATAGGCATACTGTAGCAATAGAACAAAGTAAGCTTAACAAACTTAAACTTAACAAGTTAGAATGTCAAATACATCAGATACAACAATTCATCAAATAAAGAAAATAACAAAGAAAGGAGAGAAAGAGAGACAAAAAAAGAGAGACCCAGAGGTCAGAGAAAGGACATACATTTACAGAGATTTCAGAAGTGACAATCAAACCAATTTCTCTTTTTGAGAAATTCACTGTGTGTTAAATAGTTACCCCTGGCACCCCTGTGTGGTGAGGAATGTTCTTTGTTTGAGTCTGTTGTAGTCACATCAACAAGTCAACCTTGCTGTGAATTTGCTGTGTGCTTACATTTCACCTAAACAAATGCTTTTATATCAAATTGCTTTTACCTCAATTCAAAGATGAGTCTAGTTTTATAAGTTCACTTTTTCGGGTGTCTATTCTGATGTTTTTCCTTTTGATTGGCACTGAATGACTGTGAAGCCCAGCCTTCTGCCTTCATTGATTTCTATTGCAGGGCTGCTTTAGCGCACTGAAGGAGAGTGCAGCACTGCAAGGATAAACCTGAATGTTTCCTGTCTTAGCGCTGCTATTGAGTGGGCACATTTGCAGGTGGGCTCAGTGGCCCTGCCTAATTCTGTGTCTGATGAATGAGAAAGTTCTTGCTTTGTGCAAAGTCCAATGAAAAGAGGCCAAGGGAGTGGAGTGAAATGTTATGCACAAAGTCACTTCGTGCAAATGTCGGTGAACCATGACCGTGAAGGAGGGCGACAACTTTGTTTTGGAAATTGCATTAAACGTTGAGTCAGAACAAACAACCGTAGTAGGAGTTACTGAACCCAATCAAAAAGTCACCGCTCAACTCAGTGGTGGCAATTAACTCTGTCTGGTGTCCACTTTCTCCCCTGTTTCTCGGCCGTCTGCTTTCCCTCCTCCTCTTTTCAATCCAAGCCTTTTCACCAGTCCATCTTTGCATCCCAGTTTTGGTCATGGAACAGAGAAGATCCCACCATGCTCACAGGTGTGAGGGGGATAATAACAACATCACCCTTGAATATTGGTCAGGCCTACAGTCATATTCACACTGTAATGCACTTGTGATGAAGATGAGGTTCATTTAGATCTAGATTTGCTTGTCTTATTATCTCCACATATGAATTATGCTCTGTTGCGTGCCAGCGTGTTCAATCGATAGTCATTTAGGATTGCCTCAGGGTGGAGAGATAGGCCCTACTACTATGAAGCTTTTTAGGTCTAATTGCACAGGTGTGTAAAGAATTACAGTGGTTATGTTTTGAAATACTGAATAATGTAAGTATTAATAGAAGATGGCAGTACATTTCCCAAATTACTCAATACAATTCTACATAGAAAGCTACTAATATGGCATGCATGATTTATCATATTCTATTCTTAGACCTTTGAGAACATGTGTATACTGCATAGTTTTAACCAGGGCATAAGCGAACTAAGCGGCTGCTTGGGGCCCCCTGTCGAGTTTCTTTTTTACATAATAAATAACGTAAACAAGTGACATCAATGAATGAAGAAATGAAACTATTAATAATTCAAAACAAGAACATTCTGATTTCATGATCAATATGCCCGCCTACCTCTACTGTGTCTGCCAGCCTTTGAGTCACGCGCATAAATAGACACCTCTGGTGCATAGACCATTCGTGCAGACACTGCATCAAGTTCAAAAATCGGAAGAGACGGTAATGTTAAGACAAGTCACAAAAAAGGACGTATCCTTCTGGTGACGAAAACAGAAAAAAGAAAATGACAGAGGAGGAGAAAAACGAGCAAGATACAGGTATGTTTGCATGATTATTTACAGTATGTTTTGTGCTTGAGGTAGCTAGCTAGCATGATCTAATAAGCCATCACCAGAGCTAAATCCCCACCATCAACAGAGAAATGTCTCCCATTAATATATATTTATCTAGGTGTATTTCAGATGTCAAGGATATTGGGATTGTTTTGGATATTCAATCAAGCATGTACCCTAGCCATAGTGGGCTTATGTTGTAAATTAAAGTTAGCTAGCTGACTGAAGTGGACATTAGCACTACAGTAGCTACATGAAAACGTAGCTGAAGGCAAATTTACCACAGAGGGATTGTGATGATAGTTTGTGATGAAAGTGTTGATAGTTTATTACTGTTCTATAATATGTGACCAGTCTGATAGCAACAGCAGGCTAAGCCCAGGCTCCCAGTCCTAACCCCAACCCACTGACTAGCGCAAGTCTGGGCATCAGTAACGTTCCAGCTTCATAGGCAAAAATGGAACAGTACGTGCGCTCTGCTCTAAGATCTTTGGAGAGAGATGGTAGTGTTTGAGAAAATATACCATGTTGGGTGGGGAGACTTCTGTGATGAAAATAGACTTAAATTTGATTAAGATAGTGGCGAGTGATGTAGCGGTGCTACCCTAATATTTAGGCTGCAGTAGATCACCATGTTAAGCGTTCACCATACTGCAATTAAGTATAGGACTACTTTTGATTATGCCTCATTTGCCAATAGAATATGAATTGTTACATGTGGAATTGCTTGTTGATGAGTGTAAGTAATGATAGCAAAATAAACTCATTCTGCTCGATGAAATATGCACTTATGCAATATTTTTTTTTTTTTCAGAGACACTGTTGAAGCACTGTTGAAGTTGGAGCACATCTCTACCTCTACCTAACTCTACTTCATCAAGTGTCTGCCTCCATGGCTGATGACACAGAAGGTGAGGTTTTCTTGATGGCAAATGGTTACATAGCCTGTTAATATGACATGACACATTTAACATAGTTTTTGTTTTATTTATTTATGTATTTATTTAATCATTGCAGGTTCGTCCACTGCAGAGTTGCAGATGCTTGAAAGCCAGGAACGAAGTAGGAATAAGTATCTATTTTTTGGGACATTTTATTTTTGATTATTAATGTTTGTCTATTTTGGTTTTATTTTGTAGTTGAAGATTGCTCATTTAATGCACATTTGCGGATTTGTTCTGCAAATCTGTTGAAAAACAAGTTATTAAACTGATGTACTTGTTTACAACAAATACAAATGCTGTTGTATTTTGTTATTTGTCAATTGAACTTCAGTAAACCACCCTTAGTACTTCACTTTGAATATGAATGTTTCAAATAAATCTGTGATTTTAGTACCCTCTAAGATTAAAAGGTGACAGGGTTGGTGTAAATAACAGCTATATTAATACATTGGTTTACCAAGCACATGGGGCCAGAAGTCTAGAGCGGAGCCCCAAAACATTTTTGGCATGTGAGCAAGGATGGATTACTGAATGAGCCTACCGAGTCCTTATGCATCTGTGTCCAGGGGGACAGTAGTTCATAATCAGTCACTGTATTAATACATAACCTCACTGTATTCATTTATAATATATATATTATATATATATATAATAGTGTGAAGTTGTCAATTATCGCCAAGCACAGGTGACTCTGCATTGTGGGAGGGGGCCCCCAAATCAAATTCTGCTTAGGGCCCCCAAAAGGCTCGGGCCGGCACTGGTTTTAACATCAATTAGCTGTTCAGAGGTAAACTGCAACACATAAACACACATGTAAAAACCAAATGCCTTCATGTGATATACTTTTCAAAAACATGAGCGTTGGCTGGTTTGGTGCAGGGAGATGTGATCACTTCCAATTACCATTTACAACCACAACAAATTACAAATCAATTCGTTATGATGACCATCTTCACTCTAATGCAGGAAAGGCTTTCCGCTGATCAGTCAGTTAAGCATGTTTACTTCACTGAAGCACATAACAAATAAATTATTCAGCGTATAACAAATCGATACCTCTGACTGGTTGAGGGGTAATGATCATTGATTTTTGTGTGGATTTCAAACTTGGAAAGTAGGAGAAGTGGTAATGCCACTCCTCTTGAAGGTAAAGGTAAAACAAAGAGGCTTCATTTTTTTTAATTTACATTCTCCCACAGAAGAGAAAACACTGACTCCAAGACTCACCGGCTAAGGAATCAAAACAACACAGCTTCATTTTGAGTTGTGCTTACAGTAGTAATGAAACAAGGTAACCAAACCATCAGTTTAACAAGGATCGGAGAAAAATACAGATGATTCGAGACATGGGGTTAGAGAGATCAAACAGAATGACCAGGTTATTCCATCAATGATTTTTTTCTTCCCTGATGGCACCGGCATACTCCAAGATGACAATGCCAGGATTCATCGGGCTCACATCGTGAAAGAGTGATTCTGGAAGCGTGAGACATCATCAGAGGCGGACAGATACCCTTTGCTAAATTTTACTCAAGTACAAGTAAAAGTACAACAGTCAGATGTCTACTTAAGTAAAAGTACTGAAGTACTTGTTTTTAAAAGTACTTGAGTATCAAGAGTAGGCTAGCCTACATTTTCTAAATATTGCATTACTACTGCCACTGTGCTTACATTTATGTACAGAAATGTCCTACATGGAGTTATGAAAAATGTTAATGTTATTATCTTGGAGAATGTAAAAGGAATTGAAAGTAAAATCAAGTCATTTTCATCTTTTTATCATGTTGCCAGGGATGGACAGTATTTCTAATACATGTATTTAAAATACGTATTTCAAATACAAAATACTATTTTGTAACTGAAACACTTGAAGCGAAAACTATCATTAACTTTTTAAACTTTTTTTACTTCATTAAAATTGAAATAATCTGGCGAGGTGGGGCCACGGGTTGGCACATTCCCGGGATGGACATGCTGCGTCTTCATCCATTGTTTTGTCCATGGTTTCGTCTCTTATCTAAATCTGACCATGGAGTTGACTTTGGCGAAAAGCTGAAGGTGATTGCTGATAGGCTGTCCCAATCAGTGTTGCCTGCACAATCCAATCACGTTTGAGAGGGAAACAACAAATTGAGGGTTCCGAGATTTTTCTTTTTTTCTTTTTTTTAGAAGAAGTAGCCTAACGGGTACTCACAGTTAAGGATAGAAATTTAGTGGAGTAAAGAGTACAATATTTGTCTCTCAAATGTACTTGAGTAAAGTCATGAGTACTCCCCAAAAATGATACTCGAGTAAAGTACAGATCCCTCAAAATTGTACTCAAGTACTGTACTCAAGTAAATGTACTCCGTTACTGTCCGGCTCTGGACATCATACCACCACACAGTCCAGACCTTAACCCTATTGAGAATCTTTGGGATGTGCTGGAGAAAACCGCACAGTGGTCCGAATCTCCCGTCATCAATACAAGATCTTGGCGAAAAATTAATGCAACACTGGACGGATAGAAATGTTGTGACATTGCAGAAGCTTGTGGAAACGATGCTACAGCGAATGCGTGCTGTAGTCAAAGATAAAGGTGGTTCAACAAAATAATAGAGTGTGTGCCCTTTTTTTTGGCCAGGCAGTGTAAATTCATTTATTTTATGCCCCGCATGGATAAAATTCCATGAAACTTGGCATGTCAGGTTAATCATACACATGGAATTTGGTGCAGTTCAGAACATCTCCACTGAAGATAGGGGTGATAACAATATCACATTTTCATTTTTTACTGGGAGGGTGCATATCACAAATAAGTGGTTATGTGCTACGCTAGTGGCGGTTATAATAAGACATTACAGTTAACGGCAGCCTTTCTTGTGGACAAGGGGTACCGTGGAGAATGCTCAACTGTTTGAGATGTCTGTGATTGCGGCAGCTGGATAAAGTCCATTTCAGCCTGACAGGTGTCACTGGGTTATTTATAACCACTCTGTTTCTTTGTATTGATTGTGTTGACAAACTCAGTTTCAGCCTGAAGATCTCGGCGCAAGTGAACTGTGATTTGATCGATACTACTGACCCATCAGACAAGACATGTGTGACCATTGTTATGCTTGTGGTTGTTTGGGTCAACAGTGGTGTGGAATCTTAAAAATCAGCAATATCCATGTCTTAGATACATCAAATTACATAGTAGGGCGGTTTTCCCAATACTACCCATATAAGACATTTTGATAAGCAATATTCACAATGCAAATTCTAATCCTGTCAACAATGTATTTATATAAAAACATGTCAGACCTCATGTACAGCCACTAAAGCTGTTCAGTGTGTTGCTGAAACATACTGATGGAGGGGTCATCAATAGCCCTGCAGTCTATCTCACATTGCAATAAATGACCAGACAAATGTCTTTGTGTGTGTCTATTGTATACATCACCTGGTCTTAAATACACTGAAATGTCAAGTTGTAAATGTCAGTAGGTCTTGGTGCAGTGTGACTTCATTTGTCAGAACCCATTTCCGTCTGCTTGTCTTGAAGAGTGACTGACCGCTGTGTGTGTGTGTGTGTATCTGTGTGTGTGTATCTGTGTGAGTGTATCTGTGTGTGCATGTGAGTGTGTGTTGCAGTGAAGCATTAAATTGCACTGTGCCGTGAGTGTTCTCCGACACCTGACTCTGCTCTGTCTCTGAGTTCAGCGGTGCTCACCACCGTCCGTCTCAGCCCTGACAAATGATGCTCGTGCAGGTCTAAGAATATCCCGACGCTTCTTCACCTCAGCGCAGGGGCCAACACTCATCCATCAGCGCAGCCATTGTGAGGGTCTGAAAGAGTAGCCCATCCTTCAGTAGGAGACACGGTTATTTTGTCTATGCAGTGCAGCCTTGGTCTGCTGGACCATGTTGGAGTTACCCAGCAGTAGATACAGTAGATAAATAGATAGATAGATAGATAGATAGATAGATCAATAGATAGATAGATAGACTTTATTCATCCCAAGGGAAATGTTAAAGTACATCAGGGTTCTTCAGGGTCAGCTCCAATACAGCTGTCATGGCTAAATTAGTTTAGCACTCAGGCTAGAGTTATTATAAAGTGTAATAGGTGGGCTTCACCCTGGTTCACACTCACTTGATTAATGAGTAACACCATGTGGTGTCAGTTTTTCTTAGATGTGGGTGTTCTGAATGGACCTTTTCTTCGTTCCCGTTTTCTGGTAAAGAATTACTATGATTTATGTGACATTGTTTGTGATATGTGAGTAACACATTTGCCGCAACTGGAAGATATGAGTTCTTGGTGTGCAGTAGTTCAGTTCTTTCAGCAGGTGCGGCCCTCTTCTAATGGTCTATATTGACACTGACGAGCTAAAGATCCATACCATCTGTAAAGATAACATCCTATTGTTTTTCAAAGGGGGACACTTCAAAGGATCTCTACATGACCATCCTGACCAGTAAGCGTTTGTCTGCTTATCAAGTTATCCCATACTGAATGCAGGTGAGGTTGTGTCAGAGACCGGCTTCACCTGTATGGATCTGTGACTTAGCTTTCACATACTGTATGTGGCTTGACAGCTGATGTTAAGCTCTGAGAATGTGCTAAGAATATATCCTAAAACATAGTGACGTGTGGTTAGGTATATATACTGTAGATATAAGTATATATACTCTTTTGATCCGGTGAGGGAAATTTGGTCTCTGCATTTATCCCAATCCGTGAATTAGTGAAACACACTCTAAGTAGTGAAGCACACACTAATCCCTGTGCAGTGAGCTGCCTGCAACAACAGCGGCGCTCGGGGAGCAGTGAGGGGTTAGGTGCCTTGCTCAAGGGCACTTCAGCCGCTTTCTACTGGTCGGGGTTTGAACCGGCAACCCTTCGGTTACAAGTCCGAAGCGCTAACCAGTAGGCCACGGCTGCCCCGAAAGGTCAGTTGAAGGTCAGTTGCTGGTGAGGCACTGGATAGTAGCAGCCAGATTTACACACCATATATGAAGGACATAAGCAGTTGACTAAATAGGCTGTTGTACAATAAATATGATAAGGCACCAATATGTTTAGTTACAGTAGCGTAACATTAGCACATCCCTTAAACAAGTGCCTTGCAACAACATTGCACTACACTTTACTGCAGAAATGCAGTATTTTGGCCATTAAACTGCATTGTACTGCATTGTCCTGCAGGGGAAAAAAAAAATATATAGTCGGATAAAGCTTTGCAGTAAAGTGTAGTACAATGTTGTTGCAAGGCACTTCAGCCTCCACTCCCTACATGTCCCTGCCAGAACATGTTCCTCTATCCAGCTCCTCAGCATTGAAAACACTCTTTCCAAGCCCACCTGATTAATGTTTATGCAATTACAATGCTCTTGACTAGCTATATCAGGTGTGTGCGGCTAATTGCCATCAAAGTGCAATTGATGAGCCCAATCAGTTATGCAGAGCAGAGGAATAAGGAGGGAGCTCAAGCAGAGGGGACAGAGGCAGGACCGTCAAAATAGATTAAAAACTCGGGGGTGCATGCCCATACCATGTACCATGGGGACCCAGGTTCGAATCCGACCTGCGGCCATTTCCCGATTCCCACCACATCTCTCTCTCCCAGTTACTTCCTGTCACTATTCACTGTCCTGTCCAAATATAGGCAAAAAGCCCAAAAAGTATACTTTCAAAGAAAAAAAAGAAACTCTATAGCAGAACATAGACCTATCAGCAAAACCAATATGAGGTTATGACAGAGCAGTCACTCATCACTCCCACACTCAGACGCAGAGCTCTGCAAAAAAGCCTCTATCTGCAACATCATGCTGAATTTTAAACTGCACGCTCCCATCTCCCCTGAACACAGATGCACTGAGGTGTGTGTGCAGACGCACTGGGGCTTGTAGTTTGCAATGCCAACTCATTTTACTTTCATAACACTGTAAGCATTTGCAACATCATTGTACCACATGCTGTATATAAGACTACTCTCTCTGGCCAAGAGACTGGCCAAGTATGTTTGTGGAAAAACAGAGTCTACATTCTGTATCTATGGTCTCGTTCCAATGCCAGGATGCCAGTCTAATAGATTAGACTGTGTGGACTGATTGCCGCCTAGAAGGCTGCTGAAGTAATTTAGAAAGCAAACCTGCCTTTTGAATTCTGACATTGCTATTGGTCTCAGTGAGTGATGAAATAAATGCCCATCAAAGCAGGTCTCAGAGCTGTGACCTGCAGGCTTCAGCTATAAAAACTGCTCACATACATTTTGAGAGATTAATTATTCCTATCTCAGTAAGCTGACTATACAGCTGACTGACAGAAATTTACCTGACTTCAAAAACACACAAAACATGCACTTTTTATACAAAGATGTAGACACACACACACACAAACACTGTCATACAACAGTGGTGTACAGTTTCATGAACACTCACACACACATACGCACACATTTTACTGTGATATTTTACACACGCCTTACATACGCCTGATATTTTACATACGCCTTCTCTCTTTCTGTCTCCCTCACTCTCTCTCACACACAAACACAAACACAGGCACATACACACACACACACACACACACACACACACACATACTTCCACCCTCAGTCATAGCCAGCTGGTTGCCCATATGCCTCAGCTTCGCCCTCCTGTAAAATGACTCACAATTATCCCCTAGTCAAAATGCAATTACACCTTGTGCTGCATATTGTGCACTTTGAGAGAGGTGGTAATTTAAATGCATGACAGCCCCGGCAGGCCACCCACAGCTTCCACCGTTGACATTGCTGAGTCTCTCTGTCTTTCTCCACACACGCACACACACACACACACACATAGACTCTCCTTGTGGATATAAGGTTTGGTGGACAAATGCACCGCCCATTTACTACACTTTTCCCCATATAAATATTGTCTGGTTCTCAATAGCTCTTCCTCTTTTGTAACAGATTAATGTTCCCTTCCTCTTGGAGCCTGTGGTGGAAGTGAGATTACAGTCCCTACTGTTGACAGACCTCATCAATACAAGACAACAGTTAAAAAAACATTATTTGGAACCCCATAAATATTTTGCAGTTGCGTGGTGTTAAACTGGATATTTCTTATGAGATAGCTTAACATTTGTATGATGCGGTCTTAAAAAAACGAATGCCTGATGACTAACAGCTTTCCTATTTTCTTTCTCTATAAAAGCTGTCAATTGTGCTTCTTTTCAGCCCTGTGCAGCTAATGGCATTGCCATTAGGTTGTCAGAAGAGAGTTTGAATTTGGCAAACAGCACAGCAGCGCATCCCCTGTGGAGTGGATCTGGGCTACAGCCATTCCACTTTACAGCCAGAATCATTCCCTGGTTAGGGAAATGGTAAGATTGGATCATTTGGATGATTGGTAGTCACCACAACATACCAATTCCTGAAACAGTCAGTGCACCTCATTGTAACTTTGTATAAAAGTGTCTGCTAAATACACAACAAATTTTAACTTATAACTTATAACTGTATAGTTGTCTTTGCCTGTTGCTACCAGCCCTATGTGCAGCCATACAGTAGATTAGCCACAAGTGTGCTTGGATGGTTTCTAGCCAGTGGCTTAATACAAGCCAAATGTGTGGGTGAGCACCATTTTCAAACAAATTGTACTGACTTGTACAGATTTTATTTCCCTCACTGAGTTCAACTTCAAAACATATGCCAATGAGATGGAAAACGTTGTGTTGTCTTGGGTTTTGTGCATAGCAAGTAGTGGCAAACAATGTAACTGGCCCAGACCTTGCCTGTTAACATTAGCTAGCTAACATCAAAATGCTAGTTGCTCCTTAACATCATGACTAAAGACACAGCAAAAATTATTTGTCATACCTTAATGTCATGAATGTAGGCACAGTGATTTTCTACTTTTCATAGTTACATTTTTTTCAATCATATTTTCAAAACTGCATATTTGACAAGAAAGTAAAAACCTCCTATGATTGATCATGGTCTTCAAACGACCTTTTAACCCTATGTCACATGGCCTGAAAAACAACTCAAGTCATATAAATGTTCCATTCTAGCTGCAAAAGTGACAGCAGCTGCTTTAATGCCTTCTCTATAGCCATCGGGAGCTAGCTAAGTCAGTTCAGAATGCTGCCTTGTTATGGATTGTTGTTTGCCATCATGCACTATTGAAGTTATGGAGGGAAGCAACAATAGGACATTTCCATCACTGCAGGAGAGGAACAAAATTACAAGGCATGTTCATTTCCTCTGAATTGTTCAATTCCTGTGATTTGTAGGCTACAATGCCTGCGAACCCCCCATCATGTATAGCCAGCTGCCTTTGTCTAACTGTGAACAAAGCCAGGTGAACAAGCTTGTTTTGTATGTTTTCACACTTGATTATAATTTGTAGAGATACAGTATCTTTCGTGACCACAGACAAACACAGACAGTACCAGAAGTGCTCGTATTTTAAATCACTAAGAGTAAAAAAAAAAAAAAAAATCTATTTTCCTTTTTCTGCTCCAGCGTTGCACGCACCTCCCATCTCCCTTTGACTCCTTTAGGACTTGCGTGACAAAGACCACTAATGCAAGAAGGAAGAGGAGAGGGAGGAGGATGAGGAGGAGAGGTGTTGTGTGTTTTTTCTGTGAAGACGAAGCACAGGGTGTGTGAAGGGCAGCCCTCCCGAGGGGGCTCTCTCGTCTCAACCGCAGCAGTTCCCCTACACCGGGGGCCCTGTTTGTCTGCCGTACGTGTGCAGATCAAGTGACGAGGTTAAGAGCTCTAAAGAGGACAGACGTGCAGAGGAGGGTGTGAGTAAATACGAGAGAAATGCAGGATGATGGTGGGATGATGGAGAGGGAGAGAGAAACAGCACTTGAGAGCAAGGGAGGCAGAGAGAGAAAGAGAGAAAACCTGTAGGTGTTGCTATGAGAGGAGATGTTCTCTAAAGAGCTGGGTCTTCAGGAGTTTTTTGAAAATGGAGAAGGATGTCCCTGCCCTTGTAGGAACTGGCAGTGTGTTCCACCAACGAGGAACAACAGATGAGAAAAGTTTGGATTGGCTTGAGCGTACCGGTGGTAGAGCTAGACGTCGTTCGTCTGAGGAGCGCAGTGGTCTGGAGGTAGCATATGTCTGTATGAGGGCATTCAAGTAGGTGGGAGCAGAACCGGAGACTACTTTGTAGGCAAGCGTTAGAGCCTTGAATTTGATGCGGGCCGCCATAGGTAGCCAGTGTAGCTGGATGAGCAGCGGGGTAACATGTGCCCTTTTGGGTTGGTTGTAGACCAGGCACGCCGCCGCGTTCTGGATCATCTGAAGTGGTTTCACTGCGCAGGCTGGGAGACCTGTCAGGAGGGCATTGCAGTAGTCGAGTCGTGAGATGACTATTGCCTGAACCAGAAGTTGGGTAGCATCTTGAGTCAAGTAAGTCCTGATTTTCCGTATGTTGTAGAGTGCGAAACGGCATGACCGGGCGACTGAGGCAACATGATCTGAGAAGTTTAGTTGGTTGTCGAGAACAACTCCTAGATTTCTTGCAGTCCTGGTAGGTGAAACAGACAGGGAGTCAAATTTGATGTTGATGTCGTGGTGTATGGTAGGTTTAGCTGGGAGGACCAGCAGTTCAGTCTTTGAGAGGTTCAGCTGGAGGTGGTGTGCCTTCATCCATGTAGCTATGTCTGAGAGGCAATCCGAGATCCGTGCTGAAACCAAGGGGTCATCAGGTGGAAAGGACAGATAGAGCTGTGTGTCGTCTGCATAGCAGTGGTATGAGAAGCCATGCGAACGGATAATCTGTCCCAAGGAGGTGGTGTAGATAGCAAAGAGAAGGGGGCCCAGCACTGAGCCCTGGGGGACCCCTGTGGTGAGATGGTGAGGTGCAGATAGCTGACCAAGCCATGATACGTTAAACGAGCGTCCTGTGAGGTAGGATTCAAACCAGGAGAGAGCAGAACCGGAGATTCCCATGTTAGCGAGTATAGAGAGAAGGATGCGGTGATTAACCGTGTCAAAGGCAGCCGATAAGTCAAGCAGAATGAGTACTGATGACCGAGCGGTCGCCCTGGCTTCTTTTAAGGCTTCTGTTACAGACAGCAGAGCCGTTTCGGTAGAGTGGCCGCTTTTGAACCCAGACTGATTTGGATCCAGAAGGTTGTTCTGTGAAAGGAAGTCAGAGACCCGTTTGGAGACTGCTCGTTCAATGCCTTTGGATAGGAAAGGCAGGAGTGAGACAGGGCGGTAGTTCTCGACTTGAGCAGGATTGAGAGAAGCTTTCTTAAGTAACGGTGTTACCCGGGCCATTTTGAACGCTATCTCCTGATACTGGTTGAAGATGACTGTGGCTGCAGCAGACTCGAAGTCGGACTCTATTTGCGGGATGGACATCAGCCTACGCTCATTATTTTTAGCTTGTCAGAGACAAGGATATGAAGAACATAATAGTGCACTTTGTGTGCGAAACCGAAAGATCTCACTATAGCACAAGTCATTTAATGAAACATCTAAAGTGGTGCCACGCTAATCTTTTTGATTCTTGATAAAAACACAAACTATGCTCTTCTAGTGCATGTCAGCTTTGAGCTGTGAACTTGAATTGAAGAGAATAAAGGGATAAAAATGCAGAAAAAGCTCGTGTAGCCTGGCAGTGCCACCGCTCCCACGCGCATCACACACTTTGCGTAGGGCACCAAAGGACAGAGGGGGCACCCAAATGTAACCAATGAATAATAGCTTTACTGCAAACTGCGTTTCATTCTTCATCGTTTACAATGTCAGAATGCACTAACACCATGGTACATGCAAGTTTGATACTTTTTGGGTTCTCTCAATCTCCACCACGTAGTACTAGTAGAATGGAATTGGTGGGTCTTCAATAATTCGTTTTCCAAGCATTTACATGAAGCATGATATGCCGAGTCGACAAAAAAAAAATCCATTCAGATAGCTACAGTGGATAGGCTACCAGGCTCATAATTCACTTTTATTTGCAAAACGAAATGTGAAGCAACATGTCATTGCATACTTTCCAAAGCAATAAAGGCTGCTTAAAATAACTTAACATTGTGCATATTATTGTTAATATTGTGCTATCAATGTAACTCAACAAACAAGGCTTGTGAACAAGAGCTGGCAAAAGGGCATTATGAGAAAGTAAAGATCAATGCTCTTAAAGTGACACCATTTATAAGAAAACAGGATTTCTTCAGAAATTAATGTTTAAAAACACACACTAATGGTCTGTAAATAATAGGCCTTTTATTTTACTTTAGGTGTTTGAGTTATCATTTAAATGTCACTCACTCAAAGCCACTCACTTAGGGCACCGAAATGCCACCATCTTGACATGTCTTTATTAAGCTTTGATTTACAATATAGTAGGCTCTCTATTGATTTTAATGAGCAGACCTAGACCTTAAAGTTACAGTATTTATATCACAATTTACCAGACTTTGACTTTTTGTCGGTTTTTAACAATATTACTATGACTATGATTGTTCCTTGTATTACATCATGAGCACTGCGCCTATTGCATTCTACTGTTGTTAGACTTAAGCCTAGCTCAGTCATTATGCTATACCACATCTCCATCCAACAATGGAGATGTGGTATAGCATGAGAGCAATGAGCTGCATTGAGCGTAATAAACTGCATTTAGAATGGCAAATCCATATTTCTAGATATTTTGGTGAAAGTAACTTAAAAGTAATGCAATAGTAGTGTAATGCCTTACAATTCAGAGACAGTAATATTATAATGTAACAACTTACTTTGAAATGACCGTAATAAGTAATGCATAATACATTAAGATTTTGAAGTAACTTGCCCAACACTGGTTATTTCTCAGCTCTAAGGGATGTCACTCTCATATATCTGACCCTGGGATGAAGAGAATGCAAGCCAAAAAAGAGAGAGAGATGATAATCCTCTAGAAATGTGATTCCACTGAGGGGAATAGGCTGTAACTGTCATAGGGAGGGTTTTCTCTCATTCTTCCTCAGCATCGCAGTCCAAAACCATAGAATCGGTTCATGGCCTGTGGACTCATCCCATAGAAATCTCTTTTAAGCAAAAAAAGAAAAAAAAAACACAGTTGGTGTTAAGGTATTCTAATACAATCACATTCCCTGTTCTTTTGCGTGTGCCCATTTTCTCCTGTATAATTCATGAGTGAATACATTTAAACATTAATATATACATATATGCATTGGACTCTACTGTATATTGCCTACCTGTTTATTTTAGCATATACGATTATATTATTAAAACCCTGTGTTTGGTAAAGCATATCTGTTCCGATGAATTATATTTTCCTTTTGAGCAACAGTGACACACAGTCACCAGATCGTGATGTGGTAGACGAGATCATTAACTAAATAAGCGCTACATCGCTTCACGACTGCAAAGCTGACAGACTCAATGATGAGGTTGAACTCGGCCGCACCACGTCTGCCTGGCCTGGTCCTCATTATGGGTAGGCATGTTAGGGACAGGCGACGTGTTAAGCCAGCCCTCATTACAGTCCCTGGGTGAGTCAGGTCATAACCTATTAAGGTCCGGGTTGAGGAATAGCATTCGCTTTTTTCTCTGAGGATAGTTTTTATTTTACTGTTTGATCTGAGATGTGTGCACCAAAGGCAAATGATGTTCATTGATGTAGGCTTAATAATTAAAACTTTGATTAGATGATTTATCCTTGTCCTTTCACAAACCCTGGAGGAAGCTCTTGGAGTTGCTTACAGTACATACAGACAAACACAATAAATATGAAAAATAATTAGGGCCTTAATAGGGAATGAACCTTGAAATATGTGTACATTTTGGGCATCCACAAATGAAAAGTGTGTCATAAATCCTCTATCAAAACCTGTGTAATTATTACAGCACATATTACAGAGATTTATGTTTGTGGTAATTGAACACTGACAAATACTTTACCTCTCAATGCAATTTAACATTACAACTATCCATTGACATTGACACTGATATATGGACAGCTATAAAGCAAGGATGTGCATCAATTTAAATGAAACTGCAGGCAGAGTTTATTGGCTTCATTAGCATGTTGGGCTGAAAATCACATTTGGTTGATTTCACCAAACGCAGTGGCATTGCTCCCGTGGCAGTGGTGCCTCTCGTCCTCCTCATGCCAGCTAGTCTTGCTCTAGTCATCTCCATCCGTCATGGATTTGTGACCTACGAGCATAGCTGGCATCCCCTCCCCATAAATAAATACAGGATGCAGTCACAGGGAGGAGGAATCAAGAGATAAATCACACTGGGGGAAGAAGTGTGAATGAGAAAGAACAGGTGTGGGATAGCACATAGAGATGTCTACCACCACCCTACCCTATCTATCCCCACTGGAGGTGAGACACAGTGTAAGGTGTCGCACACACAGACCTGGCCGTCCATCAGTCTGTTCCTGTAATGACCACCACTTAGATGAAAACACAGCTGGACCCGTGTCAGAGTTATCTCGACATGGTGGAGAGAGAGAGATGGAGAGAGGCGCATAGACACAATGCGGTAGGTGTCTCTTCTTTAGCTGTCTGGAAAGTGACAAGTCAAGTCTGGGCAATCTGTTTGTGTGTGCGGCACAGATCTACCAGTCTCTCTCTCTCTCTCTCTCTGTGTTTATGGTATGTGTTTTGTTCTCAATACCAGAATCATATATTTAGGTTGTAGAAAAACAGACTTCAAAAAACATGGCATAGTCCGATTTAATCTTTAAATATGAAGACTATGAAGAATATATTAGTCACTACAGTTTTATTAGTTGATGAGGTCTCTTGATATATTGTATCTTGCAAATAATTGACCATGTACTTTTAGTTATGATAACTGTTCAATGGTCCTCTGTATTTACAGGTCTCTACACCAAGTACACTAGAAGTGCAACTAAAATCTTGAAAATATTTTGTGTGTGTGTGTGTGTGTGTCTGTGTCTGTATGTGTTGAAATCATGCAGCTTGCATGAGAAAGGTTTAAAAGTCACTCATATTTCCTGCTGAGCCTAAGGCCTAGCAGACTACTAAATTCCCTGTGCAGGCTGCTCTCCAAGGTTCTGAAGTAAAGGTAGCTCTCCATGGTGCTGATATAGCCAATAGCACATCCACAGCAGACTTCCCCTCCCTCAGATATATGATAGAGCGCTCTGAGATCATAGTCTACCAAATATATCATTATATTTCTATCTTTCTTTTACTTCCTTTACTTTGTGTCTCATCTCTATACTTTATCCCAGGTTTGAATACACCTTCTCATATTCTCTCTCATTATCTGATTATTATCTTTTCCCTTACTTACCTTAATTTATGTCTCTCAATCTCTGCTTTTTCTTTCCCTTCACAATCATTAAACGCATTAAAAGCTTAAACGCACTCACACACACAAACTCAGACAGACAGACATACAAGCAAACACATGGAGACAGTTCAGACAGACACACAGACAAGCACAAAGAGACACGTACTGTATGCATATATCTACACACTCATACACACCCTCGGACTCACACACACACATACAGGCACACACACACTTGCATACACACATACATACACACACACACACACACACACACTGCACACACACACACACACACACACACACACACAGCTCACAGCAGAGCTATTGCTTGTTGTACTTTATTGCGTTCTTACTGTGTCCTGTTTCCTGCTGTGTCTGGGCCTCAGGACAGATCGATGGGGAAGAGAGCGCGCTCAGTTCACTCTCCCCCAACCACTGGAGCCAATTAGCGTCCAGACAGATGTGTCATGACCGCCTAGCTAAGCCTTCGCCTTGGGCCTGCCACTTTGGGAGTCTCCAGAAATGGATTTACATTTTCATCACTCATCATTGTCCTCCACCATCCCCCTTCCCACCCACCCACACACACACACACACACACACACACACACACACCATCCAGACATTCCGCCGGAGGGGTGTGTGTGGAGCAGGTTTGGAGTGAATTAACAGGTTACAGAGGCACAGGTGCTGCTGTTTTTTCCGCTTGGTTCTGATTTCATTAAGATAAAAGGGACAACAGCCACTCACAGGGGAAGCAGTGGACCTCTGGGGGTATGGTGAGTGTGTTTGTGTGTGTGTGTGTGTGTGTGTGTGTGTGTGCTGGCGGGGGTGCATAGTCTGCATTTATTGAGAGTGTTTTGACTCCTAAGCCCCAAGAATAGACACCAAGATGGGCTCTTGTCTACACTTTTCAACTTTGCAGTTGTATAGGATTTGGCCAGCATGGGCTAGAAATACACTATCATACAATTTGGTTTTAAAAACAGATTTATATGCGTGTGTGTGTGTGTGTGTGTGTGTGTGTGTGACAGACAGACAGACAGACAGACAGTCAGTGGTCCTTGAACAATTAGTTCATTAGATTTTACTTAATAGATAAGATTAAATTATTCTTCATTTAAAGAATACCTTTACTCTTAAAACAAATTAATAAAAATCAGTGTTACCAGTAGATGGCGAGCAGAGTCTCAGCACAGGTCGGAGGCCTGACTGGGACTTACAGGAAGCAAAGTATTTTCAACGGACACATACACAAAATCCACACAAAAATATATATTCAGAGTTGTAATATCTGAATGTGGTCGTAAGTGTGTGTGTGTGTGTGTGTTTTATGGCGAAAAATATGTCCTCACAATTATTATCTCAATATAAACCTATGGTAGGGAAAATGAGCGAAAACGTTCAGGTTCACTGACATCCGAAATAAATTGGGCTACAGGGAACTGTAATACTTCAGATAATATGCCATGGTTGGCCAATCTTTGAATCAAAGAGGCTTACGACTGCACTTCAACCAGCCAAGAAATATTTCTGTAGATTTACCATTTTTCACTCTTTATTATGGAAATATTGCTTGGTCTAAATAGCCAAACAAGACAAGAGCTGGCTTCTATAGTAATCACAGTAATTTTCCACTTATCGTAACTGGACTAAACATCACTTAAAAGCTGTGTGGTGGCATTGTAAGAGCTTTCTCTTGTGTCCAAACTGCAGTCGGCGTATTTTCAGACAGAAAATGTTTCTGAAAACAAATGACAAACATCTCTTCTGAATGAAAAAAAAAAATACAAGAGGCACCTTATCTCGTGCAAGGTGTGTTTGAATGATGGCTTTCTTCAGAAGAGCTAATTTTATCATGTGTAAAACAAACAAAGTGTGCCGGATAATCAACAGCAACATGATCAAGGCAAGTCTCCAAGTGCTCTCCAATTCTGGCACTGGATTCCAAACACACACCAGCCTTAGAAGCAGTTTTTAGTTCTTTGTTTCATTGTCTTCCTTTTTATTGGTTCTTTGGCGTTGTTTTGAACAGATTGTTATTGTGAGAGAACAAAACATTAAGCATGTTCATTAAATCCTGTTTTTTTAGATTGGTAAAATATGATGCATTTCAATTAACCATTAAGTAATGCCAACTGAGTATTAATCTAGACATTGCAGCATGGGTGGGAAAATGATAATTGTAAAACAAATCAGAGAAAAATTAATTTATTAAGGTTATTAGAAGAAAATGAGTAATGCAGACTCATTTTGAGCATTTCTGTCAGCCTCACTGCAGCTAAATAAAAATGACTAATGCTGCATGTCGAGATTGCTGTAGAGAAGATTGTATTTATACTGAACAAATAGAATTGGTTGGGTGAGCTGGTGAATGCATGTGGTTGTGCTGAGTAACAAGTGCATACAAGGCGCTGTGTGCTCCTCTGGAGGGGGGCCTTATTGCTGGTTTTTGGGGTTTTGGAGAGATGCGTTTTTCTCTCGTCTTTTTTGGCACCCATGCACTCAGATCTCAGTCCACATTACTCCCATACACTTTTGCTGACATACTGACTTACTGACCTCACATTACTGACACAGACACTTCATCGTTTGTTTTTATTTTTGGAAAATAAAATCTTATAATGGGCCTTTCTGTATTTCCCGTCCCTAGTTCTGGTTGTAACATTTGAACCGGGCGACAACATATAGCTCGTCCAGATGTCTTAATGCCTTACCATAAAACCAAAGTCATAATAAGGTACAAAAATACTGTGTGGGCAATACAGACCGGACAAAATCGAAATAGTACAAAAATCGAAATTGATTTATTGGCATTTATTAGAATAATCGGTAACACTTTACTTGACGGGTGAGTTCATAACACATTCATAGCAGCTGTCATAAACTGCACATAAAGCATTCATGACTGTTTCATGAGACATGACTTAACATTCATACCAAACCTTTCGTGAATAGACCTCTCCAGAATAAGTCCCGCCTCCTAACTTCCATCCAACCTTCGGTCGTCAAATGTCTATGGGAAATAACATGGCGTTTTGAAAGATCGTACCTGTCAAACTCTGTAGGTGACAAAGTAGAAAAAGCTGGTGGGCAGATTGGCCTACACACTTCTGCCATCTAGTTTCCACTGGATTTTTTGATTGAGATGGCAGAAGTATGTAGGCCAATCTGCCCACCATTTTTTTCTACTTCGCTACCTACAGATGTTTTACCGGTATGATATTTCGAAACGCAATGTTATTTCCCATAGACAATCGAATTGGATGGATACGGAAGTTACGGAGGCGGGACTTATTCTAGAGAGGTCTATGTGGAAGACAGAACGACGACAACTTGTCAAAATAAAAGTCTAACAATCGCAAAGCAGCATTGCCATTTTTCTCTCCATGAAACAGTCATGAATGCTTTATGTGCAGTTTATGACAGCTGCTATGAATGTGTTATGAACTCACCCATCAAGTAAAGTGTTACCGAATACTCAAGTCTGAATCTCTATAGTAAGACTCTATATGTGACAAATTTGCTAAGCAGAATTGGTTGAGCAGTAAGTGAAAGTTGCGGTTACATAGCCTACTTTCTGTAAATGCTAGATGAGTAGAATTCCTGCAAACCCAAACAAATGAAACTTCGTGCTCTACCTGTTCCAGTCATAAAACAACTCTGCAGTGTGTGTAAGAATTGTATTCCCTTCTCTCCCCCCCTTCCTCGCATGCAGAACCTCTTACCGGTGCCAGAGGGAGGATGAAGTCACGGTTATTTATGATAACGTATAAAAAGCGGAAACTTTTGCCCAGATAGAGTGACACACAGATAGTCATAACCGGGTCCGGGCAGTTCATTTTCTCCATAAATGTTTCGCTGCGTGATTCATCTCTGACACATAAATTGTGTTTGAGCCGGATCCTCGGAGGGACCGGCCGCCGCCGCGCTCCTCTCCGCTTCGATGTTAAACGACCTCTGAAACAATCTGATTATGATGCCGTGCTGACAGGCCCCGATTTATCATGCCAGCCGCCGCAAGTAATGGATATGGCTGGGAGCTCCAGCAAGCAACACTCGCTAGGGCAGAGGGGGGGGGGGGGGGGGGGGGTATGCATGTGTGTGTGTGTGTGTTTGTGGTTGCATACGTACGTGCGTGTGTAGTGTATACATGTGCATATGTGTGTGTGTGTGTGTGTGCGTATGTGCTTGCCTGTGTACATATGTGTTTGTGTGTGTGTGTGCGTGTGTGTGTGTGTGCGTGCGAGCGTGCGTGCGTGCATGATCGGATAGTAAGGTGCTATGGTGTGGGGTGGGACCAAAGGAAGGGTGGCGGTGTGGCTTTGGTTGAGGGTGTGGGGGGCACAGGGGCAGGGTAGGATTGGGAATGGTGTTGGCGTTGGTGTGTCAGGGGAGGTTAAAATGTGTGTATACACCTGTGGCTGCTGTCATTACTCAACAGTTGTCATGACGAGTGGCCTTCCTAACTCATCATGATGCACATGCAGGACACACGGAGGTGATGCAGCAGCAACAGCACACTGGGAATGCTGTAGTTGTGCGTTGAGTCAGTGTGAATGCGGGACGTTGGTGGGGATCTCCTCTGGGCTTTTGTACACACTCTCTTGAGTATGCGAGCGTGCTGTGCTTAAAATTCAGGAAATGCTGGGTATAAACATGACTCCCAGGCACACTGGCACATCGCTGCCAAAGCACCAGCGTGCGAGAACCTCACACACCCAGTCGAAAAAGCAGCACACAGCTCTGGGACCCCTTCTGGCGCCGTGCTGCAAGAGCTGTGTTTGAGGAGCTAAGGAAATATCCTGTCGCATATGGCACTGGCTCTGTCCAAAGGCGACCGAATTCCCCTCATCCGGTCACTGTGCCTAACTAATCCTGGGCTGTGTGGCAACAGGCGGGTTTTTTGGCTGCGCCGGCGACTCCCAGTGGCATTGCCACAGATCGCTGCCACAGCATAGATCCAGGACTCATCGATTCACAAGTCTCACAAAGGAGGCTTATTACATATTGTGTGTGTGTGTGTTGTAAGCAGACATGGTTCACAAGCACAGACTAGTTATAGTAATAGCAATAGTCACAGTAATTTAATAAGAGTAATTATAGTAGTAATATTAGTAATAGTAGTCATGATATTGATGAATGGCATGTGTGTGTGTGTGTGTGTGTCTATGTGTGTTTCGTAAGCAAAAATTGTTCAAGAAAACATTTGGCTCGACTACAGCCGCGCCTGGCACGGGTCTCAACTGAACCACGGTCCAGAGTCAGCACGCCCACAAGGGATCTTCATCATCGTCCCTCCCCAGGGCTTCGGCCGCTTTGGCAGCCCATGCCGCCATCTCTGAATCGCCTCTCAGCTTGAGAAGGAGACAACGTCGAGTGAGAATGACGTCCTGGGGTGAATCGGCTCGTTGAGTGGACGCCTCCGGGGGGGGGGTCGAGCGCTCCTCCTCGCCTCTGCTCCCCAGGCCCATCATGCCCTCTGCAGCTTTACATTTTCAGCGCGGTCCACACCCCCGAGCCCTCCCTCGCTTCGGCTCTGGCCACACTTGAGGATGTGGTGGAGAATGATTGGCATCTGTGGTATTTGCTCAGAAAGGGCTGGCACTGGTTTGAGAGGGTGGACATTCAAAAGGCAATCCCAAATCTATGTCAATATGGGAGAGGACTGACAAAAGAGGACATTCAATGTCTATGTTAGCCACCTTTTCAGGGGTTGTTTTTTTATCTGTGTTTTTTTTATGATAGTCAAAGGAACTTCAGATATGATGTTGGACAAAAGAAAGGACACTCACTGCCTGTCACCACTCAGGAATTGTCTGTGGCACCTTTAGTGGCGGCTTGTAGTCACTTGCATTGTGGCTTGTTATCTTTCATTGAGCCCAAGTGGCCTTTTGCTGGAGTCGGGGAAGGAATTTTCCCCCAAATCAGAGGCAACAATATTGATGGCCCTACAGCAGGCCACTGGAAGTCTTCCAGGTGGTTCAGCACAATTTCTCACATACACTGTCGAGTGTCACTCTATGAAATCTATGAGCTCCAGTGCACTCCACAGACAGCGAGGAGGAGCCGTGTACCGTAAATTAAAGCAGCTCCACACCCCACACAACATGCACTTCTCTCTCTTCCTCTCTAAGTGTCTTAAAAAAAAGAAAGCCCTACCAGAACCTCCACCGATGACACCAACTGATTTAAGCTTTGCATGCAGCCTTTTGGTTTAGTTCATTGTTGCCTTCACCCACCCAAGCACCCCTCCGCTTCAGGTGATTATTAAAAAGAGTATATATTTATTATTATTATTAGCCCAGACCTGCCACACAGGCCTGTTTTAAAGGTGAATATGGCATACAGCTGCATTTGATGCATAATCAATCATTCATTATTCTAGAACAATCTCTCTGCTCAGCCCTTTTCAGTGGCACGTGAATCAATGGGAATGGGATTATTTAGCTTCGTCTCATTGATTACTTTTGACAAACTCTAATTTAATCTGAAATGAGGCCACATGTAACCCATTCCGAGCGGAGGTCGTGGGTCTATTAAATGGCCTGTTATGTATGAAGCACAGCAGAAAAAATTCAACACATTCTCACCTAATTGGTCCCCTGGCCCCAAAAATTGGCATGTTTGTTGATGGCAGGGCCAGCCAAAGAAGGTAATTTCACTGCCATATCTGCAAGCATCTGGCACTAAGATGAGTCCATTTGGAAGTCAGCACTAAAACCCAGCCTCCCAGCATGGGAGCGTTTCAAAGTTGGCCGAAAGCCTTTACTTCTAACAGATGATAGGTGATAGCATACTCAGCTCTGTGAAATGCATTGGGAAATGGCTTTTCTGGTCCGCGTCGACTGCAGCACTGTAGATACAGTTGTACTAATCAGTGTGGTTGGACAGAAAACAGGAGGGAGGTCATTTTCACTGCCCAAAAACCCTCCCACTGTATTCTCACTCTACTAGGGTCAGATGGTTGTTGGCCTCCTCCATAAAGCAACTAGTAAAATGAAAGGAAAGAGAAGGTTAGAATGGTTACCCTTAGCAAGAAGAAGTTCATGGAAGTGTACTTATGCTGCCCTCGTACTGCGTCACCAGCAGGCAGAACTAGACAGCTAGATAACACTTTGACAAAGCTCCAAATAAATCCAAGGACTGATTGAATTTGTTTACTTTTTGTCTTCTTTGTCTTTTTTGTCTTTTTTGTGTAAAACTGTAAAAGAATTCAGAAAATACATATAAGTTTTACATTACGATACAAATGAAATACAAGTCAGCTATGTTGCTAACCACATAGCTTCAGCACATACAGATCGCTAGGAATAGCGTTTACAACATGACCAACGAGAGCTAGCATAACTTAGCTAACTAAAGTATGCACAAAACATATATCTAAGTTACAGAAGTAAGAAAACTAAAGAGATATGACGAGGAATATTACTCTAACACAAATCATCTACTTACAGACAAATAATGTCCAAAGCTCAAACGTAAAATGGAAAATAGCTGGCACCGTGTTCATCTGTGTAAACTCGTGGTCGACTGAAACGTGAATCAGGAAGTTAACAGGAAGTAGTACTTAATTACTAAACAGTTACCTCAAAAGACCAGAAGGTGGCAGCATACACAAAGGAATGAGAAATAAGGTAATCACATACAAAATAGGATGCATTCTTATGGAAGGCAGAACAGTACTGTTGGTCTATTTATTTTGAACTAAGCATACGTATAGCTTACTTTTTGTGTACTGATCAGAGATACACTAAGTTGAATTATACTTGGCTCATACTGAAGTATACATAAAGGTTTAAGTATATCTAGCCTATATTTGGTACTTATACTTAAATATACTTAATAGACTTATACCGATGGAAAAGTACTGTGTATATTTACTTGTACTTGTAGCCAGAGACTGATTTTTTAGAGGCCGCATGACAGATTCTCATTTCATTTTATTCACTTAGCAGATTCTAGTATTACCCTTCCGCTAAACTTATATTTTACTGATGATATATACGTTAAGTACTATCATGAAAATGAAAAATTGGGCTAGAAATATACTATCAGTAATGGGCGGCTTAGGAGGTAGAGGAGTCATCCAGGTCGAGCCCAGCTCCTCCTAACAAAATACTTAACCCCAAAAGTGATTCCGATGCAGGTTGGTGCCCTGCATGCCAGCCTATGCCATTGGTGTGTGTGTGTAATATAAATTCAGTACATAAATAAGTAATATGAATACAGTTTGCACATATAATATAATGAACTAAACGGTGCGCTAGAAGTATATAACTGGTATCTTCACTAGTTTATTTACAGTATAGTTTTCAGTACTTACGAGTTTACTATTATAAACTGAAAGTGGGCCAATTTAGTCCGAAGAAGTATAAACATAGTACATGTACAAGTGTATCACAAGTACATTTATACTAATAAACGTATTACCTTAAGTACTGTAAACTTGGGAATTATACTTCAATTGCACTTCAGTTTACTTGACAAAATTAACTTTAAGTATATTTTGGCAAGGGTAGGAACTGAGTATAATAGAAAATGATCATGTACAGTATACAGAAATATATCCATGAAAATTAAGTGAAAAGGTACTGTATCTAGAGTATACTTTGAAATTCAATGATTCAATTCCTTGTCTGAGCCTACTAGTAGTCCACTTGAAAACAGAGATGATTAAACTGTTATTCACAAGAGTCAGGTAAACAGAATATTATTATGTCAGGAGGTCCATTTACGTAAACTTGCTTACTTCATCACCCCAAATCTTAATAGTTCATTTCAGCTAATTAATACAGAAGTGTAAATTACAGCACTTGATGGGTTTCTGGAGGATCCCTTCATTAGACATTCACACATTAAAACTGTTAATGAGATATCAAATCTTAAGTTGCAAATCCTCTTACATGGTTTTATGCTGTTATCTCAATAAATTATCCTTTAACCTCCTGTTGAAATGAGATGCTTTTGCAAAGACATCTTTTAATGTGATAATTATGGCTTTAATTAAGCTCAAATTGATATCAGAGTTATATTATAGCCACTTTGATTTGCATATGCATTGAATATCCATATGCAGTTTCCTTCGGCTGTACTTTTCTTATGTGTGCTTGGTGTCTTTGTCATAGGACTGCAAGTCAGACAGATGTCCACGCTGACACACATGTCCATGTCGACAACACGTTTCCTCCCTTTTTCAGTTTAAGGCACTGCATGTGAAGCTCTTTCAGCAGTCTCTATCTCTCTCTCTCTTTCTCTCTCTCTCTCTCTCTCTCTATATATATATATATATATATATATCCGAAGCTCCAGGAGAAGGACTGCTGACATAGCACCCTCTGGGCACCAGACTACGTTTCCCTCTCGAGCAGTATGATCGATCCATCGAGATTCGGTGCAACTTCTGAACAGCCATTTGATACAGTTTCTCTTCAAGGCCTGGCTGAACTGCTTGCACAGACAAGAGAGAGAGAACAAAATCAATCAATTGCCCAAAAGTGTTGCAGAAAATGTATGGTGGATTGATTAAGAGAGTGAAAATGGCCGTCTCTAGCACTATCACAGGTCATACACGCAGTTTGCTTTAGACGCTCATGTCAATACACTGCATCTGCTGCAGGGTTTCAATGAGTCTCAAGAGCCATTAGGTATGAAATAAGAGAGAAAAGGAGAGAGAAAGAGAAAAGGAAGCACATTATTGGTACAATATTCTACAGCATACCATCCCCCCCCCCCCCCCCCCCCCCACACACACACACACACACAGTACTGCAATACACAGCAGGGTCAGCTATGTAGTGTCAGCTACCAGACTGTTTACCAGATCCATACGGAGGCACAGACTGCGTACTGATCTGCCGCGGGCACTGGATCCAGCTTGGGGAGCCCCTTATCACCCCTCTCCAGCCTCGACTTCCACACAGGCCAGCACCCTCCACCCTCCCACCCCAACACCCTGCCATGTGGTCAGATACCAGGGCACAGGCCTGGTGCTGTTTAACAGGGGCAGATAGGGAGAGATCTCATTATTGCTAATCAGAGTGGTTCTCCGCTAGCCTCTCCACCATCACCACCCAGCCAGCTGGGACGGATGTGGAGAGCCAGGAAGTTCTGGGACCCCTTCATTCACATCACATCATTGCTGTTGTGGAATCTTAGTGCAGAAAACAAACACTTTACTTGACAGTATCGACATAAGAGTGACATGACACTGTCATGAACATATGACACTGTCATGACACATGAACTCTAAACCTAACCCTAATCCTAACCTCTAACCCTAACCCTAATCCTAATCCTAACCCTAGCAAAATGTCACTTAATAACAGAAGCGTTATGTCATAAACGTTTATGACATTCATGACAGTGTCATGTCACTCTTATGTCGATACCAAAGATTCTAGAACAGAGCTCCGCTCTAGAATCTTTGGTCGATACTGTCAAGTAAAGTGTAACCCACATACACACACATTCGCACACTCACAAACACACAGACATTAATGTGTACACAGACACACACACAGCCTGACTATAGACTTTGAAGACACATATACAAAAACTAGAGGCTTAGACAGTCAAGAGACCCGGCAAGAGTTTTTAAACATGGCTGGTGGGTGTAAAAGCAATACAGACATTTTGACATACAAGCCTTCGTGCTAGTGTGTGGTTCTATCTTACACACACACACACACAAACATACGCTCACATCAATGCATACAGGTAGACTGCAAATACATATGCATGTACAGACACACACAGGCAAAACCCCTGACAGACACACACACACATGCTCTCTCTCTCTCTCTCTCTGTGGATCCCCTCACACTATGAGAGAGAGGATTCCTTGAGATCCTATGGCCTTGAGATCCCCCTCACTAGTGAGCCCCGTCCTGCTTCACTGGTGAGCCTTGACCTGCTTCACTAATGAGTCCTGCCCTGCTTCACTGGTGAGTCTTACCCCAGATCCCCTGCTGAGTCTGTCCACAGGGGTCTGTCTTGACACTCCGCACAAGCAACAGATGCTTACAGACGCTCCGAGGCATCCCCCACCCCTCTCTCTCATCCGTCCATCCACTTCATCCAGTGCTTAAGCAGGCGCCAAATTGGGAAGAAGCCGTCGCTTTATCTGATTAAAAGAGTGTATCGCTAACAAGCGGCCCCAGGGCCGGAGGCCTCGTGATTTATTTGCCGGGCTCCACCGAGGCTGCGCACAGATCCAAAGGATGCAAGCACCACAAAGAGTGTTAATGATGCACAGCGGAAGTGCAAATGGTACAGTTAATGAAGCTGATTGTGCTTACGGGGGAAATAAAGAAATGAATCATTATCTCCTGTTTAGTTTTTGTGTCTGGTAGGTGTTTATTTATTTATTTGTTTGTTTGTTCACTTGGTCTTGGAACTGACCCTTATGTATGAAAATGAAATGAAAAATAGATAGATAGATAGATAAATAGATAGATAGACAGATATAATCTAACATTTGTTTGAATTTACTGCAACAGATTTCCTACAAAAACGGTTGGTTGACATTACCATGTAGCTACAGTACACTATTCCATCCTATTCCATACAACCTATTCCATCAGGTTTCTCCATCATCTTTAATCATTGTCCCATTGATAATGCTGGACAAAACCACTGGGGAGCCATGAGGTATTCTGTACGTGTGGCCGCCTATACTTTGCATCAGACTAATGAAGGGAACCTTTGATAAGTCCATACATGATGAGAACCACTTCTGCTTGCAACACACACACACACACACAGCACTGCCCCCCATCACTACTGCTGCTCCTACTGTTATTACTGTAAGCTGAAACATTGACTGAATATCTTGTTGGTTTAGAATCTGTAAATAATAATAAGTTGTAAATGTCCCAGCTTGTTTCTTTAAAGAGTGAGGAATCCACCAGTAAATGGATATACTTTTACCTGTCACAATGGCAACACCATGACCATGCTTTACACTTTTGCTGTTACTCTGCACTTTTGCTAATTTCCACTGTAACAACATGCATAACTAATATGATAGCCTACTACTTCACAATTCATCACAATGTGAACTGTGATAGCATTAGAGCTACGTTGCTTTCTTCCATCACCTCACACAGCTATACCATGCCTTTTTCCACTTGTACAGCCAGTGTTAGTGTAAGTAATTTTACACTTAGTACAGCAGCCAGTGTGATCCCACGCAGCCCAGCAGGCCCATGGTTCTGTGCTGGCTGCTGTGCTGTGCTGTTGTGAGAGCCGTATCACAGGCAGTGGGCTCGCCTGGCCACTGGTGCTTGACTGTTCACAGGGTAATTGGTCTAGTGGGGGCTAATTTTGGGAGCTTCCTATGGATCTGGTGTGAAGCTGGGCAAAGGGCTTTTCAGTGTTCAGCGGGGGGCCACACCTAATGGCCATACAGAGATCACACACACACACACACACACACACACAGACTACTGACTCCTTTGAATATGAGACAATTTTGCTCCTCTCTGTGTGTGTGTGTGTGTGTGTGTGTGTGTGTGTGTGTGTGTGTGTGTGCGCTACCATGGTCAATGCCTGTATGGACACAACAATCCCCACACCCTACCCCCCCCTCCACACACACACACACACGACTCATCTTGAAGTTGATTCCCAATGCTGAGAAAACAAATCACATTTTAACAGGCCAGAAAACTGCCCCCCCTCACCGAATGTCACCCCCCATCTCAAGGCAGCCTCTGTGTAGATAAAGACACACCAGAGGGCTGATAATTAACATTTTCAATATTCCACAGATAAAAACCCAGCAAGGAGCAGGTGATCACGAGTGAGAGAAATACATGCCCAAGGCGGTACAGGCAACGGAAACATCCATGTTGACGACTTCAGTCTCATGCAGGCAAGAGCTGTCAGTTTGAGGATTAGTTTTGATTAGCCTGCAAGGTATTCCCAGACAAACCTGTTGAAGCTGATGGGTTGAAGAGCTTACCGGTAATTTGTTTTTCAGAGAGTGACACTCTCGTGCAGAACAGACTTGACTTGTACGTCTGGACTACGTCTGTACGTCTGGACTACGACTTGTACGTCTGGACTAGCCACACCCTAGTGAGCTTAATGACTACAGACCTGTCGCTCTTACATCACATGTGATGAAGACAATGGAGCGATTGGTCTTAGGCATGCTTAGACCCCAGGTACGCCATGCACTAGACCCGTTACAGTTTGCTTACCAGGAGAAAGTGGGCGTGGACGATGCCATCACTTATCTTCTACACAGGACACATTCCCACCTGGACAAGGGGAAAAGTGCTGTGAAAATCATGTTCTTTGATTTCTCAAGTGCTTTTAACACCATCCAGCCCCTCAGATTGGGAGACAAGCTCTTGCAGATGGGTGTGGACGCTCACCTGGTAACCTGGATTACAGATTACCTGACCGAGCGACCACAGTTCGTCAGACTGAAGAACTGTCTCTCTGACACCGTGATCTGCAGCACCGGAGCGCCACAGGGAACTGTGCTCTCTCCAGTCCTGTTCACCCTGTACACATCTGACTTCTGCTACAACACCGAGTCATGCCACATGCAGAAGTTTTCTGATGATACTGCAATTGTGGGGTGTATCAGGAACGGGCAGGAGGAGGAGTACAGGAGCCTGGTGGAGGACTTTGTGCAATGGTGCAAACTCAATCATCTTCAACTTAACACTTCAAAGACCAAGGAGATGGTGGTGGAGGTCTAAGCCCACTCTGCTACCAGTTCACATTGATGGGGTCAATGTGGAGGTGGTTAGCACCTACAAGTATCTGGGTCTCCACCTGGACAATAAACTGGACTGGTCAGCCAACACTGATGCACTCTACAAGAAAGGGCAGAGCAGGCTGTACTTCCTGAGGAGGCTGCGGTCCTTCAATGTGTGCAGTAAGCTCCTCAGGATGTTCTACCAGTCTGTTGTTGCCAGCTTCCTCTTCTATGCAGTAGTATGCTGGGGTGGAAGCACAAGGAAGAAGGATGTGGGGCGAATTGACAGGCTGGTAAGGAAAGCTGGCTCTGTAGTGGGAGCTGAACTGGAGTGTATCACTTCACTATTTGACAAAAGGACCCTGAACAAACTGATCAACATCTTGGACAATGAGTGTCACCCACTCCACAGCACTATTGTTAAACAGAAGAGCCTGATCAGCTGGAGACTTCGCTCACTGCCTTGCACAACTGACAGACTGAGAAAGTCATTTGTCCCCAGGGCCATTGAACTGTTCAATGCCTCACTTAAGGGAAGAGGAGAGATAGACTTCTCTGCATAGTCTGTCTGCCTCTTCATCCCCTCCATGTTTGGTACTGTCTGTCCACTAGCCACTTGTACCACTGTCTTTATGCCTCACTGTTTGCGTGCTATATTAGCACATTAGCACATATGCATAACCCCCCCCCCCCTCCATGCCACAGCCGAACTGTGGCCACACTTATACATTTTCTTAAATAATTAAATATATAGATATATAGACTTTCCTTTACTTTATTTCTGCATTGTTGCACTGTTGACTTACTCATTTGCACTATCACCATGACCACTATCACCATTGCACTACCACCATGACACTCATTCACACAGAGCACCTTAGAGCACCTTACCATACCTTACTATGCACAGAGAATCACAGGCTCAGTCCCTGCCTCAGTCATTGCAAGCGCCTCTGATTTATTAATCACCACTATGTGGATACTGATTTGTATTTTAGTATATTTAGCATATTCTTTATCTTCTACTGTCCTTACTGCTTAGTTGTGTTTTTATATTATATACTTTAATTACTCTTCTGCTGTTAAAGAATGTGTTTGTCTTGTATGTATGCTGCTGAGACCTTGAATTTCCCCTGGGGATCAATAAAGTATCTATCTATCTATCTATCTATCTATCTATCTATCTGGACGACTAAATTGACGAGTAGCCTACAGCACCTTTCTGGCTAATGGTAACATTAGTATACATACATTCAACGCACTCAGCAGCCACTGAGTCTGTCCACCATATTCACTGTTGATGTACTGTTTGTCTCTGACTCTGGAGAACGTAGATCACACATACACAGCTGGAGACCTTTGGGACATCTCTGGCTTTCGGTATCTACACAGACTTCCAAGTGAGAGTGTATTTTTTCACTGCAGCTGCTGCTGCTGATGCTGTTATTGTTGTTGATGCTGTTGTTGTCCGGCGGCCCCGGCTCTCATTCGCGCAGAGTAAATCTATTCCCCCCGATGGCCTTGGCGAGATCTGAGACGTGGGAGACGGCCACTTTAATCACAGCCGTCCATCAGAGAGGTGGTCCCTCCTCCTTGCCACAGCCGCTCACTTGTTCAAGCAGCATTCCCAACCCCCATCCCACCCACCCGTCATGCAAAAAAAAGAAGAGCAAATTACAGTACGGGACATGCCCCAGGAGAGGCAGAGGAATAGCTAAAAGAAATATACAATCTCCTTCCTCTCTCTTTCTCTCTCTCTCTCTCTCTCTCACTCACTCTCTCTCTCTGTCCCCTTGAGGGGCCGGTTCAAGGGGTCTATTGAAGATTACATACGTTCCCTACAGTTGGCCCTCTGAACAGTGGCCATACATTCACTCTGTTGTGGTAATTTGACATCAAACGTCGTATAAATCAAAGTATTAATGGCACAATGAAACCAGAGGTAACCACAGGCACGGGTCGCACATTTAACAGCTCGTTGGTTCATTAGTAGGCATTGTTGAAAAGAAGACCGCGCAGACTGCACACATGAAACAAAATCCATGTCACTTTCATGGTCAGCTATAGTGCCATGATTTTTCCTCTCTCTTAGTGATGGTTTAATGAAGTCAATACTCTTGACTTTAATAATTTTGAGACGGAGAATGCTTTAGAGTCTGATTTCTGGGGTGTTAACGGCAATAGTTGTTTCATGCACTGTTAGACACAGTGTGTGATTAGAGAAGCTTCAGCTCTCTGCAGCTTTGGAGATTTGGTTTCTGGCTTGAAATGTCTTGACTATCATGCTCTCTGTTTACTTTAGACCCTTTGGTAAGATGAAAGGACTCCTATGACATATTTGGGGGAAAAATATGTATTTTCCCGATTTAAAATCAAACCAAGGCACACATGGTCTCCCAGAACCACTTTAAACAAATATAATTCACCCCCTGATACAAACACACACACACACAGACACATACACACACACACACATATGCATACACACACACACACACATACGCGCGCACACACACACACATGTACACACACACCAAACCACACACACCAATAAATCTTCCCCCTAAATCTAAATGTCTCTGACGACAGAAACATTCAGCTAATGATAAAACATAGCAAGATTGATCAAAACAAAGAACATGATTTAATTTTTGTCTGAAACACCCAAAAGATTATGCAGTGTTTGATGGTAAAACTGACAGAGCAAGAGAGACAGAGAGACAGAGAAAGAGAGTAATAGAGCGAGTTCATAATGCATTGTGCATAATGCAAGTATCTTGTTCATCAAAAAAATCACCCTCATCCTTTTCGTTCAAGCAGTGAGATGGAGGATGAAGAGAATGGTAGAGCGTTCAGCAAAACAATAAGGCTTGTGATGTCTAAATTGTGTTGGCTGATAACGCTTGGCTGGCTGCTGATGGATATTGCCTTTCGTGGCGCGGCCACGTGAATTGCACAGCATCCGTTTGAAGTGAGTGATTGTGTGACGCTCCCCTTAAGCAGATTCAGCATGCCACTGCTTCCCTGTGGGACCCCCCACAATGTCTCCTTTAGGTTAAGATCTCCTGACGCCCAGTTGACACTGCTGAGCTAGTGGATGGATTGGGATCAACAGGTGGAAGGTGATACAAAGATGATAGATGAAAGGTCAGAGGAAAGATGATAGATGAGTAAAAATAGAGATAAATATATAAAAATGAGATAAATAAAAAATATATACAGCAGGTCAAAGTGTCTATGCAGAAATGCCAAAATGTTGGCATTTCTGCATAGACGTGCACACTATGCCTGATATGTAGACAAAATAGGTACACAATTGCAGCAATTAGAGATTGCATAACTGTCGCACTTTGACATAACTGTTGCCAAGCACTTAAAGTTTTACTGACGTGTAAAACAAAAATATCCATGGTAACCAAGTGCCCTCCTCCCACCATCACCCCCCCCCCCCCCCCCCCCCCCCCCCACACACACACACACACACACACACACACTCACACACCCCTCCACCACTTCTGCAAAGTCGTTATGTAATTGCATTATATTATAATCTGAAATGACACTCTCGCTGAAGGTGTAGATCAGCTTTAAGCACCGGGTGGTGGTGGGGTCTCTGTCTAGTCCTTGTCTACTTAGTGCTGCAACAGCTTGTCTCTTTGTCACATTATTGCATCTGCCAGAGCATCAGCGTCTTCTTAAAGCAGATCAGACGTGCCAAGACCAAACCTCACCGGACTGTCACAACAGCACATTCATAAATGCTCTTACTGCATCCCTGGAAGTTATCCTGTCTGAACTGGCATCACAAACGCCGATGCTAATGAAAATAAATGGCTGAGAGAGTCCTTCTCTCCCAGGTTCTTTCTGTCCATCCACCAGCAGCCTTCACCATTTACTGTACATGTTGTGTACTTGTCAGACTCTATCTAAAAGTGCCATTAGGTCACACACTGTCTGTGAGCCACATGGGAAACAAATCAACCCCAAGTGTTTGTGTGTGTGTGTGTGTGTGTGTGTGTGTGTGTGTGTGTGTGTAGGCGTGCAGGTGTGTGTGTGTGTGTGTGTGTGTGTGTGTGTGTGTGTGTGTGTGTTTCATGTTTTTCATCATCTCTATTGGTGACAGCTGGATTCTGGCTTGCTCTGCTGGTTGTAGTTCCCTGTGAACCCCAATGGAGATGTAGACTGACAGCATTGAAGCACACCTGAGGCTTCATCTTCAGTATCTTATTGCTTCTCTGGAGGAAGAGTGCCATCCTTTCAATCGAGGCATCCTTGGAAATTAAATGAAAATAAACATGAATACATCCAGTAATGATTTGTTTTTTTGGGCTACTTAATGTTCAAACAGAGGTATATTTTGATGGCTGGGTAACCACTTAATAGCCCTCTCTTTTGTGGGAACACCATAAAGGGTAATTGGCGAGCAGTATATAAAATTCAAGGCAATGTTCCCTTTCAGAGTTCCATTAAATGATGAAAAACTAATAACATTCATAATAAAAACTGAAAATATCCTGTGTGGTTTTATATGTTTAGAGTGGATGAGAGTATTGGAGAGAGAGAGAGAGAGAGAGAAAAGAGAGAATGAAAGAGAGGGATAGATCAGACAACATGACAAAACTAAGTTTTGTTTTGTTCTTGTAGCTCATGTATCTGGGTAACAACTGAGCACTAGCTAAACTGAGAAAGGAAAAACAGGTATTTAAAATGTCTCGCCACTTCATTTTTAAGTAATTATCTTTGATGTATGCATGTGTGCACAAGTGTGTGTGTGTGTGTGTGTGTGTGTGTGTGTGTGTGTGTGTTAGTATGTGGGAGCGCACGCGTGTGTGTATATGTGGTTGTGAGTGTGTAAGTGTACGCTGAAGTGTTCCTGCTAATCACTCGCTGTTTGAGGGCGAAATCAATGC
Source organism: Alosa sapidissima (assembly GCF_018492685.1). Classification (NCBI taxonomy): domain Eukaryota; kingdom Metazoa; phylum Chordata; class Actinopteri; order Clupeiformes; family Clupeidae; genus Alosa; species Alosa sapidissima. Next base: position 24,262,773 of record NC_055960.1, on the reverse strand, counting down.
ATAGCTTCTGAAAACACAGCCAGCTACAAACAGCAGAAATTGGGCGTTTGGCAGTTGTCAACTCAAGTGAGAGTTAGATACAGTAAATGGAATGAAACATCTCAGTGTGGTGAATTATTTAGAGTGCAGTCCTCGCCAAAGATCCGACTGCTCCCTCGTTTAAGAAGATTAACTGTGCCGACAAATCGTTGCAGTGTCACTCTTTTACAAGTTTTCTTCGGACTGAAACTATGAATAATTCTCCTTTCATATCTACAAGAGAACACAGCTTCTTTGTGTGTTGCAGCTTTTCTTTGCCCTTTTTTTTTTTTTTCTTCATATTTTCTAAAAATAAAGAAGAAGCCTTGCTTTTGTTATCTCGCAGACTGAACGCCAGTGGAATGATTAATTTTATCTATTTTCGACGGGACTTTATCTTTTTTCATTCAAGTTCTGCCAGAAAGGCCAGTTTAAATAACATAGCACATCACTTACTAAAATTACTCTCAATTTGGAATTCCTACATGCACGTAATTATGAAATCATGAGGGTGATTCGGAGGTCGCCTTAGGAGAACGTGTGTGACTCATTGTCAGTGAGTTGGCAGGAAAACAACTTTCACATTTCTTGATATGCAGAACTTAAGCCAATTTCTAATGTTACTCGTTGGTTACATGTAGGGGCGCTGCAAGATAATTTGGGCCCTATGACAGACAATAATTCTGGGCCCTCCTGGTTAAGTGTAACACATGTACGCACTGTATATGTTCACAATTGGCCCCCTTTCAGACCTGTTCAGGTGAAATTGACCTGAGACATTATTTAGGCATTTAAAATCATTAGAAAAATAAAGATGCATGTAAAGATTATTCATTATATCTCCATTCCCAACAATTCTGATACCACTTTCTTCCAGTCCTAGTTCCATGGCTATACACTGTCAGGTAGCGCTATACTTTATATCTGTGCAGATTTGAAGGTGTTTACAATGTTATGAATAACATTGTGCAGGGGACCCAACCCTACAGAGGTTAACGATATTGTTGCATGTGTGTGTAAGTGACTGAGTAAGAGTGTGTAACACGTGTGTGTGTGTGTGTGTGTGTGTGTGTGTGTGTTCATGTGTTTCTGTGTATTTCTGTGTCTCTGTGTGTATTGGTGTCAGTTTGAGGCAAACCTCTTATGAAGAATAATTGCACAGGGGTATTGGTTTTCATTCAAATGTTTTTCACTGGAAAAATATGCTAGGGCCAGAAACTATTATTCTTGTTTTTTTTCTGTACAATCTCATGTTCAAAACAAACCAAACCATCTTCAATTATATACACACAGTATTGTATGGCAAGCCGATTGAGCATTTATTCTGATGCTCAATTGGCTTGCCATACAATGAATATGCACACTAGTTAACTAGTGGGAGCCAAAATGCTCACTAGTTAACTAGTGAACACATTTTTGGCTTCACTAGTTAACTAGTGAGAGGCAGAAATGTCCACTAGTTAACAGAAAGAGTGAGTGGGAGAGAGAGTCAGGGTGGGATCCTGAAAGGACCACGGGACGGGAATCAAACCCGGGTCAGTTGCGCCGCGGCTGGGGCTGGTCTTCAGAGTTTCAACCTAACTAAACATAATTTAGTTTGTGGCAAACTTGTGAATTGTGCTACCCTGGAAATCCAGAGTTCTCGTGGGAGCACAATTTGAATTTGCTCAGCGAGTCACTCTGGCAATGAGTAATGATGCTCATTACTTATGTCCCTTGTATCGTGGGGCACCAAATCACATCTGTGTATCTGATATAGGCGGGCCAAACAGATGACGACAGCGCTGCAACGAATCAGTCACTAAACATTGGTCATAGTGTTATCCAAATGAGTGCAGTGAGATTTTCAAATGCATGTTTGGTGCTGGAGTTGGGCCATTACATTAGGATAGACCCTTAATCTTTCTAGATTTCCAGGGTCTGGATTTTCCAGGGTAGAATTGTGCTGGATGTTTGCTGCAAACTTTTCAGTTCACAATTTTGCGGCAAACTTATCCTTGTTGCTGGATGTTTGTGGTAAAGTTTAGGGATATAGGGATTGTCAAAGTTTTTTTTATTCTTTTTTTTCCCCCCGTCATCTACTTCCTGAATTTTTGGTCAACGATACCCGGGACACTGAAACACCGGGGCACATGAAATTTGGTGGGTATGTAGCCCCACAAGACTTTTACGGAAACATTTTGTTTGGTCCCCGGGGCCACTATTTAAGGTTTTACGTTAAGTTTATACAAGATATAGCCTAGGACGTAGGTAAAATAATGTTAGGCTACCGTTAGCATTGGTTGAGTGATGGAGGCCAATTTGATTATTGATGTATTTGTAGAAAACCATAAATGCGGTTATAGGCTACCAAGCAAATTGATAACAGCACTAATTCTATCTTTCGACTGTCATCTGATTCTCTTCTGACCATAACCTAGGCTACTAGCAGGAGCTAAGTGAGTTAGCCACAACACGTTCGCTAACGTGATGGTTTTCTAATGGAAAATATATACCTGAAAGATAACCTGTATGCATTCTGCTCAAAGTCTCAAAAAGCATCTGAGTCAACGTTCATTCCCAAACACCCACTAGGGTACTTCAATCCTCTATTTTGGTGATTCAAGTAAAAAAGAGCATGGCTCAAAGTAAAGTAACTAGGACTGAAACTACACAAATTCGTCAAAATGAATAATTTGTGTCAACTCGCCGCAATGTAGATTTATTAACACACCCGTGATGATCTACATCTCCATTTAAACCAAATGTTTTAGAGCGCACGTTGAGAGATGTATCCAGGGCAGGGCTGTACCTACACATATTTGTTGCACGTGCTACAAAAATCATTCTTTGCGATGGATGATTTAGTGCCAACGTTACACGATACAGTTTTGCCTATGGCTATACCGTGAGAATGAGATGCTTTTTCTAAATTTTATTTCAACTTTATTCAAGACACAAAGGTCCATAGAGACACAGTACAACACAGTACAAATATATAAATATAAAAACAATACAAAACATTTAAGAATGATGCAGATGAGGCATCATTTACAAAACATATACAGGTTTCGGGTCCAATGTTTCCAAAAGCAAGATGTGTACCTTGTGTCACTCTTAGAGACATCAGCTATGGACACAATAATCATATTCTTAGACCCTTTCAGTCTGCACATGAATCTATACATAAAATGTCTTAAAACAGCGTTAAAAGTGGGCACATTGTTAGACACAAACATTTCACTGGCACTACTCCACCTAGGGATTTTAAGCACAATTCTCAGTGCATCATTATAAGCCACTTGAAGTTTTTTCATTTTTGACTCACTAAAATTACACCACAGGTGGGCAGTATACAGTGGAGTACAATAGGTTTTGAAGAGTGAGATTTTAACATCAGGAGTGCACATGTGGAATTTGCGTGCCAGCATGTTTGCCTGCCCATACAGTTTTCCACACTGACGCTGCACATCATCATCATCACAGAGGTCATCTCTTATCACATGTCCCAGATATTTAACTTTCTTTACAACCTCTAGTGGTTCACCTGCCAATGAGAAAGAAGGATAGACACACTTCCTCCTTGGTTCTGGCGATCAGTATCACACTCTTCATTGAGTTAAATTTTATTTCAAACATTACTCCATATTGAGAGCATATTCTAAGAAGTTGCTGCAGGCCAGCACTGGAAGGAGACAGTACCACCAAATCATCAGCATAAAGCATATGATTAATGAGACTATCCCCCACCAAGCAGCCAGTTCTACATCCCTTCAGTTCCATAGATAAACTAGATGTACCGCATAGCGGTAAAAAATATGACCGCCTCTCAGTCCTGCATATTCTCTTCATAAAAAAATAAATCACGCTTGTGAATTTGTCTCCATCTCCTACTCCTGCAACTCATATGCATGTAAATGAGTGTGTGCATATGTGAGTTTGCTTTTGTTTATAAGAGTGTGTGTGTGTGTGTGTCTGTGTGTGTGCATGTGCGTATCCGTGACTGTGTTTGTGTGTTTATGTGTGTGTGTGTGTGTGTGTGTGTGTGTGTGTTTGCACGCGCACATGCATATGCGTGTCTGTGTGTGTGTGTTTATGTGTCTGCATTCATGTGGGTGGGTGTTTGTGCATATGTGTGTGTGTGTGCTTGCCTGTCTATATGTGTTTATGTGTGTGTGTGCTTGCCTGTCTGTATGTGTGCGACTGTGCGTGCGTGTGTGTGCGTGTGTGCACGTGCGTGTGCATGTACTTTATGTGTGCAAATCACAAATGAGTGGGTATGGGTTAGGTTGATGTGGGCTCTTGAGACTAACATACCATAAATATTTTGTCATCTTGGGTGCAACGGTTCAGGTAGGGCTAGTTATTTAGGGGAGTGGCCACCAAGTTTCATGTTCCCTGGTGTTTCAGTAACCTGGGAATCACTGACCAAAATTGATGACGGTAAAAGAAAAAAATAAATTTCTTTTTTATATTTTAAATGACTTGTTGTCCTGATTCTTCCTGTGGATCTTAGTGGGCACTGAGGAAGCAATAATGTCATTGCTAGTTTTTCATGATTACTATTTCAATTGTTTCATATCAAAATTCACTACTTAATTATGTGTTTTATGTAGTTTGTCTAGGACTGGTTCAGACACGTCACATCCATAACGTGAAACCGTCACATCCATAATGCCAGTTTTTCCTACATAATGCATTACGAAAATGACTCATAGTTTCAAAAACACACTTTTTGTGTTCATTCAAGTCTCCTTCATGCTACATATATCATAGTTTCGGCAGTTTCCTTCAAAATTCACAGAGTTTGTAGAAAACCTGTAATCTCTCACAAAAGTGTGTCCATTTCATGTCACATCCATAACGCTGATAAAATGCCTTGTATTCTTAGGATGAAATTGATTATACTGTATGAAATTTGAGGATTTCTCAGTATTCAGAGGACAGAGGTTACATTAAAAGTTATGCAAATTAATTCACTGATACTAATTTTGCCCCCACTCTAAGGCATTTTGTTTACCAATATGAGTCCAATTGTCACATCCATAATGCTGGACAAGATCGCAAGATTGTGTGACTTTCTGACTCTGGGTCCGGTGGCTCGCAGGACCAAAGTTGCAAGGCTGTTTTTTCCGCTAAGAGATAGGGGGAAGCGAGACGGCCACCATTCAACCAGGAAAAAGTCATATAACCATTCCAATGACTCCGAAGCTGTTAAGTTAAGGCAAGTCCCTCCACTCGGCAGCCACATTGCAACGCTTTTTGGGCACTTATCGGGCATCTACCACATGATTGGCACAATGTACAGTATTCACATGTCAACTATTGTCGGCGGAAGGGGCGGAATATGTGTAGACAACTGCCAACTGCCTGTTTGTGTCACAAATTAACCCCAGACATTTCTATGGAAGATTCTTTAAGTGCTGTGTCTCCTCATTAGAAAGTCTCTGGTTAAGGTAAATGAAGCTAAACAGAACTGCATAGTTCACCTATAAATAGAAAACAAATATAATTAAAATGATAAAAGTTAAAATCCATGTGGTGTAGTGTCTGTAGGAGATCACATAGATATCAGCACAATCAAAATCTTGACTCACCCTGAGAGCCTGTGCCCAGGTAAGTGTGGTCAAAGTGGGGACTTTTAGGGGCATCACTCACTCTACTCCAGCCCGAGATCTTGAATGGTCTTTTGTAATAAACTACCCTCATGTCACACATGCCCCCATCAAAGCTGCAGTGGTCCAGGAAGGAGATGGGATTCTCTGTCAATACACATTTTTTTGTTCAAGAGAAATGCTAAAACAATGGTTTAAAACATAGAACTAGATAGCCATTCCATTTAAAGTTTCTCTTCAGGGTTATGTTCTTCTTAGTCTTAGATCTTAGTTCTTAGTTTATTTTATTAGGCTATTGATTGAATTGACATTGCTGTTTATTATTGCTATTCTCCTAATTACAGTATAGTCTGACCAACATCTTAATTTGTTCCCTGTTAAATTTAAGTATTATATTGTTTTGTATTTATATGTCGTTTTGGACAAAAAGCGTAACCATAACTATAACCATAGTCCTGGTCGAGATGGAAAGGGGTAACTTTACATTTGATGAATACTACAGTGACTAGCTGTTTGTTTTAGGTGCTTCGTTTCCTTCTCAGCAACCAAGACATGGATACTTAACTGCATCTGTAGAACTTGTTGAGCTCTTCTACATCATAATGGCTCATATAATATCAAGTCTCTGTCCAATCACATCTTGGAACTCAGGTAGTTTTGTGATGATGGTAGATCCGTTGCCATTGCTGAAGGCATCTTTGGGGTAGTGCATGACTGAGAAGTAGTCATATGGGGTGTCCATGGTGCTGTTGGTATCTTTCGTTCTGATTTTGAAATTGTGCTCCTTCCCTGAAGGCACATACAGTAGTGATATAGACGTAAATGCAGTGACACAAAACACAATAAGACAACAAGTGACATAACAGTGTGCAGACAATAAAACACAATATAGTAAATCTATTTCTGCACATCATTACACTGCATATACTCATAAGACTAAGAGACTACCCTGAAGCCTTTCATGTAGCCATTTTTAGGAAGCGAATAGAGACCTTCTTCAATGTTTCCCCAGTTGATTGAGATGTAATTGTCCCGGTCATATCTGGACTGCTCATGCCAGAAACCCAAAGCGTGCATGAGCTCATGCTCTACGGTGGCCACAGAGTCACAACCAGAGCCAATAGAAAGTTCCTGATCCCTCACATTTTTTCCAACATAGGACCAACATCTACAAAATGAGAACACTTTTGCTTACAACCAAACCATTTAATCATAAAAATTCATAACATCCATCCCTGACAATTAATCAATTGCAAATTGAGTCAAACCCTTCTTCCTTCTTGATTGCAATGTGTTGTTCATTCCAAAACTTAGGTCTGAAGTCAATACATGTTTTCAGCCTGAACTGTTCGAAAGCTCTCAAGATGACTCCTTTTGCATTCATATCTGAGCATAAAGACAAATCAGGGAAATTATGAATTTACATAAGAAAATGAGGTGGATTATTATCACTCCATAACATTTATCCTTACCCAGGTTCCTCTCCAAATCATAGGGGACAGGCAGGGGCCAACGGTAGAGTGCACCGCGAACAGACCTCCTTCTCCGAGTCTAAACAAGTACATGAATGCCTTGATGATATCCTTTCATGCACTAATAAATAATACTGATAAATATTGATGATAACAAACTCCCCAGTGCACTTAACTGTTCCCTTACCTTGGTGGCAGCCTTTGAAAGCACAGGTAATGGAAAGTCATGCAACAAGAAGATAAGCAAAAATGAAAATCTACTCCAAAGCTTAAATCAGTGGTTCTCAAAGTGTGGGGCAGGCTCCAGTGGGGAGTAGAGACAAGACATGACAGGTGGGGCACGAGGAAAAGTAGGAAATAATAATAAAAATAATTGTGCCTATCTTTAATAATGCCTTTCTTTTTTGACAAGGAAGATCATAGATTCAAAACAAAACAGCCACACACAAACATAAGAGTCATAAACAGACCAACATATGAAATAAAATAACATCTGATCCAGCGGACCGAGACGGGAAATGTAACTTGGAAGATGGAACTAAAATGCAAAAAAAAATATTTGAACGTTATAATTTTGCCGGGTTGATGGGGTCAAGTGAGGCTTAAAAATTACCCATCTCCAAAGTGGGGGATGACAGAAAAAGTTTGAGAACCACTGGCTTAAATAAAACATGGCAATTAGTTATAGTTTGAGTAAAATGTAATAGTTTCTAAGCTAACACATGAGCAAGTGTTAAACCTACATGTCACGGTTCAGTACTGTAAATGTATTATTAGAAAGCAAAGTTATTAAAAAAAACTACCCAGATTATATTCTATCATAATACTGTACATGTGCCACTCACTATTTTGATGTCCCCTTCAAACAGGTCCAAATCTGTAGAGAAAAAATATTATTATGCAGTCTTATTGTTTTCTGTGCATTACCATTGTGTAATTGATCATTAAATTGGTCTGGATTTACCTTTATTTATCATGGTAATGTCAAGGTATTCGTCTGTTTTAAAGCAGATCAATTATAAGAATGAATTCAAGGGGAAAACAAATCTAATTTATGTTCTGTGAAAGTATTTAGTACACTCATGAAGAAGCAAAAACACAGACAGACTTACTCAAATTGTATTGCTTTATGATATGAATGTTTGTAATTAGAATGCTATTGCTACATAACATGAACTTACCTTCAGCTATTGGTTGTGGCTAGAAAATCCAAAAGGTACATGTTCATTTTTACATCACGTAACTACTCATTCCATACAAAAAACCTCTCGTCATGCCAATCCACATATTTAAATTGTAAACAAGCTTTGATTATTTACAGTGAGAACATACCAGTGATGAAGCTAGCCCAAATACTAGATGTACCGCATAGCGGTAATTAATTTGTCTCCATCTTCTACTCCATCCCCCACTCTTGAAACTTTTGTGTATGCTTGTTTGGAATGTGTGTTTGCGGGCTGCACACAAAGTAGCCTACTGGCTCTGCAAAGGTGAATAGATTTGTAGCACTTGCCAAAAAAATTGTAGCATTGTTATAAAACCTTTAAAATATCAACATATCACAAGTAGGGCAGTTCATCACAGTCCATCCATTGCAACTGGACTGATGAAAGGTACACCTGTAGGCTACATTGTATTTGGGAAAAGCAGAAGATAGCAGCATAATGTATTTATTTATTTATTATTGAACAAAACAATCCCTGTCAGTTCCATGCAGTTTTCAACAGCTATCAAGAAGAGAGGTCATGTCATGGATTTTTGTGAATGTTTCTTCTTCTACATATGCATAAGTTTAGTCATCTAGTTCATATGATATTCAGCTTTATTGTCAATGCACAAATTAAATACCAGTAGTCTAAAACAAAATGCCGTTTTACCCAGTGGTGCAAATAACTGACATGTCCAAAAGGGCCATCATGAAATGCGTTGCTAGACTGTTCATACACATTTTAACGGGCCAAGTTGAAGAGCTACTGTCCGTTATTGTTTGTGCAAATAATATGCTGATTCATGTTCCCTTGCTTTCGCCAGACCAAGCTCAATCTTTTAAGAAATCGAAAAGGAATCGCCGGCAGATCAGGCTGAGTTCACCCAGCCTAGTCTATTGTAGGCGCCCGATAGAAATATTGTTTAATTTTGCAATTGAGATATCCACGCACTGGTGCCCCCTCTGCGAATTCGCCCCCCGGTTTCAGAGCTATTCTAAATGCAAAAATGCACAGAGGGAGTTATGACAAAACCGTGACTGTTAACAAACTATAAGCTATATAAGGTAGGCCCTATGCTAGGCCTATTACACAACATAAATTGTCACTAGGCTATGCTGGCGACCCAAATAAAATATCCTTTGGGAACCAATGGCTTACAGTATCAAGCGGACTTAAGCTGCCACCTCTTGGCGAAAAGTTAATAGTTTTGCATATCAGTTGTAATACATTTCACGCAGCTGCGTGAATCACGAAAAGCGACACTTCTAAATGAAACCCAACCCAAAGTGGGTACAGTAGCTCAAGGTCTATGGCTAAAGCAGCCATAATGAAAGCGTTATCATTGTTTGGATACTTCACACACACGTGTTTTTTAATCGCATAGACTACTACTACCAAGCTGGATTCAAAGCACATCGACTCCTCTCTCACACTCTAAACACGCACTTCGCAAAGAATGATTTTTGTAGCACGTGCAAAAAATATGTGTAGGTAGAGCCCTGCCCTGGATACATCTCTCAACGTGCGCTCTAAAACATTTCGTTTAAATGGAGATGTAGATCACGGGTGCGTTAATAAATCTACATTGCGGTGAGTTGACACAAATTATTGACTTTGACGAATTTATGTAGTTTCAGTCCTAGTTACATGCTCTTCCTTACTTGAATCACCTTTGAAAATAGAGGATTGAAGTAGCCTATATGGGTGTTTGGGAATGAACGTTGACTCAGATGCTTTTTGAGACTTTGAGCTAAATGTCCCAGCCCGGTGTTTATGATGCATCATCAGGTTATCTTTCAGGTAGCCTATATTTTCCATTAGAAAACCATCACGTAGCGAACGTGTTGTGGCTAACTCACTTAGCTCCTGTTAGTAGCCTAGGTTATGATTATAAGCAAATGAGATGACAGTCGAAAGATGCAATTACTGTAGTCCTGTTATCAATATTCTTGGTAGCCTATAACCGCATTTATGGTTTTCTACAAATACATCAATAATCAAATTGGCCTCTATCACTTAACCAATGCTAACGGTAACATTATTTTACCTACTCTAGGCTATTGATATAACTTAAGATTAACGTAGCCTACCTGCAGTAAAAACCAAGCATGTCCGATAAACATTCGCAGATTTGTCCTTGTAGGAAGCATAGTGTCTTTCCAACCCACTTCAGATTAACTTCCAACAAAATTACGTCTGCAACGATGCGCCATCTGGTGGACAAACGACGTGACGCCAATACTGGAAATGCAGCCAAATTATTATGATGAATATTTGGTTTTCCTTTAATCCTACTGAATTTGTAATTATGTATCGGCCGTTGTAATTGCCGATACTGATGGTATGTGCGTACCTGTGTGTGTGTGTGCGTGTGTATGTGTGCACCACCATCTACAGGCCAATGAGTGTACAGTCACTAAATGTACACATAACTTAATTTTTTTAGACCCCCCCATGGATGAAATTCTTCGAAACTTGGCATACCCCCAGAGAATGTCAAGTTAATCATACACATACAATTTGGTGCAGTTCTGAACATCTTAACTGAAGAGAGTGGCGATTAAAGCAGAATGATATTGCATTTTCATTTTTTACCGGGGGGTGCAAATCACAAATGAGTGATTATGGGCTAGGTTGATGTGGGCCCTTGAGACCAACATACCATAAAAATGTCTTCATCCTCGGTGCCATGGTTCAGGTAGTTATTTAGGAAAAACTGCATTTTTTGGGTTTCGGGGGGCCCAGCGCGGTGGGGGAGTGGCCCCCGGGGACCAAACTAAATTTTTCCGTAAAAGTCTAGTGGGGCTACATACCCACCAAATTTCATGTGCCCCGGTGGTTCGGTGTCCCGGGTATCGTTGACCAAAAATTCAGGAAGTACTGTAGATGACTTTGACAATCCCTATCCTTCAATCTATACATGGATAATTATGACCGCCGCTAGCGAAGCGCATAATTATCCATGTATAGATCGAATAGCAGTGGAGACAGAATTCCACCCTGCCGCACTCCATTGGAGACATGGAAGGGTGTTGACAAACTCCTCCCCCACCTGACTTGCATGGATAGTATACTTGCAAGTGCAATAGGTCTATCTATACTAGTTAATTTACCAGTCTTATTTTTAACTACAGGTACCAGCAAGACAGATAACATGGATCCAGGAAGTATGCCATGCTTCATTAACCTAGAAAAGCATAGAGCAAGTAAAACTGATATGTTTGAACTGATATTTTTGTTCGTTCGAAGTGCGTGTTTAGGGTGTGAGGGGAGTCGATGTGCTTTGATTCCAGCTTGGTTGTTGTAGTCTATGCGATTAAAAAGCATGTATGTGTGAAGTATCCAAACAATGATAACACTTTCATTGTGGCTGCTTTAGCCACAGACCTTCAGCTACTGTACAGTGGGTGCCATTTAGAAGTGTCCACTTCATTCGCACTTTCCGTGATAGATAGATAGATAGATACTTTATTGATCCCCAGGGGAAATTCAAGGTCTCAGCAGCAGCATACATACAACACAAACACATTCTTTAACAGCAGAAAGAGTAATTAAAGTATATAATATAAAAACACAACTAAGCAGTAAGGACAGTAGAAGATAAAGAATATGCTAAATATACTAAAATACAAATTATACTAACACTTAATACAATATATAAAAATATACTAAAATACAAATTACAAAAATACAAATTATACTAACACTTAATCTAAATCAATTCTAAAAACAGTATCCACATAGTGGTGATTAATAAATCAGAGGCGCTTGCAATGACTGAGGCAGGGACTGAGCCTGTGTGCATAGTAAGGTATGGTAAGGTGCTCTAAGGTGCTCTGTGTGAATGAGTGTCATGGTGGTAGTGCAATGGTGATAGTGGTCATGGTGATAGTGCAAATGAGTAAGTCAACAGTGCAGCAATGCAGAAATAAAGTAAAATAAAGTAAAGTAAAGTCTATATATCTATATATTTAACTATTTAAGAAAATGTATAAGTGTGGCCACAGTTCGGCTGTGGCATGGAGGGGGGGGGGGGGGGGGGGGGGTTATGCATACTGTATGTGCTCATGTGCTAATATAGCACGCAAACAGTGAGGCATAAAGACAGTGGTACAAGTGGCTAGTGGACAGACAGTACCAAACATGGAGGGGGTGAAGAGGCAGACAGACTATGCAGAGAAGTCTATCTCTCCTCTTCCCTTAAGTGAGGCATTGAACAGTTCAATGGCCCTGGGGACAAATGACTTTCTCAGTCTGTCAGTTGTGCAAGGCAGTGAGCGAAGTCTCCAGCTCATCAGGCTCTTCTGCTTAACAATAGTGCTGTGGAGTGGGTGACACTCATTGTCCAAGATGTTGATCAGTTTGTTCAGGGTCCTTTTGTCAGATAGTGAAGTGATGCACTCCAGTTCAGCTCCAACTACAGAGCCAGCTTTCCTTACCAGCCTGTCAATTCGCCCCACATCCTTCTTCCTTGTGCTTCCTCCCCAGCATACTACTGATTCACGCAGCTGCGTGAAATGTATTGCTACTGATATGCAAAACTATTAACTTTTCGCCAAGAGGTGGCAGCTTAAGTCCGCTTGATACTGTAAGCCATTGGTTCCCAAAGGAGATTTTATTTGGGTCGCCAGCATAGCCTAGTGACAATGTATGTTGTGTAATAGGCCTAGCATAGTGCCTACCTTATATAGCTTATAGTTTGTTAACAGTCACGGTTTTGTCATAACTCCCTCTGTGCATTTTTGCATTTAGAATAGCTCTGAAACCGGGGGGCGAACGTCGCAGAGGGGGCGCCAGTGCGTGGATATCTCAATGCAAAATTAGACAATATTTCTATCGGGCGCCTACCATGGACTAGGCTGGGTGAACCCAGCCTGATCTGCCAGTGATTTCTTTTTCGATTTCTTAAAAGATTGAGCTTGGTCTGGCGAAACCCAGACTAACCATGGACCTCACAGTTGCAAAATGCAAGGGAACATGAATCAGCCTATATTTGCACGAACAATAACGGACAGCAGCTTTTCAACTTGGCCCGTTAAAATGTGTATGAACAGTCTAGCGACGCATTTCATGAAGGCCCTTTTTGACATGTCAGTTATTTGCACCACTGGGTAAAACTGCATTTTGTTTTAGACTACAGGTATTTTATTTGTGTATTGACAATAAAGTTGAATATCATATTAACTAGATGACTAAACTCTTGCATTATGTAGAAGAAGAAACATTCACAAAAATCCATTACATGACCTCTCTTCTTGATAGCTGTTGAAAACTGCATGGATCTGACAGGGATTGTTTTGTTTAATAATAAAAAAATAAATAAATAAATACATTATGCTGCTACCTTCTGCTTTTCCCAAATACAATGTAGCCTACAGGTGTACCTTTCATCAGTCCAGTTGCAATGGATGGACTGTGATGAACTGCCCTACTTGTGATTGTTTAGAGATTTTAAAGGTTTTATAACAATGCTACAAATTTTTTGGCAAGTGCTACAAATCTATTCACCTTTGCAGCGCCAGTAGGCTACTTTCTGTGCGGCCCGCAAACACACATGCCAAACAAGCATACACAAAAGTTTTAAGAGTGGGGGATGGAGTAGAAGATGGAGACAAATTGATTAATGTGATTTATTTTTGCGGAATGGATGTACAGGACTGAGCGGCGGTCATATTTTGTACCGCTATGCGGTACATCTAGTTATGTAGGTTTTTCGTCTTTATTATTGCCTGAATTTAGCAAGCAGCACTTAGAACCGAATTAAATCGGCAGAAAGTAACACACACACACACACACACACACACACACACGCTTGAAGACAGGTTAATCTGTATGTAAACATATTTATTTGATGTAGAATCTTAATCAGATATCAATGTAATGCATCATATCAGTGGTACTGATAATAATGTAATTATGTTGTAATATTGGTCAGCTGAAGGGCATCTGAGCAGTTGAGTAGATGTTGCTTGACAGTAGATGTTTCTTGACTGTCACAAGGATGTAAGGTCTGTCCTGCTCCCAATGCTCTACTCACCTGTCCAAGTTCACAAAACTCAGCCACCCTGGAGCATTACGATATTGATTTAAAACGTCTTTATATTTGTATTGTATTGTATTCTTGGTACAGTGACAATTGAATGCTATGGTTGGTCACCCAATGATGATGACATTTAGATTACCTTAGGCTTATTATAATTAGAGGTCATTTGCTAGGTTAAGCAAGGTGGTCAAGGCCCCATTCAGCGGGGAAATGGTATCTGAAGCCAAAGTCCAGCTGTAACAACAACAACAACAACAACAACACTTGAGTCAAACATGCAGCAACATTCAACATATTTTCTCAATATGTTTAATAACGATGGCAGATGACCAAATGTCTGGTTTCCTGTACATGGGTAGAGCCTACGTAGTTTTACACTACAAGATAACTTCACTGAAGATCTCCATTGAAAATATAGTTGTACTCCACTGAAAATAACGTTTCACTTACAGTATTACTGTATGGGCATGTTGTTGCAAAGCACAGGACCATGTTGCTCGGTCATTTCCCGCCACATCTGGCCATAGGCCACAACCCAGCCTGTTACAATTTTTTTTTAAAAAGCTAACTGTGTGAACATGACTTGACTAAGCAGTTTATGGGCTATCTATACTTTTCCCATAAAAGGTCAACTGTGGGCAAGTTAGCAGTGTGGGGTCTATGCCATTCCTACTTGCTGGTTCACCAGGCTGCACATCCTCTATGGCCTCAGTCTCCATGTTTGCCCTCTCGCTGATTGGTCCCTCCTTGTTCACTGATGACCTCTGCTCCTCCAGGTGGTCAATGGCCCATTCAGCTGGTATATTGTAGCTGGAGCCAGAAGGCTGAAGATCCTCCTCAGCCAGAGTATCTGCCATATTCACTTTCTCACTGGCTGGTTCAGTAGGCAGAAGATCCTCTCTGGCCTGTAATCCATGTTTAGGTCATCCATGTTGTTTTGTCCCCAGCCTTTCTGGAGCACCCAGTGGGGCTTGCGCCTCACTTGAAAAGCCTGTAAAGAAGACTTATGTCTTTCCTTGAGTTCTACTGGAGCTCCATCCTCATGCACCCTTCTCTCAGCAGTGTCCATGTTAGCAGTTGTAATGTTAGCTGAGTGGTTTCTCTTGGTGGTGTTCAGCCCAGATGAGTTTCTTCAGGTTTCTCTGTTTCTCCAACTCAATCTTGGCCATGGCGGAGTTGCGACAGATCCTATAATTCTTGGTCTTCTGTCGGTCTCTCCTTGGTCTGAGCCGGTCTCGGATGGTGTTGAAGATGGCTCTCATGGCTTCCATGAAGCAGCCACGTTCTCCTCTCAACTCTCCTCTCACCTCCATCTTCAAATAGGCCTCTATTTGGTATAAAGTCCTTTTGTAGTAATAGATGAGGAAACACTGGAATAACAATATCAAACAATTATGAAAACAGATGTTTGATGAATAAGTACAGAATTTCCAGCAGAAAGCTCTCTGGTGCAGCCAGGTCAAACTGATTTGGTGTTCTACCTCAGTGTTCTACTTTGCGCTACTTAGAATGTTCTACTTAGAATGTTTAGCTTAATTTACCTTCATTTAAAAGCTTCAGAGTCATTGGAATGGTAATATGACTTTTTTGGATTGAATGGTGGCCGTCTCGCTTCCCCCTAGCGCCTGTGAGCGGAAAAACCATCCTTGCAACTGTGGGCCGGCGGGCCGACAGCCTCAGTGTGTCAGGAAGTATAACAAATGTAACGAATTGCTTTACTGCATTCAAATACACATACACGCCAGGCACCGGCTAGAAAAAGGTAGCGATGGAGTTTCTCAGACATTCGTCATGACAGAGCCAGCGAAAAAGAAGTAAAAACCGAGAAAACAGTAAGGAAATTGCCAATACTGCATAGTTTACCTTTAAATTCACACATTCAAGATTTCAAAATTGTCAATTTTGAATGCAAAATGCAACAGGGATGACTCAAAGTGCTTTCCAAATAATAAAATAACAATAAAATAATAATAAAATACAAAATGCCTATGCCTATAATATGAAGAGATAATACCATCATACTAATTTGTTGTTATTATTACTAACTTGCTTAATGCAGGCTTAACAACTTAAAAACTGTTCACTATTGTAATGTACATATTCTGCAAGTCAGACAAAAACGTCTTCTAAATTCCATGACCATAACTATACTCTAAAACATCTAATTTTCATTAAAAAAAAAAAAAACTTCATATTTTGCAAAAACATTGCTTCAATTTGAAAACATTTCCTGGCCCACTGGGTGGCACTGCGCAGCCCAGTGGTTGAAAACACAGTTCTAAATGGAATAGGTCTATAGAGCCCATTGTTTGAATTCTATACAGACAAGAGAAGTTTGCAGCAAACTACATTGGCTACAACCCGCAAACATGGTCAGCAGTTCACCATAATACTGTAATTCCACCAAGAACAGCCATGTATACTCAAGGGACTTATTAAAACATTACACCACTAGAGGGTGCAGCACACCCAGTGTTGTGGGCAAAGGTGCAGGTCAGACACTAGTGTCAAGGGTTGAGGTCATGTCAGGAGAACCTACTGTAGTATCGATGACAGAAGTGATGACTGAGCACCCAGAATAACATTATATTCAGTGATGTACTCCCTGTGAAATATTTTTTCAGCCAAGTACCCCCTAACCAGCGCAAAGCATTGTTAGCTGAGAAAAAAACTTAAAACAGAGCACTGTGCCATCAGTGTCTAATTTATTAAACTTTGGAACTGATAAACACATATAAAATGTAAACATTTGGAAAAAAAACATTTTGAACATTTTAAATTTTAATAATCCATGACTAAATTTATTGCAAATGATTGTATATTTTGCAAATTATATTTATTTTTAAAAATCTCACGTACCCCCTGGAGTGCTTTCACGTACCCCCATTTGAGAACCACTGGTTTAGAGGATTCATGAATTTTCCGAATGATGATTAATTGTGGAATACTATTTCTTCTCAGGAGAGATATTCTGCATGGGTTACAAGTAGGCATAATTCCTTTTCATAACAGGCGTGATATCAAGTAAGACAGAATGCATAATGATTCCAGTCTTACTCCTATGAATGTACTGTATTGACACTTGTGTGAGAAAGCATCCTGAGCCAGAGGCTCAACAGTTTAATGAAATTAGCCAGACCATACAAATTGAGTTATAGGTTAAGTCAGCCTGATCCTCAGGATTTCCTGGCACCGGGACGCTATTGATCAGTAGTGATGGCATGTTCTTAGTCTGGCCACCCAACTTAGAGTGTAGACACCTTGACGCTGGTTAGATAGACCAGTACACAGTATATTGGATGTTTACTAGGAGCATGTTCTCTTGGTTCACAAGAAATGTTCAGATGTGATGTCATACTGACCTTGATAATATTTTCCTGGTTTAGATCCCAGGTTATTTGCAGAGCCTGGGATATTAATGTTCTCATCAAATGTCGATAACTGATATTCTATGTCAACCGTGCTCACTTTAATATAACATGTGTACATGAGAGCTGTATGTGTCAGGATTGTGCAGGAGGACCCAAGTGCAAGACTCAACCAGGCAGACTTACAGACAAAACAGAATTTATTTTAAACACAAACTTTACATTTAAAGAATTTCTTACTTAGATAGAGGACTTTGACTAGACAAACAGAGAGCCAATCCGACAAAGGACAAAGAGACAGGGGGGTAGAAATACACAGACCAATTAACAGAGAGACAGAGGACTGGACGAGACCAACAAGACAATAACAGGGAACAGGTGTGGAAACTAGGGTTGGGCGAATGAAGCCCCATGAGGCTTTGGAAGGTTCTTCCTGATTGTATCGTAAGTGTTTCGAAGTGTCAAAGCATCGAATACAAAACAGTGACATCTGGTGGTTAGCAGACATAACGGCGGCTCTCATTAGCGATTAAACAATCACAGACGAAGCCACATGCCGACCAAATTGCCCTTCTCTGACACTGGTTAAACAAAGCGGAGAGACAACGTGTTCTGTTCCCTTGTGAGTAAAAACTATTAGGCCTACAGTCATTGGAATAAACATTATAGTTTTCATATGCTTCTAATAATTTGAATTGAAAATGTAATGTGCTTGGTTTTAAATAATGCTATGTTTCCGTGAAAATCTTAAAATGGCCTTGGGAGGGTGGTAGCGTGTTCGTATACCGCACGCGCGACCGCGGTTCAAAATGCCATGAGTTAGCATTATTTGATATTGCATGCTTCTCTATTGTGGTTGTGTTTAAGACTTCATTTGATGTTTTGCAAAAACTAATGGCAAAATAACGTAGGCTAATTGCTGTAGATGACCACAGTAGTGTCAGATAACAGAAAACATATAAAGGGCATTGTGAAAACATGGGGCATTGTGTACAATGGGGATTGTGAAGTGCTTGTGTAGGGCTACAATTTTAGAAGGGTGCTTGTGCAACATAACATATGTGTTGGGGACTTTAAAGGTTTATCGAACCCGTAACGCTTTAGGGGTTTGATACAAGCACCGGTGTCCCTGTGTCAAATGTCCCATTTAAACTTTTCAGTGACGTCCGAAGCTTTGTACGTCATCAGTCACGTGACCTTACAACTTTGATACGCGCTCCGATACATTGTGCCGAAGCAGATTGCTTCGCGGAAGTGATACGAGCTTTGGTGCCTCGGTGTCAGACTTCCCATCCCTAGTGGAAGCAGAAAGGAGGGAAAACTAACAAGACAGGAAGCACAGACCAAATAAGGAGATGGGGCGGAGACAAAGACAGGTGACAGGCAGGTAAACACAAAAGGGAACAGGCACATGGGGAACAGGCAAAAACAAACACAGGACAATACACAAAATGGCCACCAGGGTGGCACAAACTCCAACAGTCCGGGCCAGATCCTGACAGTATGATCATGTGATGCAAATCTGAAGAAACATTTTATTTAGCTTCCTTTGATGTTGGAAGAGCACAGCAGTGAGCTAAAGGGTTGCATCCATTTGTTAGTACAATACATCAATCAATCAATAAATAAATAATGTTGGTTCACTGCAAACCTAATACATTGCTCACAGTTAAAAGATCCAATGAAAATAACAACATTTTCTGTTTATACTAAACAGAGACCTCCACAGCACCAAAGCAACCCTATGTGAAATTATATCTAATGACAGTACAATCATTGCCCACCTTTGACCAGTATCTCTGGCTCTGAGTGACCTATTCCTCTGATGACTCACCCTCCACCTCGTCAGGGCCATTTTGGGCAATATGCATGAATGCTAAACTTTTCACTCCATGTTCTAAACACTAATTGAGCACATGGCTCTTGCAGACCTCTGCAGCGCCAGTCACGACTCCTCTTCACAAGAGAAGCCCCCACACTCTCCCATCACTGTTAATTACAGATGACCTTGCTCACACACACACACACACACACACACACACAAGGCCGAAAGCATGGTTTGGTTCAACTCGGCTCATTTTAGGCTGCCTCCTCTCACTCACTCCCCCCTACACTTCTCCCTTTCTGTCTACACACACACACACACACACACACACACAATTAGACATACTTGCCCTCAGTGCCACTGGTAGCCAAGCCTTCAAGCACATACTGTAGCACTCTGCCTCGTCATCCGCAACATGGGTCAAAGGTCATGGTGCAATGTGTTCCGGCTCCTGTGAAGGCAGTCAGTGGGTGAGAGAAACAACATTTATGTCTGTTTGTGTTTCTGTTTTTAGAATTCCCAGTCCTCGTAAATGATGTAAAGCTGACAACGGGTGAGGGGGAAAAATAGCCAGGGCGAGGGGGGAAAATAGCCAAATCTGCAGGGAAATTGAATGCTGTGTGAACAAACCCAGGCTGAAACTCCTAATCACTCACATACATCAAGTGGAAAATAAGACTGACAGAGTGCTACAAACAGCAACAAACACATCAAATAATATTCTACTGGAAGGCTTGAAGGACGTCTTCTGCAACATGGGAGTGTATGTGATGCATTACTGTGCCAGTTCCTGAATGTTAATAAATCTGACTCCATTACTATCTGCTTTCAATTTAAAATATGGTCCAAGAGATGCACAGTAGCATCTCGGGGTAATTCAATAAAATTGAAGAAAAATGAATCAAAGATCCAACTGAACAATTTATAAAGACCAACGGCAATTTATGCCAATCGATGAAAAGGAACAAGGTACAAACAGTGAGCGGTCTGTAATATATCATAAGGCAATAATTTGTACAATAATGTGATGACTGAATACGAGGAGAAGTGATGAAAGAGAGTGTTCTGATGGACATTAACTAGATCTTGAGGTCAATTAAAAGCTGTGGCCGCTGAGGGACAATTGGTCAGAATGTGCACACCAAAATGTTCTTCCAACAGGTTTATTGCAGAAATCCACAGATGGCTGAATCCCAATAAACAGGTCTATGTGTATGGGTGTGTGTGTGGTTCTGCAGGAGATAATAGAAAGAGAGACAATAATCAGCTACAAATAAACATAAGCTACAACATGAGCTATAGCATATACATGTCTGCTACATGTTATAATAGCAACCTAGCTTAGCTGAACATACATGTAGCATGACCTCACCACATTAACATTAACACTACTGATGAATGTGTAACAGGTAAGTATAGCATAATATGGTAAACAAGTCACATAGGCATACATAATAATAAACATGGTACTATTCGACATTCATATGGAATGTGTCCTAACCATAGACTGTATATATAGAACTGGACAGTGTGGCTGCATTCTACAGTGTTCTATGGAATTGAAGCCGCCGAGGCGACGCCATCTTGGAAAATTTGGAGCCAATTTGAAGTGCGGCTGCGTAGCAAAAGTTGAAGCATGCGCAGTGAAGAGGAGTCGCGGTCAGGCACGCCCACTCAGTTGCCACTCAGCGAGTTAAACACGCCCCTTGTCAAGTGAAACCCGCCCCCTTCTCCTTTCCACAACGCAGGTCGACTCGGCGCAGAAGGCTAGCTGGCTGGATGAATTTTGCGGCTGTGAGTTAGCTAAACAGTACAAACAACAATCGGTTTGTTCTTGTCTGGTAAGTGTTGCGTATCAACTGAAAAGTTTTTTTTTGTCTATTGGTGTTCTTAAATACGTCTAAGAGAGCTTATTATGTTGATTATAGACTGTGACAATTTAGTATGGTGAATACTAATGAGCTAACAACAGAAATACGGACAGCGAATTAGATGCTAACGTTAGCAGCTACATTAACGTTACCGTTAACGGGAGGCTAAGTTAGTCGTTGAAGTGAAGATTAGCACACAGCTCCCGTAACAGTCGATGCATGATATACTTGGTTTAATTAGTTGTTGCTGTTTTCAAATATCTCTATCTTAATGTATGCCATCTCAACATGGAGTAACCATTGACTGTACATGGGGATTAATAACATTAGACAGTCAGTACAGTATATGATGTGATAAAGCAACGCACGTTAACGTAATGTGAAGCATGGACCTCATCAACCCGTCATGTTAATGTAACTACTAGCCAGTTTGCCAGCGTTGCATTTTTTCTAACGTTAACGACAGACACCTCTGTTAGAGCTACTTCTGTGATGGTAGGTCGGTAGCATAGACTGTAAAAAAAATAGGTCGGTAGTTGTAGACCGCATAAGTGAATGATCAATAAATGAAACGCCTGCATTAAACACTACGCCAAGAACCAGTCACTTCCCAGGGATATCGGTGAACATTTGAGAAAGACCTTAGTTGGTCATCTAACGTCCATGATCAGTCATACTGATAACGTTATTTTTCAAGCTGACGCAAGTTAATAACATTCACACCGCATATTTAAATGTGTAGTTAACATTAGGTAGGCTGTGAAGTTTATTGCACACACATATTTAATTAATTGGTATTACTAGTGGTGTTGAGTGCCTGATTAGATGCTTTGTAATGTTGTAAAATTGTCTGACTAACTTTATTGTAACTGTCCTTTTTGCAGGTAAGATATGGGTGATGGCTGAATGTACTGGAGGTGGCGGCAAGGTGGTCTCCATGATCTACATTAGTCTGCAAGCAAGGGAATGCCTACGTGAAGTGGTTTGGCTGGAGTGGTCTGAGGTGGCATGTCCTCCCCCTTTCTCCAAGTCCCCTGACATCCATCTCCCTGACATCATCACCCACCGTCACTGGATCAACATGAAGCCCCTTATACATGGGACATGGCACAGCACCACTACGTTCTGAAAACACATGACTTTCAATAACTTGCGTGGCACCAAGAAAAGTCTGCCGCTGCTCTGAACCTTCTGTTAATGTGACATCATTCATACTTGAGTCTGTACACATCCCTTTGTTTCTATTTTCTTTATTGATGTCACCCAAACTTCAACTTACTGTATGCCCCTGAACTCACACAAATTGTAAATTGCAATGCGCCTTTTAACCAGTGGTGTAGTCTAGTTGTAGTGGTGGGTATACTGTGAGCAACCACATAATTATTAAATACGTATCCTTGCCTATTTTAAATGGGTATACTGAGATGATGATGCTTTTTAAATGGGTTTACTGTGTAGTCCTGTGTATCACGTGGACTATACCATACCACGGTCATTTAACTGCCTTGGTATTTAAGTCAGAGGCCATTGCTTAGTATTTAACTGTAGCCTACACAAAGATGTAGACGTTACTAAAATAATAATTATTTGTTGATACTAAATCAATATTGAATGTTTTTTTTTTTTTAATTTCTTTTGTGTGATATATCATTCAGAATGCTGTAACATGGCTGGTCTTCAATCAGCCAAAGAGGACACATCGTAACTCCTCTCCTAGTTACTCTCCATTGGCTCCCTACAGTAGCCAGAATTAAATTTAAATCTCTCACTTTGGCCTATAGGACACTGACTGGATCTGCTCCTTGTTATTTTAATACAATGATCAAGATATACATCCCCAACCGCCCACTGCGGTCTTCTGATGAGCTTCAGTCTTAAACGCTAGGTCAAATTCAAGACTCTTTTCCTCAGTGGTTCCATGTTGGTGGAATGAGTTGCCCAGTGCTCTTCGTTCTTGTGATAGTTTTTGGTCTTTTAAGCACTTCTTATACATTATGGTTTGTATGCAGTAGTACTGTTTTATTTTCATTATAGACTGTTGATTAATTTGACATTTTTTATTATTGATATTCTCTTTAATGTAGTCTTACCATGTTTTTGATATTATTGATTGAATGGGCAGTATTATATTGTTTTGTATTTGTTAAGGGTAACCATAACCATCATCATAATGTGGTATTTTCTTATGCACTTGAAACAAAGAATAAAATTTTTTCTTTAAACGTAGTACCACTTTAAACACATCACACACTGAACAGCAAAGTAGCTTCCTGATTATGTGTAAAATGTTTACAGAGTATTCTGATGTAGTAGGTCCATGTTCTCATATTTTTACAGCTGACATGAAGGCTGCAGTATTACATTTTTTATTTATAATGGAGCACCCTCTCTGGTGAAAGACTAGCAAGCCTGTGGTAGAGGCATACGATTACAGACATATTGAGAGAGCCTATCAATGAGTTGTCACAGTTTTCAATTTAGACGTATTATTTTGAAATGGGGTACGTCTATGGGAGGATTTACACATCACTGGGAATACCTGATCAAATCATACCAATGCAAAATGCTTCTCCAGCAGTGCAATCGCAGGTAACAACGATACCTTAACTCAGCATTTTCAGATACCGCTGTTATGAGCATACTAAGCAAATTGTCCATTTGTAACTTTGAATCCTACCTCACGTTAAGCTATGGTCCAATAATGTGTTCACTAAAACACAAGTAAAGTTATTTGTCGGGCTGATTCATAAAGGGGCATACCGAGGTTGTCGACCTAGCAGGCTAGGTGGCGTTTATTGCCATTCACAAAACTAAGCAAGAGTTAACGTTAATGAAACATCGCCTTCTCCAGTGACAAAGTGTATTCAAATGAAGTTGCAACGATGATGGCGTTAATCACTGGTTACGTTAAACCATTTGAAACAAGTAGGACTGTAAATTATGGGGACTATGGCTAACGTCACTTCGGATCAATATAGCAGAGCCCTTTTACTTTACCTATCAACTGGCTAATGCTAGCATGATGTAGCATGCTATGAGCTAATATACTTAGCATCTACGAAAGAACAGCACATATCTTTTTTCACAAAGAATCTGTAACAACTAATAACGATGTCTCTTACAAACAACTACACAATGTATGACTATCAATATGTATTTAGTCAGACTGTGATAAGATATAGCCTAATGATAATAACAGCAACACTTATTTAGGTTAGATTATGTGTCGAAATCAGGTGTCGTTAAAATAAGTGAGCGATGGCGTGGTAGTGTCTGCAGCCTAGACGGTAAAACATAATGGACAAAGCGTCGTGTCTGCAGCCAGCCAGCTGTCAATCATAGGTGTAAACACGCCCTTTTTAGATTTGTTAAAGGTGCCATGTGTAAGAATTGAGGTAAAAATATCCAAAAAATGAGCTACACGCATCAAAAGAATGAGAAGAAATAAGGGCGATGATGTCATTAAAAAAATGACAAGGTATAGTGCTGCAGATATATCAACCTGAATTAGCTTGCTAAATTACTAGCCACAGCCCGACAGGTGTCATAATACCAGTTTCGGCCATGGGAGGCAGTATGCGGGCAACATAACTGCCAGCCAAACTGCAAGACACGTTTCCCGGTTGTTACTCTAGGGTAGACCATCTTACTTTCTGGAGGTATACTGCCCCCATTTTTTATTAAATGTGGAGTATGAAATAATTTTTCGGCAGACATTACACATGGCACCTTTAATATAACATTAAAAAAAATAATTTCAGCGAGAAAAGAAAAATTGTGTGTATTGAAGCATCTTGAAAACTATTTTTTCGAATAAAAAGTTGTTGATACAAAAATAGTTTTAGGTGAGAAAAGTGACATGGAAAGTTGGCTACTTGGCCATTGAAATACATGGGGATGGGCGGAGTTACACATTGTACTGCAGCTAGCCACCAGGGGGCTCTGGACTAACGCTCGCATCACTCTTAACAGACGGCACACTGTCCAGTTCTATATATACAGTCTATGGTCCTAACATTATGTGTGGCTAAGTCCACACTTACAGCATAAGCATTTCACTCGCGGTAAACACGCACTCGCAGTAAATGCACGTGTGAATCGCGTGCCTCACGCTTACACAATATTTCCTCAATAACTTGACACATAACATACACCAAACATAATACAGATACTCACTTGTTACTGAACGCACACAAGTAGAAAATACACCTTAAAACACTATAACAAACAATCATTTAAACAGCACACTCAGTCAATTAAAGGAGAATTCCGGTGTGATATTGACCTAAAGTGTATCGAAACATGATACCGAGTGTGAACGTATGTCTCATAGCCCATCTCGGCTTGTCCCCTGCACTCCAAAATCTGGCGCTAGTTAGCCGATGCTACCAACAACTTTTTCAGTAGTGGTGCTTCGGCATCGGGCTAGCCATGCAAATAAATCACTGTTTTACACCCATTTACGAGGCTCAATGTATCTCCACACTTCATTGGTAGACTTCCGAGGGCCCTGACATTTAAAACGAGACATTGAGAACTTTGAAAAAGCACTGGTAGTTTACTTACAAGACGATTTATACAGACAGTATCTTCACGAAGTTTAGCGTTTGCAGCCATCTTGAATTTAGTCACGATAAGTCGAGCAACGAGTAAGAATGAACAGGTATGATAAGGGATCAGATTCCAAAAATAATTCAGTGGAAATGCATGGATTCCAGTTGCTGCTACTGGAAGAAACTGGAATCCATGCATTTCCACTGAATTATTTTTGGAATCTGATCCCTTATCATACCTGTTCATTCTTACTCATTGCTCGACTTATCGTGACTAAATTCAAGATGGCTGCAAACGTTAAACTTCGTGAAGATACTGTCTGTATAAATCGTCTTGTAAGTAAACTACCAGTGCTTTTTCAAAGTTCTCAATGTCTCGTTTTAAATGTCAGGGCCCTAGGAAGTCTACCAATGAAGTGTGGAGATACATTGAGCCTCGTAAATGGGTGTAAAACAGTGATTTATTTGCATGGCTAGCCCGATGCCGAAGCACCACTACTGAAAAAGTTGTTGGTAGCATCGGCTAACTAGCGCCAGATTTTGGAGTGCAGGGGACAAGTCGAGATGGGCTATGAGACATACGTTCACACTCGGTATCATGTTTCAATACACTTTAGGTCAATATCACACCGGAATTCTCCTTTAACGCCAGCTCTCTCGAGTACTTTCTTCTTCCTCTGTATTAACAACGTTCTGAAGTCCCGGAGGGCAGCGTGCTCTCTGATTGGCTGGTTGGAGGCAAGCAATACGACTGATCTAGAGTCGGCCCTTTGTTACAGAGAGACTGGAACACACATAAGAGAGAAGGCATGACGCTGAGAATGACGCTGGTGAACAAAACATGTACATTTCCTGTATCAAATCTGGTCCGGTAAATGCAGTATCCTGGAAACCACCTGCCCATCTGCTCTTATCCCTGCACTGATCCAAAATAGTGACCAGTGTATAGTCATTGGCTATCACCATATTTCCCCACTATGATGAATCCCACCTCTGGACTATTCTGACACTGACATCAGAGAAGATATGGTGGACCTGAACAAATTCCTGAGAACACAATTGGGAAGGAAACACTCATTCATGTAATACGGCAGTTGGCCTTTTGACGTACAAAGGGACAATGTCCATCCTTAGTTGTCCACCCCAGTTTCTGCTTGGTTGAGAGTCTGTGATTTCCAGAAGAATATCACATTTTTCTCAGTAGTTGTTTTGCATTCAAGTAGATAATTCTGTTGAGTGTATTCCAACATTTTGTTTCTTGGATGTAAAATTAAGGACATTTCAATAATGTAAATAGAAGGAAAGCAATAAAAAGCCACAGCATATTGTTGCCAAAATGCCTTTGGTTGTTGTAATGTGGCATGCTAACAGACAGTATTACTCCTTTTTCATTTTTATGAAATGTTGAGCAAAGCTAATTTCTTTTTTCATGTGAGACACAGGGAAACAAGTAAGACTGTCTTTTATGAGGACTGTCTAATTTGACATACAGTAACCCTGCTTATTTTTTTTAAAATTATTATTACTTTATTTAAATGTAGTGCTTTCATTTACAATCAAATCATTATGACAGGTCTTCTTCTACTGCACTACTATTTAACATTTTTACATTTTGCCCTTCAAAAAATAAACAATCACCAACAGAAACAAAACACAAAAAACATAACATTGACAGACAATCATTGACAGACATTACATTGACAGAGAGAGAAAAAAAACAAGAACCCTGCTTACTGAGCAGCTTCATAACAAATAAATAATTGATTTCATGTTGAAGAAAAAAACAATACATTTCAACTGTGCAGAGGCACTGACAAGATAGCTGCTATTGTACTGCAGGAAACAGTGCTCAACCAACAATACTGTACATCTAAAACTACTTACAAGAGCATGCCCCCGTTGAACAACTAGAAGTATCAGTGGAGCACTGAGGTGTGTCATATAGTAAAGATTAATCAACAGGCCATCAGGGTGTGGATATGATGCAAAAGCATCACATGTGACATGGTACCAGTCCCGGCGTCATGGGGGGGCTTTGGGGGGCCGGTCCTGTCCTGGAAGTCATCTGTGCCCGCCCTGGATGAGCTTGGCTGCACCAACCAACCCCACTTCCCCAATCCCATATTGATTTTGAACATTAATTAAATGTAGGCCTATATTATAGGTTTGTCAATATAGCAAGTAGCAAATAAAACTTGTAAAATCTGTATTATTCCGTAGCTTATTAACATAAGGTAAGCCCAGCTATCACCTTAATGGAAAGGACGTTTTAGTGGCCCAGTTTAGCCTACTTCACTTCTGCACTAACCCCTGTCATCCGATGACAAATATGGCTTATCGGCTCGCAGGTAGTCTCATATCGTAATTAGTAGAAGTAGGCCTAGTTTCTGGGTTTGTTTGATAGCGTTAACCTTTACTGTTTTTTCTTCTGACCTAGTCGGAGAACATACTGTAGGGGAGCTTGTTACCGCTCCCGGGCCGAAGTTATCCGTATGGTCGGGGCTAACTCCCTAACCCTCTATCTGAAAGTGATTAGCAAATAAACGAGGATTTTGGTTTTATCTGCGAATTTATTTTTGCATTACTTTGAATATGACTCGCTCCAGTCTCAACAGCACGTCTACTTTTTCCACACGCATCTCAGTTCTAACACACATCCCCTCTCGCTTTCTCTCTCTCCATCCCTGCGCACGGGGCTCTCTTAATGGAGCTGCACCATTTTACAACAATTGCATCTACATTTTCAGTTTAAGCTTAAACTATCGTGATCAATTTAAGTTCCCGTGCCCCCCCTGGAAAGGTGTAATGCCCGTCCGTGAATTTGTGTCTGCTGCCGGGTCTGCATGGTACTGTCCAATCAAATACCCCCAAAGCCTTGTGTAGGTCACATTATCGTCCATCTCCATGTACTTTATCAAGGTTGAAGGCTGACCGCTGATCTCAAGAGCATGACTCCAACTGCAACATCCATCTTGGAGGACCTCAGAGTATCACACACTTGAGAAGCTGACAGTACTACCGCAGGGACAGGAGAATGGTGGCTACTATACCAGGCAAGGCAAACAATCACAGGAGGGCTTGGCGGACACTCCCCAGTGTGCCCCGGCAACAGCAGTGCAGGCGTGATGAATGAGAAGAGATCGTCCTCATAAATCTGGGCAGTTCATCTCCTTTTTTTTATTTTTTATTACACATGCATGTTTACTGTATGCATTAATAATAAGTGTGCAGTGAGAACACATTTGCATATATGCGCATCCATGGTGTGGGTTGGTATAGCCTACTCATTCAGTAATTTCACTCCACATTTTACTACATGGCTGTTTTACTACATGGCTCATTTACACTGAAGATACTCAGCTAATAGTTATTAATAATAATGAATACAAATAATAAATATTTGTGCATCTATTTTACCATAATTTGTTGCAGACTATGGTTTGTCTTTGTTGTTGTTGTTTGTTTTAATCAGAAGTAATTCAGGAGACAATATAAGTCATCCACATAATGCTTAATCTTAACTCCAGATTTAACGGCCCTGATTGTTTCAGGCAATTATTCTTCCTTCATTAAAATATAAAGTTTGTTTGTTACATCCATTGAGGCACTAATCAATGACACATATGAAAGTTATGGCACCAAGCAACAGACAGAGCAAGACATCTCATAATCACTGGCGCTAATGAGCTATTAAGTCGTGTATTTTGTTTGTGTAAATATCTTGCCACCTCTGCAGTTCCATGTCAGCCTCACTGGTCTCATCTTCGCTCGTCACCCAACAGCAGAAACTGCTGTACACGTTTGCATTTTCTGATTTCTAATAGGCCATTTTTTGCCTTTACACAGTGAAGACTATTTATTGGCGAGTAAGCTAAATGTTGTATTGCTCAGTCAATCAAAGGGGAATGTGCTTTGTTGAATCTGTACCATCAAGTTGAGTTTGTGTGTGTGTGTGTGTGCTTTGCCAACAGAGACGAGATGACTCCTACCATGCATGGTAGTGCTCACAAATCAGCAGTCCTATAGAATTTACATTCTCCAAAAACGTGAGCAAGAACAAACCCAGTAACTTCAAGGGAAAAATCTCTTGCTGTCTTATGGCATTTGTTACAAAACCTTTTAAAAATTCATTATCAGGGAGAGCCACTAATTTCCGGATGGTTGGATTTGAGTACTCCAGCATGATGTCTTCAGAGTGGAAAGACACAGAGAGAGTCAGGGCCCTTTTTGCTGAACAGGACATCACACACAAACAGTGAGTGGAAGAGAGAAACAAAGGCATCTCTTTTTTGTGTTGGCTTCACATGCTTGCTGTATTGCAGCGCCAGGCCTTATTCAATATTAACGTCCTGCAAAGTTTCCCCCTCTGAACACTGTCGCCATGCACTTTACTTGAACCAACCATTTCCTCTCCTTTCAGTGTCATTAATTCCAGCATAGGCCACGGGCACTGTGAAAACACCCCTTTAAAACAGGCACAGCTTTGAAGAGCTTAACGTGTGAGTGTGGGGGGGGGGGGGGGGGGGGGGGGGGTACAGCACAAATGGAGAAATCAGGCAATGTCATCAATTATTCACACCACCCTCTCTTTGTTGGCATGGCACATAAACCCACAGGGTAACATAAAACTGTAAATGCTATGGACAAGGGTCCTTTGGCAGTGTGACGCAAGCAAAAAATGGCTCCATGAAATGGAGTTTCAGGAATAATGAGAAGCTGGACTAGAGTATGAGGAGGGGTCACTGCCGGAGCCATCTGTGAGAAGATAAAAAAAAATCAAACTGCCGGTCATAACTGGGAGAGTGGAGAAACAATTGTATGGCTTGTTCTGTGTGTGAATGCGCGCTTTGAGAGTGTGTGTTCTGTGTGTGAATGCGCGCTTTGTGAGTGTGTTTTCTTTCTAAGGAGTGCCACTGCCCCCCACAGCCATAACGCTGAGGTGGAGGAGTCAACACTCAGGTTAATTCTCTCTACCCCCCCCCCCCCGCCCACCACACTCACACTCACACTCACACATACACACAGAGAAAGAGAAAGAGACATGGTTATCCTGTTGGAAATCATTAACATCATGTGAAAAGAACATGTCTCTCTCTTCTTTCTTTAGGTGTGATATCCTGGGGGCTTTGTTCCATCCCTTTCCCTCTCTTTCACAGACACAAACATGTGGACAGAAAGAGAGAGAGAGAGAGAGAGAGAGATGCATTGTTCTTCCTGTCTCCTCCCCTGTTCAGGTAGGTTCACTCTAAAAGCTCAAGAACAAAAGTGGTAGAAAAAGACCACACTGTTCCCAAATCAAACAGTCTGTATCAGGAGCACTGTTACACTGATGATGAAGCCTCCCACAACTTAAAGCCGAGGACAGATACAGGTGTGGAAAAGAAAACAGTCTGTACCTCTGCCAGTAAGTGATGAGAGCACTTCAGGTGAGAAGTCTCAGAGCCCAGGTTGCCAGAGCAGACGCGAGGGCTTCCCATCGCTGGTCAATTCGCTTTGAATAACACTACCCGTTAACTACTGCACTGGCAAATAAATGAAGTCTTCACGGAAAAGAGATGAGGTTTCGCGGCCCCGACGTTTGCACTGGGCGCCCAACCATGAAGGGCAGACCGCCTCCATGCAGGCCTCTCAGGCCAAGACACAGTGGTCGGCCGGCACAAAGCAAAGTCAAGCGCTCACAGCTGCAATGCTAATGCCCTGGATATGTAGATGATTTAACAAGGTCCATTAGTTACAAAAGGGCCCAGTGTACAGTACATGGCACAAGTGAAGATTAATTGGGCCTGTTTATCCTCTGGCAGAGTGCATCCTGCGAGCTTGTATAAGTGTTTCATCATCATATTAGCCCGTTGATGTGCGGAACAACAGTCTGTAGTGGCCATGCTTTTAGGAGACGTGTGCTCCACTTCTCGTCCCTCCTGTGGCCATGCGTCGCGTGCTGTCCTGCCGTGCGCTTTGTTGCCAAGAAGTCATAAACATTTACAAGCGGTTCCTGCCACACACTACATCCTTCACATTTTAGGTGGCCTCATTCACAGTATGTACTTTAAAAGGTGTATAGGCCATTTAAAACAAACAGAACACAGGAAGCGGGCAGGCATTTATGGTAATAATGGGAAATAATGGGCAAACAGTGGAAAGGTTTGTGTGGTAATATCAGTTAAATCCATCCCTTAATGAGTTCCTCTGTTATTCACTATTTACGGAAAACTGCAGCCCAGATCGATCGTATAAACAAATGAATGAGGATCCGCTGTGTGTGTGTGTCTTTTTCTCTGTGTGTGTATGTGTGTATGTGTGTGTGTGTGTGAGAGAGAGAGAGAGAGAGAGAGAGAGAGAGAGAGAGAGAGTGTGTGTGTGTTCACATGTAACTGAAATGTAGAACCTGAAATATCAAGGCAAGTTGGTTGGATGTC
Organism: Alosa sapidissima; assembly: GCF_018492685.1. NCBI lineage: Eukaryota > Metazoa > Chordata > Actinopteri > Clupeiformes > Clupeidae > Alosa > Alosa sapidissima. The sequence continues at coordinate 24,230,405 of NC_055960.1, read as the reverse complement.
TTTAAGAATCATCCTGTTCAACATATGGGCCTTTCAAGTTAAATTTTTCTACAAGATTCTACCAACAAAGAAAATGCTAAAGATTTGGAGAATAAATGAAGACAATATGTGTAGATACTGTATTCTGGTGAAGAAGAGGAAGACACCATGCATTTGTTTTGGTACTGTCCAGATGTCATGCTTTTTTGGTGCAAGGTGGCAGCTTGGCTGTCTGAGCAAGGACTTGACTTACCAATAACAACAATCAATATAATTTGGGGTTTGCATGAAGAACAAAATATGCTGTTAAACATTATTGTGTTCCTTGGAAAGAAAAAAGAAAAATGCATTACATTGGAACCATTCATCATGTTTCTAAAACATTATTATTTAATGACTAAGAACATGATAAAAAAAAAAAAAAGAAAACCACAAGCAGATGATTGGAGAAAATTAGCTATCACAAAAAAATGGGATAAAGATCAATATTTTTTGTTATTATTCTGATATTTATGGATAAGAATCTATCTGTTGCCACATACTCTGCTATTTTTCTGTTCTGGCTGTCAAGTTAATTTACAGCTTAAATATGAAAATGACTAGGTTATATAGCTAAAATATGTATGCTTTTTTGTTTGTTTGTGTATGATTTTGGTTGTTGTTGTTTGTTTGTTTGTTTTCTTCATTACCATTGTTTATTTGACTGTCTTCAATGTTGTAAACACCAATAAAAAAAAAATATCAAGGCAAGTTGAGCAGGCAAAACCTAAATGTCCGTATTAGTTTACATGACAAAAATGTTCTGCCACTGGAGTAGAAAATTAGAGTGTGGCTTCCTTGCTTTTAGAAAGCATCATTATTCAAATAGATCCATTTGAGGGCTGCTCAGGGCAATATGGGGTAATCAGTGCCAGCCCTGCAATCAATCATTTCTGGTCCAATGGTGCCCCCAGATGGCAGAATGTATGATGACATCCTAAATAATGGGAGATGTCAGTGTGTTAGTGATTGTGGCTTGTGCACAGATTCAAATGCCATCCATGCCCACAGATATGAGTACAGCATTGCCTTGAGGTAATTACCTTATCAATCATTACAATTGAATTAAAAATTTACTGTGAGCAAGTCCTTTGTGAGGATGTTAATAACAGGTAGTTAGAGTGATCAAAAAAGATCCAGACAGGTCTATTAACCAAATGGAACTTCCTGTGTCCAAGTGGTTTCTGGGGACTACCCGCGGTCTCTTATCTGTAGGACAGCATCCGTCTCCATCTTATCTGGAGCCAGCTGTGCCGCTGGTATTTGTATTGCTGTGTATTGTACCACTGTCACCCTATGACATACTGCCCCATGGAAAAATTATGATCTACATTGTAGCACTTCACTAACATGCACTATAATATAGCATTGTCATATAATACTATCATCAGTCTGTATTTAGAAAAATGACAATTAACAATTAACAACAAGCGTCTCAATCAAATCATTAACTTACATTACCTTCTGATTATGACCAACTAGTGTTTCACCACTAGCACTTGTCAGTTTCTATTACATCTCAGATATTTCAATGTTTTTGCTAGAGGTGAACCAATCATCACTTTTTACAACAACAACAATGACAACACATTATATAGCACTTTATTAAGGCACCCAAAGCACTTTCCAGTGAAATGGGAACCCACCACATACACTATGTGTAGCACCCACCTGGGTGATGCATGGCAGCCATTATGCACCAGAACGCTCACCACACGAGTGTCGAGTGAGGGAATAAATGAATGAGCCAATTACACTGGGGAATGAATAAGGAAAAGATTGAATGAGCCAGGTTGGGAATGTAGCCAGGACACCGGGGAACCCCTTCTCTTTGCAATAAGTGCCTTTGGATATTTTATGACTGTTGTGAGTCAAAACCTCATCTCATCCAAAGGACAACATCTCTTACAGCACAGTGTTCCCATCGCTGCACTGGGGCATTGGGATTGACCTTTGGCAAGAGGGAAGATTGCCACCTATAATAGCCACCCACCAACACCACTTCGAGCAGCAGCTTCATTTTCTTACGTACTAACCAAACCCAGTGTATCCATTGGCTGGTTGCCAGACAAGAACAGCTGTCATCACATTTCCAGCCCCCACTTTAGCTGAGGCACACACATACCTAACTTAAACACAAGCTGAGATAGACAATGTTGCCAAGGGAACAAACCCAAGCCAATGAGCTCATAGTGGCGAGAGGACTTCAGCTAATTCTGTCTGCCTGTGAGACAGATTCAGGTGACAGCGGAGCAGACAGACACTCAATACAATATAATAGGCTACATGCACGAAAGGTTATGTGTGTACACTTGTTTGATTCCGGTGGAACCAGGTCTGTTTGAACCAGCCGCTATTGTTAATGTAATTAGAGTCTACACGGACCTGGTTGGGTGTTGCAATGGGGAATGAGCATGTTATGATAAAGAAGGATTTATGCGTGTGTTAAAATTGTTATTACTGACCACAGTGTGTCGTGTGAAGATGTAAGGAGCAGAATATAACAAAAGATGCTGTTACAACACAGTTAACGCTCCACCGGAAATAAATGAGCATACAGGAAGAGCCTGTCGTGCACCTAGTCTATTAGTCCTAGAGGTCTGCAAGAGGCACAGCAGTACTGGTTAGAGTGGACTCAAAACTACTTTCTATTCTCATTGCTCAAAGTTTGCAGGGGGCATTATGCATGCATTATGCTCCCTGTGGATTTGTGGGCAATGTATGTGTATGTCTACCGAACAGAAAGATACAGGAAGTTTGCTTAAAGTGACACAGGGTAGCTCTTGTCTGCCGCATCCCATTAAATATTCACTTTGACTTGGAGGGAAACTGCTTTTGATGAGGATGAAACTTTCATGCATAAATATAATATAACTGCCAATATATTAGATGATTAAATATTAAGTGATTCATTTTAAGACACAAAATGGAAGTCTGTGGCTGGGGAAATCACTACTTTTTAGGTACGCTCTTTCATCAGTGAGTCTGGGTATAAGAGGAACGGTGAGAAATCCAGAAAGGCAATGTTGAAACACCCAACAGGAACACCCAAACTGCACATTGAACAAAACAATATGGAAAACAAGGAATGGAAGATAGTTCAGACTACCATCACCCTGCTGCATTTTCTAACATTTTCCCCAAGTCTTCTGTGAACATCAAAGTATCCAGATAAATGTTTAATTCTTAGCTCTTTTGCTCTTGCCCGTCCTCTCATTTTAAAACAAGATATAATTTAAATATCCTCTAATTGGATGAGAAGGCTTTATTCATGGCTGTGGTCCTCATTAACAGGCTAAATTTGGGTGCTGACTCGTGATAGAGATCTGATGAAAAACAAATGACGAAACAGTACAGATAAGGCATCTTGAACTTGATGACATGTCCAGACCTAAACAATGCATAACCCATAATTTAATCATAAATACTCACAATGTACAAAACATCTGTACAAATCTATACAATTGTGTGTGTAAAACAGAAAAAAGGAACTTCTTCAAAATGTGAAAAGTACAATATTACATCATCTATAGCAAGTGTTTCTTTCATGTCATGTCATATGACTTAAACATGATAAACCACATATAGAACATAGTTTCTGTAGCCAAGCATGTTATTGGAGCAAGTCGCAGAGCAAAGGGCTAAACACAAGGATTCAGTACCCAGAGAGCAGACATACTCATGAAAATGCCCATCTGTTCTGTAAGTCACTTTGACTAGAAGAGTTCGCTAAATGAATGAAATGAATGGGAATGAAAAGGAAAGGCATGTGTTTGGTCCAGCTAGACAGACCTCCTGCGTTGCCGCAGACCTCCTGCCGCTAGACAGACCTCCTGCGTTGCCGCAGACCTCCTGCCGCTAGACAGACCTCCTGCGTGCGTATGTGTGGATGGGGGTGCAGTGTTGCCGCAGGCACAGGGAGCCACTCGGGAAGGAGGAGGCCCAGGAGCCGTGGGAGTCCACCCTGTAGGAGATAGAGTTGTAGAAGACGGGATTGATATGGCCTCCTCCTCCTCCTCCTCCTCCTCCACTATGCAGCTCATGCTGGGAGGACAGTGGGCTTCTCTCCCCGGTCTGACCATGGCGATGACAGCAGGCGGCCGAGCAGAATGAGAGGAGACGGGCCGGTGATGGCCGAGCCGGGGTCATCCTCTTCTTCCTCTTCAAGGTTGATCCTCGAGGGTTCTCGGGGGATGGGATGAGGTTGGCGCGGCTGCTGCCCCTGTCGGCGGGCAAGGACAGGCTGCTGTTCCGGCACGATCCGTTCTCCACCGCACCTGGCGGTTGAGGCGCCTGTTCTGTCTCCTCCTCCTTCCTGTGTCCCGCAGCCAGAGCACCCCGACCCTTCTCCAGGTCACCTCCCTCCTTTCCCATGTTCCCCCCTTCCCCTCTCCGCCTTCCTCCTCCTCCTCCTCCTCCCTCTCCTGCCTCCTCCACCGCTGCTGCCTGCAGCGGCCCCTCTGAGCTGACGGTGAGGAACCTCAGCACCACCAGGTTGAGGAAGGCCCCGATCACGGTCAGCCCCACCAGGATGTAGAGGAAGCTGAATGCCACGTAGACCGTGTTGGTCTGCAAGTCCTCGCGCTTGAGCAGCGCCACAAAGTCACCGAAGCCGATGGTGGTCAGCGTGATGAAACAATAGTAGTAGGCATGGAAGAAGCTCCAGCCCTCGAAGTAGGAGAAGGCACCGGCACCCACGCACAGCACACTCAGGCACGACAGGAAGCCCATCAGCACCATGTTGCCCATGGAGACCTCAGAGCGGCGAAGCCCCAGGCAGCGCTTGGTCCGGCTGAGCAGGTAGCGCGTGCAGGTGTTCATGCGCTCCCCCAGGCTCTGGAACATCACCAGAGTCAGCGGGATGCCCAGGACGGCGTAGAACATGCAGAAAGCTTTACCCGCATCAGTGCCAGGGGCAGCGTGCCCATAGCCTGCAGGCAATGCACACAAAAGTCATATAAAGTGACTAAGTGAGTTTTATATAAAGAATTGTTTATGGAAATCACTTGTGGCAATAAAAGGGAAATCACACAGACTGTAGTTCTGGAAATAACCAACAGAGCCTGCTAGACAGTAAATGGACTTCATTCAGTGTTCTACACAATAATTGAATGATTTACTACAGAATCGTGCTTTGTAATATGCAATGGTATAAAATATGAATTCTTACCTATCGTGGTGATAACAGTGATTGCAAAGTAGAAAGAGCCCGCGAATTTCCATTGTATTCCTCCTCGATGAGGCTCCCATTGTAAAACCACCTTTTCAATTTCGCGGTATTCCTCATCAGAGAAACCATATTTTTTCTTCAACTCGTTCAGTTTAAGCTCCAACATTTTCTTTCGGGAACTTTCCGTCTCAGACTCAAGCGCGTCGAACACAGCGGCTCCAACAAGTAGGTAAGAGAGCATGCAAACAATCAAGCAAAGAGTTCGAATGTTTTGCATGTTCATCGGGGAAAACATGAGTAGCCTATGCGACATGAGACTTTGTTTCCTAAAGCTAGGTAGGCACAGCTCACCTCTCGGATGGACATAATTTGAAAACTGTAGGGATTTAGGATGGTGTTCTGTTGGGGAAGGGAGGAGATGCTCGTTCGGGCGCCTCCAAAAATACACGTGGTAGAGTTGGTGAGGAGGGGCGTCACCGAAGAAATGTAATACGAGTAAATGAGTATCAAGTAAATTCAGTCAACTCGCTTTTTAATCATGGTTTGCATTAGTATTATTACTAGAATAAAACTTTGCGACGAAAACACTTTGGCATGAGTATAGAGCAGTAGCCTATATCATTAGTAGCACTAGCACCTTTTTAAAGCAACACCAAAGAGTTTTTTGTAGCTTAAAATAATGTTTCCAAAATCGTTTCAGTGGTTCATCAACTCGTAACAGGGTGAACGGCACTTCTCCATTCGCTTCGCGGCCCTCTATCGGCTATAACCGCACGTAAATTTGCCAGATCCGGTAGCGGATCTGTAGTTCGGTGGAATGAGACATAAGAAACTACAAATTTGACTTGCATCTGATGTCGCAATACATCGTACTTTTGTAAAAGCATGCAACATATTCTACCTTGTCTGTGGACATTGTTATTTGCAAAGCAGGTGTTGGATAAACAAATAGTCCGTGCGACAGAGGGAAAAGTTATTTGGTGTTGCTTTAAAGTAGCCTATCTATGCCCAGTATCGCTCCAGTCCTGAGTTGGCGCTGGGCGCTGGCCAGGGTGCTGAATTGTCTTGCATTGACAAAGTGATGAACAAGTACTTAAGCAAAGTCCCGTTCGATCAATGTTGCAATTAAAGCATTAGGCTGTCAAACACCGTTTTTTTTATGTGTTTGCTTAACATAATTAGGAAAAAAAAAGAGAATGGAAAACATATGCTGTAGCTGTAGCTCGCAATAACTGAGAAACATCTTACTATAGACAGCTGGCCTTTACATACCCCGCTATCTTAATGGCAGTGCTTTCTCATGTGTACATGGGCGAAGTATTCACAGCACACGGTGGTAATGTATTACTGTGTGTGTGAGCAATGGCGAGGTGGACTGCCATGTTTAACCTTTAAGAGAGCACACCTAGTCCAAGGGTGATAAATCCGCCGTTAATCATTATTAACCAATGAGTGAGACACTCATAGACAGAACGAGAGTATAGAACAAGTGCAACTGACCTTTAATGTCTTTGCGTCTCCCAAATCCTATTGGTCATTGATAGCAACCACGGCATACATCACGTGTACAAAAGGGAACATTTCCACAAAATAAGAGTTTGGTAAACAACAAGTATATTTCTAGTTTAGGTTCTACCTTAGGCAACAAAACAAACAGCAAAACTAAACATCCAATTCATTTATGGATTTTTCATATGAAATAACACTGGATCCTTTTACATTTGAAGGCTATAAATGTAGGTAGTACAGCTATCATATGCACCAATAACAGACAACCTGAAATAGCTAGCACAGCTGCTTCTGCACCGGAGAGTCCCACTAGCCATGTGGATTTTATGACCCTTCCATCATGAGTGTTATTATCTCTATTAAAATCTACATTTATGGCCCCACTCCTATGAGACATATGTCTTTTCATGCCCCTCCTTATGCACTATCGTTAGTACACCGAGTGCCTCCTTCTGTCCTTCTAAATTCCCCATGGCCTGTCACTCTGCTGATACCAGTATCACAGGAAAGAACATGTCTTTTTGTTCTGTTTACCCACTGTCGACACTGCATTATAGCAAAGCCCTGTGATTAATCAATGTTGTTACAGCACAATGGATGGTCATTCAGCTTTGGACAAAGAAAAAGCCAACCAGACTCACTTTCAATGAAATTGCATTTGCAATTGTGTTTGACATTGCGTGCTTTCAATATAGTCATGTGTGTACATATCATATTCCTGATTAGATGTGAGACTGGTTCTTTTTTCTATGGTAAATGAAGCAAGCACTCCTTGCTTTTACCTTGATTCTGCTATCTTTTTTATGTATTGTTATCATCTTGCAGGGAAAATGGCATTAATCCACATGAACTGTTCCTGACAAATTAAAACATTTGACTCTTTGAACACTATCAGCGAGCGTAGAAGAATTCAGCTAAAAAGGCTTGTCGTATAACAAACACACAGAAAAGTGCGAAGCAGTTAGCTGAATTTTACAAAAGTTGTATTGAATTACACATTATACAGTGAAATAGATTTCTTGTTGTGATGAGGACTATTAATTTGCATTTACCCCACAGGAACACACACTCTATGTCAAAACAATCCAGAACTTGAACTTTACCACAGAGGTGAGCAACACAGTCAAGCTTGTTATCCAAAGGGCAAAGCCACTGATCTTTAATTCCCCTGGACCCTCACCTTTTGCAGGGAGGATGGATTTCCATGGTACACTGGCAACTGTGACATGTGTTTGAATATCTAACTCCACATCAACCTACTGTTCATCATACAGTCAGTAAATAAATTGTGCAACTGACTACTAAGACACTATTGTACATAATCTGTTATACATGAATGGACTTAATTAGGCAAGGTCCGTGTATCAGCAGGGACAACAGTGCCTAACATGACCAACTGTGACAGGGCGAGTTTTCGGAGGATAAAGGGCTGTTCACACCAAGAATGATAACTATAACCATAACGATAAAAGCGTCCACACTGACCAACGATAAGCAAAGTCTCTCCTTGTGTTGAATGAATGCAATGGCTAAAATGAATGTAATGGCTAAAATATGATGGGTTCTGATTGGCTGTTAGCTTTTTATCATTCTCAAAATCACTCTGAAAGTGATCCCCAATAATATCGTTCTTCATGTCATCATTATAGTTTATGTGTGAACAACGTCATTCATATCGGAGAACGATATGTTTTTATCGTTATAGTTATCAATCTTGGTGTCCTTGGCCCTTTAACCACCAAACTGGAAGGGGAAATCAACAGCACGGCAAAAAAAGAACAGGAGTAAAAGTATTTGAATTCATACAACAGCTTTATAAGTTGTAATTCAGTGAAAGGGAAATGAAATATTATATGAAGTAGAATTATATCAATAACAAACTATAGTCATTATAGATCAAGACATCTCTGGTTTGTCTGTCAACACATTTGTCATAGTTTCTTTCAAGTTTATTGTTGCATCTGATAAAGAAGGCAGTCTAAGCAGCTGGCTGATTAAAATATGTTTCAAGCCAAAGCACCATGACATGTGAGCATAATCCATATTTATCTGTTCAAGCTGCCTGACAGCAGAACTAACAGGGTGTGGCAAATCAAGCAACTTATTGCAGGCTTTATTGAGATGGTTGGTGATTTTGTCCTTTTGACGTTGATTGTTCTCGGTGCAGTGGTTTTGAAAGAACAGCTTGTCATTGAAAATGTAGAAAAATAGAGAACAGCATTACTAAGTTCCTTAGTCACCATTTACGTTTTTTAAAAGCAATTAGTGTACGTACGTAATATGTTAAATGCCAGGGTACAGCTACTGTTTTGTATATGACCATCAAAAATCTGTTTTTGGAGATAGGAGCATTACATTATCACTGTGTTTATCTTGTTAATCTCCTTGCCAGACCTGCAGAACAAATTCAGATTTGCTAACAGGTTGGTGTGGGCTCTCCCAGGCTAAAGGCAACCTCCACCATCTCATGCTTTGTGAATCTCATGTAATGCATGAGGACCTAATCACCTCACCTTTTCACATGCAAGGGGTATTCACAGTGACATCTTAGTGGTGTGGTGCAAAACTAAAATGAATAAGTGAGAGAGAAATAAAAGACTAAATAACCACAAACAAATCAGTATCATAAAATGCAAATGCACACATTTCCTTTTCTTGCCTGTATTCAGTGAGGACAGTGAAGAGTGACAGGAAGCAAGTGAAAGAGAGACATGGGGTGGGATTGGAAAATCTGCATACTCAGATAGGATAAAACTGTATAGTGAGGAAGTAAAAGTAAATGAACTTAGTTTGTATTTTGCAAAAGGGAATTAAAAGTCTGTTTCTTCATTCTTCTGTTTCGTCATTGTTACCCAGATAGTAGCAGACATCCCAAGTCTCCCTGAAGTTGCGGAAGTCTCCTGCATATTGATAGCAGCTCCCTGATGCCCGCAAATTAGATAAAATCTCCTGGAACCTAGAGCGAGCGAGCAAGGGCGCGCACGCGAGACCGAGAGTTCAAATCGCTTGTGCATCTGAGTGTAGTGTGCACACGAAGTTCATGAAGCACATGCAAGACAGAGCATCCTGATTGACCTGTTTCGCTAAATCAACCAATCAGTTGTCAGTGTAGGGAGGCTTTTATCTCTTTTCTCCTGAACTAAATTAATCATTTCAGGTGATCCACCTGATCCACCTCTCTGAAATGACTTTTTGCAGGTTGGAATGCCTTTAGTAAGCTTAGGCTAGTAGCCTAGTACATTTTCTTACCATATAGGCCTTCTTCCATGACTAGCTGTATCAGGGTTCAACTGGAAAGGTGTAGCCTAACAATAAACAGTTGTTGGGCAGGGCATTATAATTGCGTACATCATTTGCACTGCCATGGGGAAATGGAAGTGAAAAGCGGTCTTAAGGTAGAACCCAATAGTTTCAGGCATAGCGTAGCCTAGGTTACGCCTACTTAGCCTAATTAGCCTACTACAAGCTTTGTATTTACCAGACTATTCAGTTTAAACACCTGGCTCGCAAGAACATGCTTTTCAGTTGGGATGAATTTTATTGAAGATTTGAACCTTTTCTGGAATTGCAGGGAATATTTCAGACCAAATAGCGCAGAGCTGAGTTGGACTGGGCCCAAGAACTGAAAACTATAAGCTCAGTAGCCATACAAACTATAAACCGAAAACTATAAACGAAAACTATAAGCTCAGTAGCCACACAAACTGAACAAGCTGATGACATCAACAACTCAGCTTAACCAAAACACTCTGCACAAGCTGAAAGAGATACAGTATGCCCAACCCCCCCTGCTGTGGGGCCCTCTGGTAATCACCCGGTAGCCTCCACTGAAATGCAGACCTTGGAGAAACATAAAAAAAACAGCTCAACAATGTCCAGCCACGTCCACTGGACACGATAAGGAGGGTGCTGCTGAAATGACTCAAGGTCAATCACTGGCGTCAAACTCCCTGGAATCTCAGCAAACAAATGGATGTAATGTGCATGAGGAGATAGGAGATAGCACCTATCAAAGCTGCTGAGAGGCTATCATAAAGGATAGGTCATGTTGGAACACTAGTACAAATATCCCTCCCCATGTCCGTCGACTCCTTGCTACCACAAAGACACAACAACATGACCACTATGTCTCTACAGCTGTTAAAGATCTGCCGTTATCCGATCATTTCTGCGTGTTCTTTGATGTTTCTATGTCCCCACACTCTCAGAACAGATAATGGTAAAAGGAGAATCATAAATGATCAGAAAAATGCTCTCTTTGAGCAAGCACTTTCACAGACGTCAAGTCAACTGTCAGACTCGGTGGAAGACTTATTGGATCACTTTAATGCAAAACTCTCTCTCTCTGAAATATACAAAGCAAGATAGTCTTTCTACACAATCAGTAGAAGTTCAAATAACATTTTTGTTCTTTTTTCAACTGTCAATAAGTTAACAAATCCCCCCTCACAATTAGCGTCTGAACTTCTCTCAAATATATGCAATGAGTTTTCATCTTTTTTCAAAGGAAAAATTTACCAAATCAGATTCAACATATCTGCTCAATTACTAATTCAACATCCGGAACCTCCAGCTACAGGGAAACTTAACTTGATGTCAGAGTTCAGCTTGATAGACTACGAAACACTTGAAAAAATGGTACAGAATCTTAGCTCTTCCACATGTGGCTTAGACACTCTGTCTACCAATTTCTTCAAAACTGTTTTTCACCTTATAGCGGCAGATGTCCTTTACATTGTAAATGTATCACTGATGTCTGGCACTTTTCCTAAGTCACCGAAAACAGCAGTTGTAAAGCCACTTCTCAAGAAGAATAACCAGGATGCCTCCATGCTAAACAATTACAGGCCCATATCCAATCTACCTTTTATTGGCAAAATTATTGTTTAATCAACTAACCACCTTCCTAACATGAAATGTGTATTTTGATTACTTTCAGTCTGGTTTTCGGGCAAATCACAGCACTGAAACAGTTCTTAAAAAGGTTTTCAAGGACATACCCCTCAATACAGATTTAGGTAAAACATCAGTCCTAGAGCTACTGGACCTTAGTGCAGCATTTTACTCTGTTGATCACAATATTTAACACAGACTAGAACACTTTACAGTTATCAACTGGCTCAAATCATATCTACAACAAAGGAGCTTCTCTGTTGCCATTGGCAACTGTACCTCAACACCAACATCCTTGACCTGGTGTTACCCAGGGGTCGATCTTGGGGCCACTATCATTCAATCTCTATATCGGAACTCCCCCTATTACCGTCGGTCCAGTATGTCCGCCGTCTTGCGTGTATGTGTCACTTAATATCCATTTCTATACAAACCAAGACAGCAGACTCCTAAAGAAACGCAACCACCCACACCATAGGTGTATCTAAATTAGCTATGTACCAAAAATGACATTTTACTGTGACTCGAATGGAATGGAATTTTACAGTGGAATTTTAATTTCATGACGAGAATTCTCGGTCTAACCGTTCATGTGCCGTTGAAACGGCGTAAATAGGCGACCCATAAGGCCAGCAATATAACTCCAAGCGTGGTAAACAAAATCGGATATTTCAGGCAGTAAATGCTCCCAAAACCAGATTTTGTTCAAATCTACACACCTATGGCTACTGAAAAATGTAAGGTTCATTTAGCAAATGTTATTTTGAAGTGTTAAAAAACATTGTTGTTTTAGAATTTCCAAACAAAAGTGATGATAATTGGGGGTGTTACTTAGAGTTGCCACTCTCCTTGGAACAAAAGGGTTGAAAGCAAAAGGTGTGGGTTTTTGAACATTCTAACATAAGATTCCGTTCTGCAACAACTGAAGGTTCTAAAATTCTATGTTTAATTCAATGAACCCAGATATTCTTTAGAACATTTTCCTACATTCCCACCTGTAAGGGTTAAAAATTTATAAATTGACAGTGATCTAAATTTCAACAGTCACATGAAAGCTAAATCAGATTTTTACCACCTCAAAATATTGGCTTCTTAGAGGGCTGATGTCAAAACATGATTTAGAAAAACTCATGCATGCATTTATCTCCAGCAGAGTTGATTACTGCAATGGACTTTTCACAGGTCTTCCTAAAGACTATCACAGCTTCAGATGATACAAAATGCAGCAGCTAGGATTTTCACAAAAACAAAAAGAACACCACATCATACTCCAATTTTTAAGTCCCTGCACTGGCTTCCAGAATTGACTGCTTGTTTATAAATCAGTAAATGGAGCAGGACCTAAATACCTATCAGACATGCTTCAGCTGTACACACCTTCCTCTCAGGCCTCAGGAAAAAAACCTGTTAGTAAAATCTGCTGCTAGAACTAAACATGGTGAAGCAGCTTTTAGCTGCTATGCGGCTCAGCTCTGGAACCAACTTTTGGATGACATCAAAAAGGCCCCAACTGTACCAGTTTTAAATCTAGACTTAAGACCAAACTGTTCTCAAATGCTTTCTGCTAACTGCACTGAGTTACAAATTCTGAATCTGCCTTGAAAATTATTCTACCTTGTGTCTTTTATTTTGTCTTTTTAATTATTCTTTATTTTTAAAGGATTTTACCTTGTGCGTTTTATATTTACTTTTTTATTATGGTCTTTACCTTTTAAACTATTCTTTGACTGTTGCCCTTCTATGTTTTTATTTGCTATTACTGATGGCTTTTGTTTATGTAAAGCACATTGAATGACCTAGGTGTGATGCGCTATAAAATTAAACTTGACTTGACTTGACTTGACTACAGTAGCCTATAGGCCTACATTATTTTAGGCCAATTGATATTTGGTGCCATACCTTATAATAGGCTTACCATAAAAAACTGACATATAATACTGTCCTGCAAGAGCAGGGGCAGAAGGGGCAGTGATTGAGCAGGAGCCGTTCATATCTAAAATAGGTCTTCTTCCTGATACTTTCATTTACGTGAAGTGACTCTACTTTCGGTTTCCTTTCTGAGTCAATGACGCGGTCTATGGAGATCAATTTACAAGACGAGGAATGATCTCCCTCAAACGTTTCGTCAACTGCGTTGTATGTGTTCTTTCCTACTTCGCTCGTCCTGTGTTTTTTTTGGTAGGCCGACTACCACATCAGGTAATTTCATTTATGGCTAACTTGAGGCCCGCGGTCAGAAATTACTTTGAAAGCTCCGACTCTGAAAACTCCGACTCTGAAAACTCACCTAGGCCTAGACCTCTTCAGGCAAATTACAGTAGTCCTAAAGGCAACGATTCAAAAAGTTTGTACAATGTCGACAGCGACTCTGATGAATCATTCACTTGTGAATATGACTCTACGTGGGACGATGAAGACAATATTGAGGACGACACAAATGCAACCTCGAAGGTAACCACTTAGGGGCTTGATCAAGTAAGCCATGCTGTGGGTTATTATTATTTAGTCCAGCTGGACTACTGCAAAACTCATCAAGGTGGGAGATGGTAGCTACGTAGGCCTAGGCCATAGGCTATTTTGTCGAATTTATCGGTGTCATTAACGGAAGTGAAGCTATGTCAGATTCAGATATCTTACATTTCTTGTGAGCTAGACTCTCTCACATTTATGTTGCCCATCTTCTTGCAGTAGCTGTTTCATAAATAGGCAGCATGATGAGTAGGCTAGGCTATACCATTCTGGGCATTAGGCCTACAAGGTTTGCCCTCAAGTGTCTCCGATTTTGTAGATTAGGCTACTGGTAGCTAGTGTGTCGAGTCAAGTTTCAAGTGTGCCGGTAGAGGGCACCCAATCGTCAACTAATAAGGGAAGCCGCGCAGGATGCTGGCCACAGATTAACAGATTTGCCAGAGCTCTACATTTTATTCAAATATTCTAGAACAGAGCTCCGCTCTAGAATCTTTGTTTTTTTGCCAGAAAGGTACAGTAGGCTAGGCCTACATTATGGGTCCTCAGCATTTAGACTATAAATTGCTGTTTATAAAATGTTTACTTCACAAATTATGATTTGTAAAAGAATCCATGGGTCATTCTACGAAACCGGTGCCTTTTCACTTTGACATTTTTTTAAAAAATCATGTAGGACAAGCCATATTTTAAGACATCCACATGATATAAGACATATATGACCTGCATAAAAAAATATTTTCCCACCTCAGGCTTAAATCCCTATTAATATTTTCCTTTTTATTGTAGCCCAGGTGTCTTTTTTTTTACCACCCCGTAACGGACAAGATGCGCTCCTTTTAGACATAATGCATAAATTGAATTCAGAACATTTCATGTTTTCCTGTCATAGAAATGTCCTTAATTTGATATTAAAAGTTATAGGTTTGTTTTTTAATTGGAGATTTGCAGAATTTAGATTCTAATCTTCAAACTGTGAATTCCGCATGCCCATTGGTTGGTGTTTTGAACAATATTGGCTATTTTACTCCCTATTGTCAAATTAAAGTTACATGTGTAAATAGGCCCACTTCATCACATTATGATCAAACATTTATTTATGGGCTATTTCACTCACTCTCTAGTATTTTTTTTAAAAAAAACACACGTTATGGGGTGGTAAGTCATGTTACAGGGTGGTAAATCCTGTTACGGGGTGGTTAATTTTGTTTGTTTCCATAATTTAACAATAATTTGATTAGTTCTGGACATATGTGTGGACTGTTAATGTCGTAATAAGGCAAGATCCAAAGTATATATAAACATATTTATTGATATGAAGTTTAAAATGCAAATTTATGTCATGAAATACTACATTCAACATGGATAGATTTCAGAAGATTGAGTACATTCATTTTTGAAATATGATCATAAAATTGGGTACATTGAACAAGATAAAGTACTCTCAGGAGGGGTGTCAAAAGCCTTCATTCTAGCCTTCGCCTACCCTGAAAATCCAGAGTTCTCGCAAGAGCACAATGGAATTGTCTCTGCGAGACACTCTGGCAATGAGCAATGATGCACGTTATTTTTTCCCCTTGCATCCCGTGGAACCAATCAAATCGTATCTGACATAGGCGGGCCAGAGGCGCGCTAAACTGATGACGACAGCGCTGCAACGTTGGAAAACCAATTGCGTCAAAGTCCGGAATCATTCAGATTAAACATTGGTCTGGTGTTATCCAATTGCGTGCAGTGAGATTTTCAAATGCATGCTTGGTGCCACCCCTCGAGTTGGGCCATTACATGATTGTTCGTGGCCAGACCCTTAATCTTTCTAGATTATCAGGGTGTGGATTTTCCAGGCTAGCCTTTGCCTGCTTTCTCCTTTCAGGGCTAGTCCACACGTACCAAACCGATCTTTTTTTCCTCCGTCTTCCCTGGAACCGTATCAAGAATATTTGCGTCCAAACAGATCCATCTCAACACGACTCAACACGTTACTTCATATCCCAGGCCTAGAGGTGGCACTGTTTCTGTTACAGAAATTGACCAAAGCTTGCATGCTGTAGGCTATACAAACAGACAGAATAGGCTACGATGAAAATGGCTAGTGCAAGGAAACCAGAATTGTTTGTGTGGACTGATAGTGAACTGTCAACTGTAGTCAACTGTAAAACTAATAAACTTCATTTTTACGGTTTGTGAAGGGTGCAGTCCCGTCCTTTATTTGGCTAACGCAGGTACAAATAATCTGCTTTACTTTCTTTGGTTGTAGGATAGTCGGCGATTCACATTAGTTTTGGCTATCACCGCAAGTGCATAGGCTACTGAACGCTAGGCCTACCCAAGTTCTAGGCTATTCCGTCGCCACATTTATAATATTGCTATAATACCTTCGTTAGTAACATTTAAACTTACACCGCACTTCCCTAATAAATGGACGGGGCCTCATTCTGTTCCTTCCACTTTTTCCTTGACTGTCGTTGGTCCTCTCACTCAGATCTTTGATCAACAACTTAGTATGAGTATACTCTTTTGATCCCGTGAGGGAAATTTGGTCTCTGCATTTATCCCAATCCGTGAATTAGTGAAACACACTGCGGTGAAGCACACATTAATCCCGGCGCAGTGAGCTGCCTGCTACAGCAGCACTCGGGGAGCAGTGAGGGGTTAGGTGCCTTGCTCAAGGGCACTTCAGCCGTGGCCTACCGGTCGGGGTTCGAACCGGCAACCCTCCGGTTACAAGTCCGAAGCGCTAACCAGTAGGCCACGGCTGTCCCTAACTTCTTCCCTCTTTCGACATCTCGTCTCCATCTTTGCCGCTCCATCTCTAGATACTGCTGCCTCCTCTCTGGATCAGCATTGCGGCGAGCACAGAATAGTCACTGTCGTTCAGCATTACTCATTGGAGCCATGATTGTCTGCAAATTATGAAAATTATCATAATTATTTACACTGACTAGGTGTGTGTGCCAAGTTGAGAGAGACAGAGAGAGAGAGAGAGAGAGTTCATGACTGGGTTGTCACTAGATACACAAAAAAGTACTCACATTTTGAAATGCATTCATTTGCTGTGATGACCGCAGAAACCTCCGTTCTGCTTGTAGTTAGCCCTTCCCAACAAGTCCATCACAACTAGTTAATAATTATTTCTCACCACAATAGTCTCCAGTAGGCTAACATTGGCATGCATACAATATAGTCATAAAATATTAACAGTGACCAATGCATACTGATGAACCAGCATTCAACAGATTAGCTGGTTGCTATGGACTCATTGCTAAGGGCTCACTGCAGAAAGAACAGAGGTTTCCCCCAGTCATCACAGTATGTAAAACTATATATAAATATAATTTTTATGAATTGTGTAATCTAAATGGCAATGACAACCACTCTACATTCCCCTTATCACCCCCTCTACATTCCCCTTACCACCCCATAACGATACAAAGTGTTATGGGGTGGTATGTTACGGGGTGGTAAATTTCACCTCAGAATGACTGCAGCTAGCACTGTGATTGACTAGCTAAGATAGCAAATATACCATTCAGTTTAAAATTTCCTTCACTTTACATTACAGTTGAAAACCCCCCCCTAATTTAACAGTTTCCCTATCTATTATACGTTATGGGGTGGTAAGGTTAAGCTTAACGGACCCTATCTAACTACCAAAAAGAGCAAATAAATCATATCAAATTGTGTGGGAACTTGCCTGCTTGAGACCTTGGCTCCTGCAAGGGTTTGAGTGATGTCATCTGCTGTCTGTGATGTCACTTAAAGAAACAGTGTCTTTGTAATAGCCAGAACATGTAAGCGTTATGGGGTGGTATGTAAAACTACGGGACGAGCATAAATCATGATTTTTGTATGGGAAATCATACTTTTATTTTAAAAAAACATATAGTATAGTATCAAGAGCATATTTTGAATCATGACATTAATGAAAATTTGGTTAAAAAATTAAATGTTCTAATTAATATATTAGGTGCGAATTCCATATGTGACTTTCCGGACATGGGGAAATTGGCCATGTCCTTGGTAAAGATGACTAAAAAGTGTAGGATTTATATTTACAATGACATTGAAATATGCATTATGTAATTCATAACACTTAAATTAACAGGTTTGATCCTTTGAAATACATTTTGACACATTTTTACATTGTTGAGAGCTCATGAAATGGACCGGACGCAAAAGGCACCGGTTTCGTAGAATGACCCCCATAGTGCTCATCACCATTAGAGTGACTGTTGGGACGTAGGCTAATAGTTCTTGAAATATCTTGAGTTCTGCTTGCCTTTTTGCTGCACAACATTGTCATTTTACGTGTGCCAATGCCACTGCTTAGTGTTGGTTCAAAAAGACAGTAATCTGTTGGCATTGAAGAAATATAGAATAAGACTGCATTTTTTTAAGAAATATCTCAACATTTACACTAATAACAATGAGCTATCTTCATTCTGAAATGTAGGTCCATATATTGAAGATAAATAACCTTAAAATCGACTCAGAATTGGTTGAATTCAGGCCATTGAGAGAGTCTGGTATAAATGGACATTTTTAATTCAGAAATTGTCAAATAATGGATTCAGCATCCTCAGAACCACTCCAATGTTCAGACAAGAATTTGCTGAAATGTCAATATATTTGATTAGGCAAATTGCCCAATGTATGCAAGTTAGCAGTTATTGCTGTTAAAGGGGAAATCCGGCGAGTTTTCATAAAGATCTCCGTTTCTCGAGGTCACCGAGTAGGCTATGGTACAAAACAAAACAAAAACAATCGGTTTTACCTAGGAAAGTATACAGTATTTGGTGCAAAACTCTAGCCTGGCTAAATCGGGCGCATAAGGCAGCATGGGAAAACCCAGGCTAGCAAAACTCCACTTGTGGCAATACATTTTATACTTGTAGCCAAAAGTCACAAATATCAGTAAATTTGAAGTCACAGATTTTTTTTTTTTATTCTACGAACACAACACAGCAGTTACGTCTACATCTGTAGAATATTTTCTTCCAAATGCATTTATTTAATCATCTGGGTCTGTGACCATTTTCTCGCATGCATACAAGTCAATAACTACAACTGCTTGAATCTGCCGCTAGGAGTCTCAAATGCTGTTTTCTGTAACTCTCACTTTTGCACCACACATGACTGAGATATTTGGTGCAAAACTGATTTGTACTCGTAGCCAGAGTCATAGAATCTGTATCTATAGCGCTAGGGGGCGGGCACTCGACAGACAAAACATTTGGCCAATCAAGGTGCTGAATGCTGATTTGGAGTAACGTTTAAAGTGAGACGTATGGTCCTCTGCAGATTAAATAAAATAAATTCGAGGACCTGCTGTTGACAGCAGTATATTTTGTAGTATTGTTTTTAATAAATTAAGAAACCACTAACACTGTGGATTACCTAGATCTGATATTTGTTACTATGTTGAATTCCAGTGTGGCAACTAAAGTATCTAGCCACAGCTAAGTTAGGTCCGGCGAACAGATGACCGCTTTGCTTTATACTGTAGTTGCCACACTGGAATTCAACATACACATTTTTAACACCATTTTGTTCTTATATTACCATTATTACAGACTCATACCAGGAAGAAGAAGCCTGAGAAGCAGACACAGACTTGGGCATGGTTAAGGGATGGAAGAAACACACGTGCTGCCAAGGACATGCAGACTTACAGACATGACTATCCAGTGAGTCATATATCACACTTTATAACATTTGCATCAGAATTGGTAGTTTTTAAAAATGTTATTTTTCATTCATGACCAACTCCTGCCCATTAAGTGCTGTTTTTTTTACCACAGGATCAGGGGGATCCTCCATCTTGTCAGGATTTTGTGAGTAGACTGTACCATCGGTCTAAATGTAAATGTGTTCCTATATGCACTGTTTTCTTTACATGTTATTTTACAACTTCATTGTGGAAATAAAAAAAATGTATAAGAGAGGACATTTCTTTCAGCACTTCTCCCAAGTTTAAATTGAAGTTCAGTGACAATTGTTTTGTTACAATACATATTTACAGCATCCCAATTTGAAGTTCTACAAAAATGAAAAAAACTCTCAACCTGATGGTAAGGCAAATATAATTAGAATTCATTTCTATTAAAGCCCTTCTCAAAAAAATACATTAACTTCTGTCCTTTTTGTTTTCAGATCTCTCAATATTAGACTTCCACAATAAATGGAAGGGTGATTATTCAAGGCTGGAAAGAGTGCACACATTCATCCAGTGGTCAGTCAGTTTGTGTACATTTAGCACAACATTTACCATCTAAACATTTAATATAAAACAGTGACCTCAACATTTTTGTATTGCCAGGCTCTTCCCAATACGAGAGGATGGTATGAACGATGAAGCATATAAACTCACAAAAGATGAGATAAAGGTTAGTCAAGTATGAAAACATGTACAATCTACCAGACATCTCCATGCAATGCAAATGTGATGGAGAAAATACCTTTTACAATTTGAATATTATCATTGTATGAGTTGAAGATTTTTCTCTATTTCTTGTTCAAGGCATTCACAGAAGATGAGACAGCAAAAGAAAGATTGAGAAGATCGTATGAGCTGATGCTGGATTTTTATGGCATAAAACTGGTGGACCATCAGACAGGGGATGTACAACGGGCAGAAAACTGGAAGGAGCGATATCACAACCTCAATAAGTAAGTTGAATGACTATCTTTATGTTATCCATTATAGACATTTTTTCCCTTAATGCAAAATATGCATTTAAGACACTTGTAAAAAGGTTCCAGATATACCAACCGAGAAACAGTAAACCTATTAAGCCCATATTTTTTGACAGGTATATACACAACAGCCTTCGCATCACTCGTATCCTGAAGTGTTTGGGCACCTTGGGATTTGCAAACTATCAAGCACCTTTGGTTCGTTTTTTCCTGAAGGAGACTATTGAGAACAGGGAGCTTCCAAATGTGAAGGAGAGCGTCCTGGACTACTTTTTGTTTTCTATCCTTGACAAAGCAAAGCGCAAAGAACTGGTCAAGGAAGCTTTCATAATGTTCCAAAGTAGCCAGGGAAATGAAAAGAGCAAAACAAAATTTAAATGGTGCCCAAAGTGGGTCCAGAAAAGGTTCCAGGAGGAGCTCAATAGGGTGGAAAAAGGGACAAATAGTCTTGACTTTGTGAAAGAAATTCAGCCTGCCACTGAGGGAAACTCTTGTGAGCGAAATGATTCACAGTTAGAAGAGGAGAAAGGTTTAATTACAAAAACACAGGTCCATAACAATGATGATACCAGTTTGGGTAGTGCATCTTTAGAGAGCAAGCACTCAGATAAAGATGATGAAACTTCAGCCAATAAAGGAGATGGTGAAAAACAACATCAAAATACTGAAGAGGCAGGTGATGGTATGAAGGCAAAGAACAACATTAGTGACAAACAAGAGAACAAAGGCAGACCAGAAGGGTGAGTGCAGCAAAAAGGAGGTGGTTCATTTAGCTGAGAATTCAGGCACTGAGCTGGAGAAAACAATCTCATTGAAATTCAGCAAACTCCACCTGAGAATCAGGGAAAGGAGATGGCTGTTCTATCTGCCATAGTCACCAGAGTGTTAGAAGTTATTTATGGCCATTGATATATTGTGCAATGAGGATTGAGTATAGGCTAGACACTGGAAATATTTTGTGTTCAGAGAATCTTTCACCTTTCTATGCACTGTTTTTGTTTCGTGAAAGCATGCACATTATTAACCAATAAGTGGTGTTGTATTGTACTTTACTTTGACTGTTTTCTGTTTTTGTGTTGATGGCTCAGAGTTGAATAAAAAAACAATAATTGACTAGAAATGTAACATCAACACTGCAAAATACTGAAGATTGCTCTTAGAACATCAGCTGTTTTCAGCATTAAACTGTATATCTGGCTGTTCACAGGGAATCAGTGTGATCTGCATTACATTAAAAGTTACTTGGCTAGATACAGTGAATCAATAAGATCTATCCACAGATACACATGGCTGGTTTAACTGTTAATATTGGTCTGTTCAGTGGACAGCACTACAGGGTTCCCACTCTAAATCAAATGTAAAATTCCATGACTTTTCCCTGGCAAAAAAAAAAACGAAATTTCTACGACTTACTATGAATGGTACAATATACCGACCAATGATTTTTAGAGCAGCCACGTAGCGTTCAAGAATCTTTTACTTTTTTAGAGCAGGAGATGAATGAATGGGCATTGAATGAACAAAGTTGGGCTATTCAAGCAAGCAGTAAAGCTAATAACCAGATATATGCCAATTCTGCATATCCTGATATTCCCTGACTTTCCTTCCAAAATGCCATGATTTTCCAGAAATTCCATGACCCGTGGGAACCCTGCTACTATGAACTATGTAAAAGACACGTAAATGTAAAACAAAAATGCATTCATAGTTATATAAGTACCCTAACCAGTTCTATGGAGAAAGTATTGTATATACTGCAGTCATGTAGTTTGTCTTTGCGTTGGTCCATATATAATTATAATTTATTGGAGATCCATTAGAAAGTCCTGCCCGGTACACCAGTTTTGGTACCATTAGGCATCATGATTGTTTCATTAAAGTTTTAACACAAAAGTGTCTCTCACCTTTTCTGTACAGGTTCACTTAAGTGTTCAGAAAATGTTTTTCATTGTTTAATGTTATTTTGTTGTCATGTTATGGATGAACAATACAGTCTTTATTCATTCACCTGTACAGTTCACCACTTTCTTGTGTCAAGGCAATGAGATGCTTTAAAAGACAAACAGCTAAATCAATATTGCCAAGTCCAAGATTTGCACTGCTTCCCCAGTCACAAACTTTAGAGACATAATGCAAGTCTTAAAGTATGTTTTAATTGCCCAGCTGTGAACAAAGTGTAGAATTAATTGACAGTATTGTAATGATGCATCCATTCAGAGTTTAAATGCAGAAAGACAAGCATACAAATGACCTTTGATGAGGGCAACTACATCCATCTTGTGTATACCCATAAATGCTATATGGCTTCTTTCTCTATATAGAAAAAAATGAGAATTAAAAACAGCTGTATATACATATACATACATATTTACACCAGATTTATCATGTTGAGTGATTTCATATTGATTTTAAAAGGGTTACCGAACAGCAGTAAAGTACAACATGGTATCCTTACAGAGCACCAGGACTTAGATGACAAGATGACTTAGAAAGAGATAAAAGCATAAAACATAAGCGAGGAGGCAAAAGTAAATACAAAAGAGCAACAAGAGTACCTTTTCATGTCAAAAAAGGAAATATGCAGTCCACTTATGTGTTCTGAAATTAGAAATGTGTCAATGAGACAGAGCAAACAAGGATCCAGTATAAAGATAAACAAGACAATCAGGATGAGCCTTTATCAGAAACAGTCTCAGGCTCGGCAGACTTTTCAGTGTCCTTTGAAGCTTCAGATCTGACTTCTTTCTTGTCGTCTCTACGCTCTTTGCTTTTGCTTCTCTCTCGTCTGTCTCTGTCTTTGTCCCTGTCTCTCTCTCTGTCCCGATCACGGTCTCGTTCACGCTCTCTTCCTCGGTCACGGTCCTTCCCCCGATCTCTCTCTCTGCTCCGTGACCTCTCTCGCCGTCTGTCCCGTTCGCGGTCACGCTCACGGTCCCTATCTCGGTCCCGTTCTCGGTCCCGGTCTCTGTTTTTGGCCCGGTCTCGGTCGTGATCCCTGCGTTCAGGCTCTCGCTCTCGGTCGTGATCCCTGCGTTCAGGCTCTCGGTCTCGGTCGTGATCCCTGCGTTCAGGCTCTCTCTCTCTGCCTCTCTCTCGGCCCCTTTCACGCTCCCGCTCTCTTTCTCTCTCCTTGTCATGCTCTCTCCTCTTGTCTGCATCTCTTTCCGGTTCCTTGTGCCTCTCTCCTTCCCTTCCTCTCTCCCTGCTCCGGTCCCCCTCCCGCTCTCTCTCTCTCCCGCGATCCCACTCACGCTCTCGGCTCCAGCGCTTGGGGCCTTGGCCCCTGTCCCACTGCCTGCCTGCGTGGGGACCCTCCCTCTCCCGCTCCCTCCTGCGGTCTTCAGAGAGATCCCGCTGCCTCTCTTCAGATAGCCGGTCACGGTGGCCACCTTCAAACCTGGGCTCTCTGCTGGGCCTCTCTCGTGGCTCGGAGTCATCCCGGGTGGAACTGCTCCTTCTCCTGAGTTCTGGTGAGTGCCTGCGCCAGTGGTCATCCCGGTGGGGCTCTGGGCTATGCCCTCCCATGCGACCCGGTAATGGAATAGGACCCTCGGGAGGAGTAGGCAGCAGAGGTCCTGTGTGTCTGACTGGTCTTATGTCGCTGGAGCTGTTGTCAAAGTGATACCTTGGTGGACCTCCTGAACCGCTCTCTGGAAAGTGCATGGCTGGGCTTGCACCTCTAGGCCCACCAAACTGTGGCGCTGGACCCCTGTGGCCTGGGAAGTCTTGAGGAGGGCCCCTTTGGTCTTCAAAAGATCCCCTTCGGAGTGGCGAGGGGGCTCGGGAGCCCCGGAACTGACCTGGAGGGGGGAATCGTTGGCCTGGCCCCTCCCCAGCAGGAGGAGGACCTCTGCGTCCATCGTACGCATTAGGTGGGGGTCCTCTGTAAGGAGGGCCTTGAGAAGGAGCTTGGTTTTCTCGGTATGGGGGTGGTTGGCCTTGATGTTGGTCCATACCCGACTGGTAGGACCCCCCACCGTCATTGTCATACTGGTCGCCTGGGGCTCTCGGCATATCCCTCATGGAGTTAGAGGAGCTGTGGTCACCGCCAATGTGGTGAGGGGGTGGTGGGCCTCGTGGTCCACTGAAGTGGGCTGGAGGTGGTGCTCGGTTCTCAAAGTGACCTGGTGGAGGGCCAGAGAAGGGCAGCGGAGGCCCTCTGGGTCCGGAGAAGTTGAACGGAGGTGGAGGGGGACCACCGAACCTGGGTGGCATCATGCCGTTCTGTCCATCATAGGGAGGAGGAGGGGCATGCCCTTCCATAAACTGACCAGGGGGTGGCCCTCTAGGCCCCATGTGATGTGGAGGTATATTGCTATCAAACATCTGGTGAGGGGGACCTCTTGGGCCTACAGGAGGTGGGAATGGAGGTGGGGGACCTCTTGGAGCAATCATAGCTTGTGGTGGAGGGCCTCTTGGGCCATCAAATTGCTGTTGGGAACCTCCCCACTGGTTGGAGAAAGGTGGATATCCATCACCCTGCACAGGGGGAGGACCTTGCATGGGTGGGGGCACCTGCATTGGAGGTGGACCACCCATTGTGGGATGTGGGCCTTGCATTGATGGAGGGCCCTGCATTGCTGGGGGAACATGCATGGGTAGGGGTACTTGAATAGGTGGCGGCCCTTGCATTGGTGGCATGCCACGAATTGGAGGGGGCCCAACTGGAGGTTGGAAGGACATGGGTGGTGGAACATCCTGCGGGCCTCTGTTGTAGTCGGCTTGGGTGCTGGGTATTGGCAAGTGGGACATATGTGGTGTATGAGTGTCCATACTGGATGAGCAGCCTTGATTCATATCCTGTGAGAAATTAGCCAGGCTGGTAATTGACTGCACAGGGTTGCTCTCAGAAGACACTAAGGGTGGTGACTGAGTAGAGGTAACTTCAGCTATTTTTTCTAGACTTGCGTTAACCTCCTTCAAAATGCTTGCAGAGTTTGGCCAAAGGCTAAAGCTGTTGCTGTTCTCTGGGTCAGTCGCGGAGGTAATGACCTCACTGGATATCACAGCTGACTCTGCAGGCATGTAATCTTCCACCATTTCGGGTTCTATCTTCTCACCCAGTAAGGGAATCGATATCTCTGTACTGTCAGTTTCAAGGAAAGGTAGTGATTCACTCTTGACTTCCTCTAGTGGTGTCTGTGCAGTATCTGTTTCTTGTGGAGAAATCTGTGGAGGTGTTGCCTCGGCAATAGGGACAGGAGCAGATGCCTGAGGGGGTGACTCCTCTTTGTCAACAGATTCAGTGGTTGACCTTCGACCTGCTGCCGCTTGCCTGGGGTCCCTGCTCTGCCTAGGGTCTCGTCTTTGGTTGATAACAGGAACAGTTGACGGCTTTCCTACTAGCTCCTCCATTTTTTTACCAAGCTGGAGCAACTGGCTGCTGGACAGTAATGATTTTGTAGGTTGGGAAATCAGTGAGCCTGGAACAGAGGTGAGCAATGCCTCCTGCTCCTCCAACTGACGCTTTTGATCTTTAATCTGTTTATTGAGACTGTCCAGAATTCCTGTGGTATTGCCTCCGCCTTCAACACGCACCTCATCAAAAATGGAGTCGTCCTCAGGGTCGTAGGCCACATCATCCACTTCTGAGTTACCAGTAGTTTCTGCAGGCTTTGCTACCTCTTGGTGTTTAACAGTTGAAGGAACTTTCTCAGCTGTGTAGCCCATACTGGGGTCATACTCCTCTTCAGGGTCATAAGGCCGGTCATCTTCATACTCGTCAGCATTCTCTTTCTTCTGGCCAAACTGTTGGACTATTGGGTCTAACAGGGGCACTGCGGACATGGTGACTTCAGTCGAATGTGGGTCTGATGGAGACATGGAGGCCTCTGAATCCTGCTTCTTCTTGCCAAACAATGTTTTCAGGATGGTCTGAAGAGGTGTGGCAGAGGAACCGGGCACAGATGGGGAGTCTGTGCCTGTAGTGGTAGAAGCAGCAGCACTGCTGGAGGTTCCTGCTTTGACTGAGGAGAGGAGAGCGAGGACATTGGTGGCAGCCATCTCAGAGCTGCTCAATGGGGGTGGAGTGCCGGGGGGAGTGGTACTGATCATGGCGTCCAGGCTGTGCCGGGAGGCTTTGTCCTGTTTCACATCAGCCTTGGTCAAAAGCTTAGGCAGGCCAGTGTCATCAGGGTCTCTGGTTGTTTTGGAGCGCTTCTCCTCCCCTTCCAGAGGCGCACCAGCTCTCTTCTTGTCCTTCTGGCAAATCACAAGGCCTAGCAAAAGGTTGGGTCGAGCTGGCTCCAGTCCTAAAATGAAGACAAAAGGTCAAGATTAGATTTTAGAGATTGATTAAAGATAAGTAGTCAAATCAAAGTACATCACAAAAATAATATATGAATATCAACTAAAATATAATCCAACGACTCGTGCAACATATTAAGTCCTGATAATATCTAACTTGAATGCAGTTTTATAGATACAGTGAGATGAGAGCTAGTTCAAACAAACAAAAAACAGAAAAAAACTACATTTAAGACTTTCAATATACACAGATTACTTTCACAAGAAACACCCCACTTCTTGTGAATGAATGCATGAGTTAATGCTGAGTTAATGCTGCCCACCAAGAATATTTAGCAAAGAGCAACACACTTTTTTTTTATAGTAATGAGAATAATACATCAAGTGAAGTTCAATTCAGTTCAATGGAGGCATCCATAATTAAAAAAAAAAAACACTGAACAGTTTTAAAGAGTCTTTATGCTTGACGAGAAGACCCTTCTTGGCTTCATGTGAAGTTTGGGTTTATACAAGTCCATAACATTCTTGCAAATTACATTTAGCAAGTGTGTGTCAGTGCTCATTCATATTTTCAGTGTGATGGAATCCTCTTCTTTTGATGTTCAGATGGCAAAATGTGAACAGGATCACTTCCAGCATGGAAACTGCATCCATTTTCTCCAGGGTACTTCAAGATGGAAGCTTCATGTGACTTACCGTGGCTGCAACTCAAAACTTTCAGCTGGACTTCAGTCCAGTGGGGGCAGTAGAGTCTAAGCATTCAACCACACAACTTGGATATATTTTTTCTGCATGTTTCAACTACACTGTCCTACTAACACTGACAAACTCTCACCTCACAGCATAATCAGATTTAATTACACTTCCTTATTGACCACCACCTCTATACATATCTGTACCTGATAGGAAAAACATGCTTTGTCCAACGTATCAGTCAATGAGGCTCATTTCTACCTAATATAGGCTCACCATTACAAATAGGATCTTGCAATGGATGGAAGATTATATAAACAAAAGGCTGAGACTGATCACATCTAGAACAGCATCCACGTGAGATGCAACATGTTTTATTAAAGTTTACTTATGATACAGGGTATTACAGGCAAGATACAGACAGTGTGAACAAGAAACAGGAAAACACAGAAAAGTTCCCAATTACATAAAGACACTTTGTTGTGAATGAACAAGCTCTGATCTCACACAAACCTTCTGATTCACTATACTTACCGTCTGCATTCTTCTACAAAGGGATAGAAATTTAGATTTGGATCATTGTGTGGTCATCATTATACAGATGATAGATTCTTTCCTTGTTTATGCTTACCTGGCCCATCGAAGGGTAACAGTTTGGAAGGCAGGGGGTCCTTTGAACTCAGCGGGATGAGGTAGAGGTCTTTGATGCGCCGGTTGTTGTTTGCGACCACGCCAAAGCGCTTGCGGCTGCTGAAATAAGAAAAGAGGGACACGTACGCCACCTCTTCCTCTTCCGTGGCGGGATGGAAGCGGATAAGACACAGCTCCTGAAATCAAACAGAAGGGGATATAAACATAGTTGTGATTCCTGTATAGTTAACAACTAACCAACAGCCCTATTGCTTGAGCTTGTAGTATTGTTGCCTTTTCATACCTTTGAGAGGGAGGTCTTCAGTTTGCCCACATAGTCCCAAACTGTATGTGGGGAGATTCTGCCTCCAATATGGATGGTGTCTGGCAAATCCTGAGGGATAAAAGGGTCACCGAGTATTTACAAAACTTGGTGATGATGGTTAAAAATATTTGCACATCTTCACATATCTGCATCTTCATTTATATTTATTTAAAAAAATACACCAACCTCCTTGAGATGCTCAAATGAGCCTGAGACCAGGTATGCCTTGGTGACAAACTTAGCCACTGTGTGCATGTTGATGAACCCTTTCCACATCATTTCCTGTCCAGACAGGAAGAGTGCTGTTTCACCTTCCGGAGGGGGGTGGGTGTCGGCACTATAGAGAAATATTAATTAATAACATGCATTTACAGATACCCCTCAGCTACCGTGGACAATTACCATGACTCACAAAATAAGACTGATCTTCGACTCTGTTAATATTTATTACTACAATAATTAATTTAATTACTAGAGACATTGCTATTACTGTAACTCAATGGGTTTTCTGAGCACCTTGGAGCTGCCGCTTTGGGCATCGATCTGGGGATTGATGGTGGGGGTGCCGGTGGCATTGGAAGAGGCCCCTTGACTTCTGGAGTTGCTGGTATTACCGGCTCAGCCACAGGAGCGGGCATAACCACCTCTAGCATGGGCTGCGTCACAGTGATGCCAGAGCGATGGCTCGCCATGCGTGGGTCCCTGCGGGTAATCGTTACGGACGAGACGGCCGGGGTGACCACTGGCATTGGGGCAACAAGTGGCATACTGGTGCTGACATCCTCCATGGGCATCGGGTAATCGGTGACCGGCACCTCGCTGCCAGCCTGGTGGGTGAATGTGCCCTCTGAGGAAGATAGTCTGGAGGTGCGTGGGTCTGGTTTGGCCTTGACTGGCTCTGGCTTCTTGGGGATAGACATCTTGGGCTTCTTGGAAGTGGGTTCATCATCTGCCGATTTCTGACCTGCAGGGGGTGGGTGGTTTTGGGGACATTACCAAGACTAGTGAGGTTTTAACAACAACAACAACAACTTGCATTTATATAGCTTTATCAAGGCACCCAAAGTGCTTTACAGTGAAGGGGGAACTTCACTAACCACCACCATTTCAGAATAGAGCGGACATTCTTGTGTGGAACAGAGACATTGTAACTCTAACACATCATTACGGGGCAGCTGTGGCCTACTGGTCAGGGATTCAGGCTTGAAACCGAAGGGTTGCCGGTTCGATCCTCGACTAGTAGGAAAAATGTGTGCGGGGAAAGTGGTTGAGCACTGCTCTACCATGCCCACATCCACGACTGAAGTGCCCTTGAGCAAGGCACCTAACCCCTCACTGCTCCCCGAGCGCCGCTGTAGCAGACAGCTTACTGCTCCGGGTTAGTTTGTTACTTCACCTCACTGTGTGTTCACTGTGTTCTGTTCACTGTGTGTGTTTCACTAATTCACGGAAGGGAAAAATGCAGAGATCGAATTTTCCTCATGGGATCAAAGGAGTATCTATACTTAAATACATACATGCAATTCATGCCAAAACTGTGAAATTCTTCATTGTGTAACCATGGAGGTTTCATTAAATGTCTCATTTGTTTTCACCAATGCAAGAGGCAAAATGCAATGGTAGCTCAATTAAAAAACTAACACATATACACCCATGAAGAAGAATCACATTACTGTGCTGAATTGAATATTATTTCCTTTGTCACTCCGTTTCACATCATCATCCATCTTTACCAGTGCAAATCTTGCAGTTGAGGTCGAATAGGTGAGCCCTGTGTTCGGCTGTGGTGTCCTTGAGCATTTTGCTGAAGATGTCGGGCATCACACTGCTGGCCTTCCCTGCAGAAGAGGAACCTGGGGTCGAGGCAGGAGGAGGATGACTCTCTTCCTGTTCCTGAAAATGGAGCAAACACACACACAGGGTATACATTTCTGTCCATTAGACAACACTTCCTCTACTAACTCTTAATAACTACCCATGCATAACTTAGTGCGACAAAGCAGAGATTTGGACAGGAAAAGTAAAGACAGAAATTGCAAGAGATGCTCAAGGGGACAGACTACCCAGTCAAAACTAACTGCAAGGGGCAGAGAGATAAGAATTGTATTTTAAAGCAGAGGAGTTCAGAGCCAACCCATTTGGAAAAAGCTGATAAAGTCATTAATTTTCTTTTTTACATATGTTGTTGTATTGCATTGTATACAATAACAGTGTGTTGACATGTAATTGTGCCCCCTTTCATTTCATTTTTATGGCCTACTTTGTATGTTAAAAGGCATTTCAGTATGCGAGTAATGCACATGACAAGTGTGATTCCCATTATGGTCTTACAGAGCTTTTCCCTATGGGTAGCAGTGAACCACAAAAGTGAGCACAAAAAGGTGAATAAGAGGTGATCGAGTGAAGGAAAGAGAGGAAAGGAGGAAGCCACCACTTACTGCCCCTGAAGCCATGCGAGCTGTCGCAGAGCTGGCAGGAATACATACATCTCCTTCTGACGTGGGCGGCGCCTCCTCCATATCAACATCAGGTGGCGCTGTGTCCTGTTTGTGACCTGGCTTGGTCGACCCCGTGTGACTCCTCCCACCCTCCTGAGGAAGTCAAAACCAATGAACCCAACTCTGCTGCTTATCAGTTTAAAGTAAATGGATAACTTCATCGACTGATTGACTGCCAGCATTCACCACTTCACAACGACAATTCCAACTGAGCTCTGCTAGTATAAATGAGGATGTTATAATCTTATGCATAGGTGTCAATTATGTCAATGTCAGGAGACTGAGGTCATTGATTCTGATCAAATAGGTCCAAACTGAGGACACCAGGACAAGATACACTGACACATCATTTTAACAGGTTATTTGAAGCAGTTTCAGAAATGACCCCCACAACATTACAAATCATTCAGACAGCCAGCTCAAATCTTAAAAGCGGCATAAGGTGTCAGTGCGTGTATGTTAGTAAACAGCGGTTACCTCAGTGTTTTCTGCTTTCCTCCAGCCAGAGGTCTCTTTGGAGAGCAGCTCCTCTGGTGTCAGTCTCACCAGCCTGAAGGGACTAACCTCATTACCAATCACCCGATAGAACAGTCCCTGCAACGCACACACACAAACAATCAATTCAAATGACTAAGAGGAAGAACGCCTATGGTCCAGACAGACTCTATAGGTGCAGTCTAGGGTGAAGAGAAGTCTAAATAAACAGCCCACAACCACATACAATACACAACATTACACATTAAGCACTGTGTTTGTGTGTGCGTGTGTAGTGGACAAACCTTGTTCTTTGGGTCCTTCAGGTTGAACATGAGTGATCTGTACTTGTTCTTGTATCTGCTGTCAGTATTCATGTAGAGGTTGAACATCTCCTTCTCAATGGAGACGGCTAGTTTCCCCACCTCACTCTCCGACATGGACAAGTCATCACTGTCACTTACCCTTTAATTAAGCAAACAATAATCAAAGGTAATTTAGTCAAAGTTTAATGAGTGTTCTTGGTTTATTTCTGCCTAAATTCCAACAAAATTGATTCCAAAAAAAATAAATACCTTCAAGCACATTTTAAGTGATTGACACTTATTGATATCTTACAGTGAGCTACTCTTTTTTTTTTTTTTACCTTTGAAGTGTTAAATTGACATCTAATCACATCTTGCACTGAGTTACTCGTATGATTTACTTGTGAGTGGGAGAGCAAACACTTGCCTTTTGTAGAGGATATCTGTGAGGGAGCGCCTGATGTTCTGCCTCATCTGGTTGTTAGGGGGCGGTGGGGGCGGAGCTGCCGAGGTGGGTGGATGGGACGTCTTGGATGCAGGAAGCTGGCTAGGGGGCGCAGAGGTGGATGATGTTGGGGGGTTCTTGGAGGCGGAAGACAACGTGGACCCGGAACCAGAACTGGAACCTTCCTTTTGCTGGCCCTGCTGATGAGGCTGCTTCTTGGGGATGACAAAAGTGCTCTTGGCCACGCGCAGAGCCCCGGTGACGTGATGGCGGGAGCCAGGCGGGCCAGAAGGGGCAAGGGTGGGCACGGCTGGGGGTGGCGGACCCGGCTTTTTGGACTTAGAGGGCTTGATTGGGGTCGGAGGTTGTTTTTTGGCCTCTTTGACCGCGCTGGGTGGAGGGGCTGATGCTTTGCCTTTGGGGCCAGGCTTGGTGCCTTTAGCGCCGGGGGACTTCTTCTGTCCTTTGGGGGACACGGAGGGTGGGGCAGGCTTCTTCTCAGCTGGGACGGGCTCCTTGTCACTCTGCTCCTCTTCACTCGCCTTCTCCTCCTTTCCTGCAGCTAAAAAGACAAAAACAGACACATCACCTAACTGAAGAGCATTCACAAACAACTCAATAAAGGGGACCAGTCATTCTCAAATGTTGAGCAGTACACAAACACTGCCCAGTCATGTCTTGAGAACGTGGATCTCACATAGCATGTCATTGCGCAACGCAACTTGCAATTCCTAAATTCACAAATAACCTATACAGATAAATTCATGATGGGAATAATCTGTGAAATAAATGGGGTACATTTTAAGCTGAGCAGGGGTTTTCCACATTAAAACAAACTATGATTCCCTTCTGTGCCTTGCCTTCAGTATTTGTTGTCACACAACAGGAATAAGAAGCCTTTATAGAAAAGAAAATAAAGTCAAAGATCTGAAAGAAAAAAAATAAGACAACATTTTGCTTGCAGTAGTGTTTATTTAATTATGGCCTGACTACATTTTCTAAATCACTGGTGACTAGAAGCAGTTTCTACTAGGTTTACAAATACAAAGAAATATAAAACAATTTATAGGAACTTGTGGTTTTGAACTGTGACTTTGTGGTTATGAAAACTGACTTTGACCCTCAAGAGTAACCATCTCCTACACCATAGGAAGAGGCTACAAAAGCAGCAACCAAAAAAGTCAAATCTCAATTATTGTAGAATTTTAAGATAAATCTGACAAAATGTCAAGATGGGGATATCCCAACACAACAGCTCAATGTTAACATATTTTTATATGTACTGTCCATGTCAGAAACTGTAACAAAGAATTCTATACAAATTCTGCTGCCTTTTATGCTGTTGTTTCATGACAGTTTTTGCTTTAAAAACAAGTGCTTGTATAAACTACTGAATCAACTACACTGAAACCACGGTCATACCTAGACACTGAGATCATTCTGTCACTAGTGCTTGTATAAACTGCTGTTGAATCAACTACATTGAATCCATTGTCATATCCACACACCAATAATAGTCATTCAATATTATCTCTACAGTTCAATTATCTTTGAGCAAGGGGAGGTACCCGGCACACATCACCATCTCAGTGACTTCAAAAATGTTTAGACAGACAGCTATGATAACCAACCATTATTTAAAAAACTGATTGTGAACAAGAGAATTCCACAGTTTATCGAGACTTGCAAAAGTCAACAGGTTTGGTCATGATTAGCATCTCAATCACCATGCAAATTAGGGTGATATTGTTATCAATTCTTCATTTCCTGCATCACAAAAATGCATTTTAAACAAAGATAATTCCTTCTGTGCCACCTACTACAGGCTTAACAATCAGTTCTTTCTATATAGAAATGAACAATGGCAAAGCACATCAAATTTCAGGCCACATTGCTGTTCCCACCTTGAGATCAAATTCTAAAATATTGTACTGAGTTCAATGATTCAGCAACATCTCCTGTACTTTTATAGGTCCTTGTACACACAAGCAACCATCTGATTGATTAGAAATGGGAGTCAAAGGTGCTTTTCAAGGTGCTAATTTGCCTTGTGTCCTTAGCATGGTTCACTATGGCATGTATATCAACACACCTTCCTGAATCTTTAGTCGAAACAGCATGACAACCCTTCCCATTCACAGTAAATCTAATGAATAATTCATAGTATTGTAAAGATCTATTTTTAAAAGCATTACAAGGTAGGACTACGTCAATATTGCTCTACTATTCTATCATAAACCAACCTGAATTGACTATGATAGGTCATTCTGATCAGGAATTGAACTATGTAGCAGTGGGAGTCATAGCTTATAAGACTCCTTATAGTCATTTGGATAATAGGCACAAACATACTGCACATGGCAAGAAATATCACCTGCCTGTTTGTGTAAAATCCCAGACAAAACATATATTCTTCTTATCTTTAAAACATTCCCTGTATGCAGACACAGACGCAGGTTTATGCAATCTGCTCCCATAAAATTGTATGCATCTGTGTGGTTTGTGGGGTGGAAGGGGTGGGTCTGGGGTGGAGAAGCCTCTGAATCTTCAGAATCTTGCACTGTTGTCTTCCGTGCTTCGGGGGACATGGCGCCTCTGCTGATTCTCACGGCTGGCGCTGGCAGCTGCCGGCTCTGGACTCTTCTTCTTCCTCCACTGGCTTCTGATCTGATGCATCAGCTGGATCCGTATGGCTTTAATTCCCCTGCGTGTGTGCCGAGGCTCCCGTGTCAGGCGGTAGGTGCACAGTAGAGGGCAGAGCAACGCAACAGGCCAGACTTTTTTTTTTTCTCCCCAAAGTGTCAGTCGACAATAAGACTTCTCTCAAAACTCAGGCACAGCCAGCAAAATGTGGTATCTGTAATATCACTTTATTTTTTTGTTTTTGCTTTTTTTTTGTAAAAAAAGAGCCATTTATCCTTCAGAGGGAATAAAAAAGGATTTATGGTGCACTGCATGCAGTTAAATAGAATTACATAATACTGTCAAGCTGCAGTCTACGCTAACTTTGGAAATGTGCATTCCTGGAGCCTTCTGCCAGGGCCTGAAACTAGTGCAAAGTGTGACAGAAAGCACTGCTAACCTTATGGAGAATAAGCCACTGACACCTACCTTTCAGTGAGCAACATGGCACATAGAGTCCCCTGTTCAACTCCAGTACTGCCCAGAATAGTATGTAGAGAACATGCTGGATCCAAAGAAATAGGTTGCAACTCCAAACCACCCCCAGACAAACAGATACAAACAAGTATTCTCAGACAGACACAAACACATACACTCTCATTCATGCACAATCACATTTCAAGGCAAGGCACATCAATATCCTGTTTCATTTAAAGGACCTAAAAACTACAACATTTTTCTGTCACTGTAAAAAAACAGACTGTTGTGATACAGCCCTCATTCATATGAAATCAATATGACTTACATATTTATACCTGGTATGGGTACTTACCAACTTCAGACATCATAAGACCTCTGCAAATACCTCACAGAGGTATATAAGAACATGTCATATTCAGACACAGCATTGGCTGTGCTATATGCAACAAGCATATTTTTTACCTGGTCTATTTTTACATTACGAACCTGATCAAGAGTAACCTCTCAGTTTTCATTAAAAAAAAATTCATAGATTTCATCGGTTCACCTTTCAGACTAGTCACTAATAAGAAAGGAGAGATGGAGGGTAAATTAAGTGTGAAAGACCTTCAAAGAGATACATACACGATTTGTTTAACACAGATGGTGCAACGGGTGCAGTCTTTTCTGGCGTTACGGCATTGTAATTATGATCGCTGGACCAGGACGACATGGCGGCTGGTGGTGGGTGCTCCTCGGCGTTTGAGTCTTCTTCGTCGTCACCGCCGCTGGCTGCGTCACTGTCGCTGCCGGCGTCTTCGCCCTCGCGCTCGTCGCCTGATGCGTCTGCGGACTTCCCGCCTGCCTTCTTCTCTGTCTTCTGTACA
Source organism: Alosa sapidissima (assembly GCF_018492685.1). NCBI lineage: Eukaryota > Metazoa > Chordata > Actinopteri > Clupeiformes > Clupeidae > Alosa > Alosa sapidissima. The sequence goes on along the minus strand of NC_055960.1, from coordinate 24,194,069 downwards.
AACATGAAGACAGGGAAGAAATCAGTGTGAAGGTATGGATTTGTGTTTTAGGTGCAGATATACATTGATTCCTAATCTGCGTAGCATCCGATAAGACTGGCCAACACCCTGCATATCTCTGCATGTTTTTTTTTGTTTTTTAAAATGATTAACTTCTACAATGGATGGACACAAACAATTTACAATGGCCAGCCATGCACTGAGAATTTTCAGCATTTATCTATGTACTCATTTTCCATAACTTTACATATTTTTAAAGTGTAGATCAAGGTATGGTTATGAATAGAACTATTACACAGTATTAAGAGAACTCATGGCAAATGTTACACTAAAATGACATGTTGTGGGGTGAAAAAGCTTTGTTCTTAAACAGAAACCGTCCAGGATGTGACGCACTATACCTCACATATCTCTGGAAGTGAAAGAGCTGTAACACAGTTACACAAACACTATACAATTTTCAATATGCAATAATTGTACCTTAAAATTGTGCCCTTCCATGATGTGGACAAAAGAGCCTTCATGAATCATTAATATATATATTAATTTAAAATATATAACTTAAATGGAGTATCCATAACAGTTACACAAACCCTATACAATTTTCAACCGGTCATTATTGTCCCTTACATTTTTGAACTTACAATGACTACACTCTTCCATGACTTGGACAAAAGGCCCAAGATGAATAATTAAATTTAAAATAATCTCAATGGACCATTTGGTCAAAAAAAGAATTATTGTAATTTCCAGAGTTCCTATTCCCACCATTTCCACCTCTTTCAATGATCTTTAAATCACATATCAAGTATTTACATACACATAAAAAATGCACTACCATGCACTTCACAACTCTTAACAGCGTAAGCGGGAGCTCTACTGTTGTTCTGATCTGACGAGGGCTGCAGGCAAAGTCCTGTTTTACCTTGGGCCTGGGCTTTGTGCCCGTCTTCTTCTGCCCCTTGGCCTTCTCCTTCTGCTTGGGCTCCTTGGGGTCGGTGATGGACTTCATGGCGGCTGCCGCGTGTCTCAGGATGCAGTCATTCCCGCAGTACACCGAGTCCGGCAGCGCGTTCCGCTCACAGCCCGGCCCGATGCATTTTGGGAGATTCGAGGACGCCGTCTCAACGGCCTGCTACATGTGGAAATGCAGAAGTCCAGGAATTCTCAATACAAACCATGTACACAGGACTGACTAACAATAAGAACAGGCTCCTGTTGCTAGCTTCTAAAGGTCGGCTTTTGAAATTTAGACAGTTTCATATTTTAACTTCAACTTTTAACACTTCATAACTCATTATCACAGTCTTAACCATACATTTTAAAGTTAATATCTTAAGTCTTCTATAGACCCTTTCAACAATAAAAACAAAAACAATGCTTAAACGTTCTATTTGGGCCCCAATCGACTTCCTCTGCATTAAGATAACATATGGAATGTTAAAAAGGAAGTCTTGTGGGGCCAACTATGATGCTGATAATGGAACTCTTGAAAGGGTCCATATATCATTTAAAACATGCACTGAAGCATTTAGAGTGTATGCATACACATACAAGCTTGTCTGACTCATATCTACGGTAGAGCTCTGGATTCAGATTGTATTACAACACTGCAATTTGAGATGTGTTTTTACAAAAGTGCACAGAAGGACAGACACTTCCTCCACTGGATGAGTCAGCTGCATTCCACACTTTAAAATTTGATTTGCATTAGACAATACAGATCTGCTTCCCCCAAGCTGCCAAGATATCATTTATAAATATATCCATTTGCATAGGCTTTTGCAAAAAATGCATCGAGACACAATGTGAAAAATATGCAGCATTATGAGTGATTTTACAATAGTGATCATCCAATGTACTAAAACAACCATCGTGTTTTCAAAGGTGCAAGTCAGTTGACTGAACATGTATTAATACATGTAATACTTTTTTAATTCTGTGTCTAAAAAAATAAAATAGAGTTCTGAACACGTTTTAGAGTAATATATCCTTCATGCAGTAAATAACATATTGCAAAGTATACAAAACAAAAACCTTCTCCAGGGTTTTTGCACTTCAATTGTTCAAAAGTCCAAATGACCACATGGTTCTCGCAACTCCAACCTCTAATCAGGTCTAGTCTTCACTCCAGAAGCATGTGTGTGAATTTAGATTCAATTTCTGCCAGGCTCTCTGGTTAATCCTTGAGTTGACAATGTGAGTGTCGTTTACCACCACTGCTTGGCAACAATACTGCACCCAGTAAGGGCGTTTCAATGAACTAAAGAGCTGACGGCTGTGGCTGATAGTGAGTGGCGTCTCCCTCTACACACACCCATCAAATATGAATGCAGTGTTAATAGAGATGACATTCAAAATATAGTCTGCACACCTGAAGTGTGCACACAGATGTAATGCTTTTGAGACTTTGCTTTTAATTCACTCAAGGGACTTGCCATTAATCAGGTGACCGCTTCATTGCATACAGTGTCCCAGCCCTGATACAAACACAGGTACAGGTATATGGCAGGTACAAGACCGGTTGTAACATTACCATTACAAACCTATTGTAGGATGAGGATTCATGTAAAAAGCATCCTTACCACTCTCCCTTACACTGTAAATATGCAAACTAACATGAACACTAAAATGACTTGTTCCTCAAATCTGACACCACTGATTATATGAAAAATAAAAAGCTGACACATGACAACGATATCTAAATATGCTGAAGGAAACATAAGCTGTTAAATAACTGCCTCCGACTGTACTTATCACTTCTATACGTACCGGCTGGAAAATCTTGATTTTCTTCTTCCCACTGGGGTTAGTGGCCTTCTCTATTCTGCCTTTGATTCCCAGGTCGTCGCCTGCCTTTTCTTCAGCCATCTGACTGCTGGGGGTGGACGGGCTCTGCTCGGCACGCTTGAACTGCGGGCCACTCCGGCGACCGTTCTCCGTGGAGACGGATGACGGGACGGCCAAGGAGCGTGGGGTATGGGCTTTGCTGCCGTTGCAGTTGGGGCAGATGTAGTCCTCCCCGTTGCGCTCCATCAGCCGGCCGCGGGCCTCTGTGATGCCCACGCAGTCGCCGTGGAACCACTCCTCGCAGCGGTCGCAGCAGATCATGAACCTGAGTGGACATGACCAACAAAAAAAACAACAAAAAAAACATGAAGGTAAACAGGACAGGACGCACAAACACACACACACAGAGAAGAGATGTGAACTTTCAAATCCCATATATACAGGACGACAAACAAATCGGAGTGTGCACACTCATCAAGTAGACACCAGCAGAGGAGCAGCAATCTCACTCTCACTTATATCCATTCAGAAAAGGCATTTAACTAACAAACCTTGACAAAATGCACCTCATCCAAGGCAGCAAAATCAAGGCAAGGCCTGATATACAGATATAGTATACATATCTATTCAAAAATGTAAGGAACCACTTTAATCAAAACACTGGATAGGTACCCTGCCATTGTTCGATTTTGCAGGTAAAACTGATTTTGCAAGAACTGTCAGAGGTTTTTTGAATGTAGTTTAAGAATTGAGAATAGGGTTTTTTTTAAAATTTTTTTTATTGTTTTTTTCGCAATTATGAAAAACTAAGTGTACCCTTAATTACATATACACTCACTGGCTACTTTATTAGGTACAATTGTTAAACTGCTCATTTACATAAACATCTAATCAGCCAATAAAATGGCAGCAACTCAATGCATTTAGGCATGCAGACAGGACGTGACCAGAGTGCATCTTCCAAAGGCTGTTTGAAGCAGGAAAACCCGCCATGTCACAAAGCTCAAATAACCTCAAACTGGTTTCTTGAACATGACAATGAGTTCGCTGTACTCAAAAGGCCTCCACAATCACCAGATGTCAATATAATAGAGCACCTTTGGAAGGGGGAACAGGAGATTCACATCATGGAGGCGCAGCTCACAAATCTGCAGCAACTGTGTCTGTTGCGGTGATGTCAATATAGACCAAAACCTCTGAGGAACAATTCTCGCACCATGCTGAATCTGCGCCACGAAGAATTACTTACAAGGTACTTACAAGGTGTACCTAATCAGGTTGTCGGTGAGTGTATTCATATGGCCTATTTGGCTCAGCATTAGAGAAAGAAACAATACTGAAGATTGCCATTAAAAGGAGCCTAGTACAGACACAAAAGCAGAACTTGAGTAATGACGGCAATTTGCCACTATAATTTAGTAACGATGCATACTTAACAACTTGCAAAAGGTTTGCTATGAGAAACTCTAGATGGCTTACCTCTTGTTGTGCTTCTGCCTACAGATGCAGTAAAGAGCATTTGGGTCATATCCCTCATCGTTTGAGCCGCCATCTTCAGATGATGAAGATGATGACGACGACGACGACGACGAGGAATCATCGTCGTCATCATCGTCCCCTTTGCGAGCCTTGGCATCTCTTTTGGAGGGAGTGGAGTCCTTACATGCTCTGGCTGGATTCCTACTGGGCCTGCGGCTCGTGTCCTCCGGCTTAGTCTTGCTCTCCTCTTCCTCGTCTTCCGTCTTCTCCTCCTCTTTCTTTACCTCCGTCTGTTCCAAGTCTGTCTGCTCGTCTTGTGATGGGGCGACGGCTTCGACTGCGTCAATGGTGACTTCCGGCTTCTTCTCCTCCTTCTCCTCTACTTTCGGAGCGTCCTGAGCACCGTCTGCTGCCTCATCCTCAGAGCTTGCCTCATCTTCGCTGGCTCCTTCTTCCTCCGCCTCTTCCTCCTGCTTGGCTTTGGTGCTTCGCGTCTGCCGCCGACGCCCCCCTCTCCTCACCGCCCTCTTCCTCTTCCTCTCGGGGGAGGCCGTCTTGCTCCCGGATGTTTTGACCTCGGCGCTTCCGTCGAAGCTCGCCTCTGAGGCCGTCTCTGCGTCCGTGGGGGTTTGAGAAGGAGGGTCGCCGCCGCCGCCACCGGCGCCGCCGTCCAGGTTGGCCGGAGCGCTTCGTCGTCCGGCTCCACCACGGCCCCTCTTGGCTGTGAGCAGGAACTCTTCCAACTTGTCGGTACGTTTGGCCTGCCGACCGCTGCGCCTCACCGGCCCCTCGGCCGGCGACGTTGCTGCTTCGCCCGGCATCTCGCGCTTGGCGATGGTGGTCCGCCTGAAGCCCCAGGTCTTCTTGAATTCGTTGCTGGCAGGAGTGGCTACTGGCTCGGCTGGTTTCCCGGGTGACTCGTCTAGCTTCTCCTCGTCACCACCATTATCTCCTGCCTGTGCCTCCTTGCCTTCCTGCTCGTCTTTATTGTTGTTGGTAACGGTTACTATGAGAAGTGGAGAAGGGTAAAAAAAATAAAATAAAAAAAAAACAGGTTAGGGATTCAGAGAAATTACTAAGCGGCACTTTCCTGGGCAATGGTGATTGAGGGGGTAGGACACATGAAAAGCAAGGGAGGGAGACAAACACACAAACACAAATGATTACAGAGGGTTGCACAGCCAGCTTTAAATCAGGGCGATTTAAAGGTAGATGAGAGCGATTTAAGAGTAGATGAACCAGGCATCCCATGAGCGGTATGCCAAGCAGGTTGTGATGGGAGCCAGAAACACAATTCAGCAGCTGCCACATTAATTTGTTTTGATTAATCCGCCATGCCTCTCAAGCACACGTACCACATTGAGCAGCAGCTCCTTTCTTAAAATAAAAGACTCTAGCCCAGTCCAGCCGGGGGTCCAGCATTGCAGCCAAAAGTACGATCAGGCCCTCACCAGCACTGAGTTAGCTTATGGGCAGGGTCAAGAACTGTAGTACCCATTAAGCTCCCACCTTCATTTTTTTATTTACCCTAAAACCCACTTTATGCCACTCATGAAATAATAGATACTTTATTGATCCCCAAGGGGAAATTCAAATAATTATCATCATTTAAAGATTTTTGTAAGGCAAAATTAGATGGACGACATCTCAGCAGTGCCCCCACTGAAGCCAATGTCTTGCCACATTAAAGAAAACAAAGCCTGGTTAGCTTAATAGGTACTTGGTGATTGCCTGGGACTGCGAGTACCTTGCGAGCTGCTCTCGGCAGGCTCTTGGGTGGCCCCTTGCCCAGAGGATAGAGGCAGCCCTGGGCCAGTGCTGTCCTCCATAGCTGGAGTCTCTCACTGCCCTCAGACACAAAGTCTACAGGCGAGAGAGACAAGCACAGCACACAGACGGGAGTTACTCTAGTAGAACACACTTGGCCGGCTTCATATCAAGTCTGAGGCTCAGTCGTTTCAACGATATTCGGTTTAATTACTTAACTTCGTTATATAATGTTTTACGCATGTCCGAATCTAGCTGTAAGTAAAGATTAGCTTGGAAATTAAGACACACTAAATGTCTCATGAAATGTTCTATTCAGGAAATCCAGGCATTAGTCTCAATTCACACTTGTTTCCTTGGCAACAATCAATAGAAAAGTGCAGGTTATGTTTGTAGTGTGGCTTTAAATGGTGTGTTCAGCTCAGTTGGAATGTCTAAATCACCAGACAGATTTTTTTCAAGACTGATTAAAACTATTATTTACCATTTCTCTCATAACTATACCTTACCATAAGGGCAAGACAGGTGCCAAATGCTTTTCATTTAAGACCAAACATCTACTACTTTTTGGGCCCAATTTCCAGCTACTACTATCAAAAGTCAAGTCTATCTATGCATCCTCTCTCAGAAATCTGTCTCATGGGCTGCGTTCAGGATCAAATGCATTAACAATAAATGGCGATTACACATAAGAAGGTACTACCAACATGCATACAAATTCTCTTTACCTAAATTTTATTTTTATAATGGCTAGAAGAACATACAAAAATCAGACCTTTTTGTTTGTCAATTGACACAAAAAGCTTGTATTTGCATGCAATGAATGAACCACAAATGATGCACGTTCTACAACAAAGCCCAAGGCTTCATTCTGAAAAGGGCACTTTAACAGACCATTAACTGGTATACAGATCAACAGTTGAGTAATATGATTCCTGAACAAACTGAAATTCATACTAAAGTTGAGCCTTCTGTGGTAGTATCAAATTGCATTAGGCCTAATATTAACACATTTTCAGCCTGCCCACTGACTAAGTGAACAGATCAGTGACACTCAACATTACCTGCTTCTGTAAGGCCGCTGGCACTGTAGTCTTGAGAATTACTCTCTGTTTACAACAGCAGTGCACCAACACATCACTGCACAAAACTGTAGGAAAAGAACAGAACATGAAATCAGATAAAGGAACAAGTGAACCAGCAACAGACAAACGCTAACTTTCACATGCCGACATTTACACTAAGATGAAATTGGCAACAGGCTTACACTGGGCATAATGGCAAAATATCAGGCACAAAATCAGATAAACTAATTCAGTGGTTGCTTAAACATGCTCAAGAATGTGTCAGTCACTGAAGGCAAAGTCTAGCACAACATTAGTGAGCGTTTACTATTAAGTGAGAGAAAAGAGATGACATTCTTGAGAGAAACATCTAGTTTACTATTAAGTCTGACTTCATTAACTGAAAACATTTCTCCAGAAGCAATCTTAAGGGGCAGAATGTGATGGGGAAAACCTCTTTTGTCGGTTTAAATGTTGGCGCTGCACCACAAACACTAGGCCTACTTATCTTACAAGCCACCATAATTTTCATTTCAGTCATATAACAACACGTATTGTAAAGAATTACATAATATTCTTTCTGCTAAAGGTTATTTAGGACTATAAATGCGAAAACTTAGATAACAACATAAACATATTATGCACTGATGCAGGTCCATATAGGTATAAGTAGAAGACATTTGTATTGGGTGAGCCATAGCCTACTGGTGGTTTTAAGTTTGGTAGATGCACATGGTCTATATTTATCTGAAAGTCATGCTACTGTTGCACCTGTTCATGGTAGTGGGGCAGTGCCAAAAAAATAGGCAAAGCATTATCCAACTACTATGCTAATCAACTAGCGACTAAAAGGTGCTTGAATGAAGCTTTTCTATGACCACGCTGATACCATGTTGGGATTAATGGCTGCCGCCTGCCTAGTTCAAAAAGTTACTGAATCACACAATTACATTGGTAAAATATAATCTCCAAACCTACACTAATCTGCTTACTGTACTGAGTCAACATGACACTTCTCTATCAACAGAAGTCATTTTTCATCAATACTGACAAATTATTAGAACACACTCCAAAACATAACAATAAAACTGCATCAATAATAACATGAATCAACTTTGAACCAAACAATGGGGAATGAACTTTCTTATGACTCCATTTTATTTTCACATACGATTCTCACCGAAAAAAGGTTAATATTCTGAATTATATAATGCTCATTTGCACTACGCATCTTTTCTTTGTGTGAATTGATCCGTACATAAATGGATTTACCACCACTTGCCATCACCCAAGTAGCTTTTGCAGATTTGTAGATTAACTTATAAAGAGCTAAAATATGGTAGTCTTATGAGCTGTTAAAGAATAGACATCAAAATCCGGTCGCCTCCCAGAAAGCAAGAGACATTCACAAACATGTCAAATCCAACCCCAATGAACCACTGTTAACGGACACCACTAGATGGAGCCTTGACGGTATTTGAGCTCCCTCCATTTTGGAACAAGCCGACACACACTGATGTTCTATTATCTACATGTACAACTCGAGAAACAAAACAAAAAACGTTGGATGTGAATATGCAAAGACTTAAGAGTTGGTGTACTTAACAACGTTTTGCTTTGCCAAAATAAAGAATGTGCACTGTCGGTCACGGTAGAGTGCCACGCGAGGAGGGAAAAGGACATGCAGTTGCAACTCAACTAGGCCAAGATTCGGGTTAGCTACAGTAGCTATCCATACGCAGGCATTTGTATCAGTCTTCTTGATTATAATCTTAGTCCCACCCGAATGGACATAATTAACCTCGTAGGTGGCACTCACATCACCAGTCAGTCCGCAGTAGAATCAAGCGATTTACTACTGTCATTTAGCAGTAGTAATAGGACAGCATTTGCTGCTATGCTAAGTTTTTTTTCTTCTTTTTTTTCCCGTATTTGCAAGGCAACCCCACGAAAACACGTCATTGTACATATCAAGTAACGTTCAGATAAATCAATAACATGCTAATGCGTCTAACAAATAATTATGCATAACGTTACATAGCTGTACTACTGAAGCCCCCCGCTTCACTACGTTAAATTGTAGAGAAATGACCCCATAATTGCACCTGATACCAGTCAAGGACAGCAGCGTTAACGTTAGCTATTGGGCTCGGCATGTGGTCAGGACGAAACTGGCAAGCAACGTAAGCGCGAGGCCAAGCTAGCGACGCCTCGGTGTAACAACCTCTATGGTAACAACATCAGAATAACGGTTAGTGTGTAGAAGCTAGGTGTTGACAATGTCGTTTCCCTCCTATAACAATTTGAACTCAAGGTCAGGTAAAGTTGCACAATGCCACTTCATACCTTCACGTTAACGTTAGCTAACTATTAGCCTGACAAACGTTGTTGCCAAGCGGAAAACAACAACAAACGACCATCATCATTAACAAGTTAGAGTTAAATGTTAAATATTTAATATTAATCTACTTTGACGCTATTTAGCGGACCTCAGAGAAAGTAGAGAATACATGTTGTTTTCACGTGCACTGCCGTTAATGCGCCATCAAATGGAAATGTAATCAAAGGTTAACGTTAGTATTCAAGAATCGTTGATGTTAGCATGTCACGTTAGCCAAGCATGGAACGAACGGGCGTATCCTAACGTTATCTTGCTTCCGAGACCATGTAACGTTACGTTGATTTAATTTTGTGATATTAATTATGTTTTAAGTCCATTTTGACCTAAAATATATATTTGAAAATAACCCGCTAATAGAACAACATGCAAAGTAGCACTAGCGTTAAGCGAGTTCAGTGTAGGGGACGTAACGTTAGTTCTAACGTTAACATTTCAACGTTAGTTCTAGATAGAGTTAACGTTAACATAGCAGTCTTCAACCAAGTATAATGTCCAGAAACAAGGGCATGCACATTAATGGTAGGCTAATCTCACGTGGAATAGATATTACCGTTCCAAATCCTAAAATAACTGACATAAAAAGTTAGCTACATCGCCTTAGCTAACTCGATTTACGTAGCCTGCTATGGCTCCAAATCGACATCATGGCGTTCCTAGGTAGAAGCTAGCTTAACGTAGCCAGAAAGGTTACACCAGAGTAAGCTGCGCACATTCTGTGAACACTGATACAAAATATTGAAGGTGTACAAAAGTAAACACGTTCTGTTTGTGCATGTACACAGCAACATATTCTTTACTCACTTGTTGACCACGTTCTCGTTCTGGATATTTGGTCAGTCTTCCATTTTCTCTTCATGTAATGGCTAGTAGACATGCTAGTAGACGGGCTCTGATAGAATTGATTGGCGCAGCGCGTGAACTGATGACAAACACAGCATGTACATTTTAGCGCCACTTCAGGCTGGGAGGGACAATTGCCTACTGTTAACACTGCAACAGTTAAAAGGTATTATATCCATCAGACAACTGTGGGTACCCACACTAGTTCTGCAGATATCAAGCCTAGCCTATATAGGCCCATATATATCATAAGCTTAAACATCAGTAAACAAACCATTCAGTTTATTTCCTTATATTAGATTTCCAATTTCTAAATATACAATCAAAGAGTTGGTTTGATGCAATAGATAGATAGATACATTCACTAACAGCAGAAAGTAATTAAAAGTATATAATATAAAAAAACACAACTAAGCAATAAGGACAGTAGAAGATAAATATATACTAATACTAAATATACTAAAAATATACAAATTATACTAAATAACACAATTCTAAAAAAACAGTATCCACATAGTGGGTGATTAATCAAAGATATGCTTGCAATGACTGAGGCAGGGACTGAGCCTGTGATTCTCTGTGTATAGGTAAGGTAAGGTGCTCTGTGTGAATGAGTGTCATGTGATGGTGCAAATGAGTAAGTCAAACAGTGCAAGAATAAAGTCTATATATCTATATTTATAACTATATTAAGGAAGGTATAAGTGTGGTCACAGTTCGGCTGTGGCATGGAGGGAGGGGTTGTGCATATGTGCTAATAGCACGCAAACAGTGAGGCAGAAGACAGTGGTAAAAAGTGGCTAGTGGACAGACAGTTCAAGACATGGAGGTGGTGAAGAGGCAGACAGACTATGCGGAGAAGTCTATTTCTCCTCTTCCCTTAATATATAAGTGAAGCATTGAACAGTTCAATGGCCCTGGGGACGAATGACTTCCTCAGTCTGTCTGTTGTGCAAGGCAGTGAGCGAAGTCTCAGTGGTTTGAGGGGTGCATTGCTGCTACCAATCATAGACATGTAGCCCCTAAGTATGTCTTTACTGAATCAGATTTTGAATTTTAGGTTGCAGAATGGTCTTTCTCATGGAATGTTGCTAAATTTTGGGTCATGGAGGGCTGCTAGAAGTTTTGGATTGATATGTTCTGAGGGCCTGGCCCATTATCAGTCAAGGACCTTTGAAATCATACTTGCCAGCCTTATGCCCTTTCTCTCTCTCAGCAAAGATTATTGTCTTGAGCTCCATGGAAATATGAGAATGAACCAGTATTCCCCAGCAATCATGGCATCCACCCTGGATGTATGTAGCCTAATGTAGTGACAACCAAAGGACACAACCTCTCCACTACCTGTCAGGCCTATTTTCAAACTAGCACGCTTTAATATCAACACCCATTTATCACACACTTGCAGCTGGACCACTCAAGAGATAATAAAAAAAAAAAAACACCTGGCAACCGCCTCCACTAGCTACATAATATGATGTCTGCTGACTATGATGAATGTCCTGCTAACAATGCTTGCTAAGTTGTTTCCTCACAGAGATCTTCCAGTTGCCAGGCCTAGTAGATAATATAATATGTGGATTCACCAAAATAGCAGCACCACTCTTGGTTGACCATTAGCATGCCTAAGATGTAAGGATTCAAACAAATTGGATAAAAAGTAGAGCAGTAATTCTTTACTTTCATCCCTTGAGAAAACATTCCAAAGAATGACTACATGTGAAAATACAAAGTTGCTACACTTGACCCTTTAATCAAAGTCAAATTAAACATAATTTTCATAAAAAACTGGAATCACTTCTCAAGCTATGACATATTAAATATATTTTTTGTGTTATCTTCTCAACATTATATCACATGATCTTTTCATTGGTTATGAATATTGAACATATTTTTCAACATGTAGCCTACTTGTACAGTAGCCTAGGCTAACAATAAAACAAAAAGACAACTGAAATGACAGGTCGATTTAGCATTGTGTACATTACAGGCCTGTAACAAATAAATGAGTGCTTTTGAGAGTCTGTGTCAGAACGCCAATACAAATATTTTTGTGAAAAAGCGCTACAGAGTTCACACACATCATTAGTTATTGGTTTTAGTTGGCTGTTTCCCTGACACCAATACTTAGCATGTATTTTCTGCCAAAGAACCTTGTTAAAGAGCCTCAGTAAATTGTAGCTTACATTTAAGAAATACTGTATTCTTAAGCTTGCTTAATAAAATAGCTACCTCAAGTGCCTAGAAATCACCTGGCAATATAGTCAGATCTAACCAATGGATTACACAGTTGTAAACATGTCAATGTGGACGCAGTCGCAGTACAAGAGGAATGGAGATATTTCACAATGAAAACAAACAAACAAAAGGACAAACAAATACAAAGAAACAAACAAATATATAAAATTAAAACATCAAAAACGCCTCAAGTTATGTCTCATAATGGCATTATACATATCATGCAGTCTTAATCATTTTTGCCCAAATAAATGAGTCCTTTTGTAGGCAACAATAGGATTTCTACACCCAGCCCATATTCAGTCTGAAAACTCATGCTCTATGGATACTAATGAACCAAAACCACACACGTCTCTTGACTGAATGCTCTGTCTTTATGTTTTGAGTAACAAAGACATCCTCCAAAACCAACTCAAACTGTTTATAATATATACATTGAATAACATCACCAGTATATTCTTTTAAAAAAAATCTTACTAAAATAATGGTATCAAATTAAATCTTAATATCAAATAATACATATATTCAATGTGAAAGGTGCATGCATGTATGGAAAAAAAAATTCACAGCGGCAACGTCTTCACAAAATTGCTAATGTTGAATGCTTATTGTCTTTCCCTGTACTTTCAATGCAATCTGTTTTTAATTTCCCCAGTAATCACATTACCAACAACAAATACCAAATGGTATATGAAACAAATAGAAAAATATGTACCATGACATAAGTAATGATGCCCGATAGTCTTATTTACAAGGTGCGACCAGGCATCATTGTCCACAGGTATCTTTTATTGAAAATTTGTTAGTGATTTTTTTTGTTTGAAAGTGAAACTATCACAAATATGACAGTTGTCCAGGTTTGAGGTGTGAAATAGTATATTGTCACCTATGAAAGCATCTCTTGTCAAACACAATTTACACACAGAGGGAAATTTCCCCTCAATATCTGAAATGCCCTTAAATGAATGCCATTGCATTATCGTTTCGCGGATAATAAAAAACATTATTTCTGTTTCACAGACAAACATGTCTTAGTTTTCCACCACGTTTAAGCTGACTGGCAAATTGTGTCTGGGGGCAAAGCAGACCAAGGTATTTCAGAGCCTGTAGTCCATACCCTCCTCCACTAGGTGGCAGTGCTGATCAGCAGGAGATGAGGAGAGCGTTTGTGAGCGACTGGTGACTCTGAGTCCGCTCCAGAGCCACGCTGCTGGATAGAATCTCACATGCCGCCAATTCATGATATAGGGCATTAAGTACCTCCAGGATGTGAGCCTTCCCTGTGAACAGACAGAAGCCACAGATGTGAGTTCTCCAAAAGCCAGGACACTAAACCCAGAGTCAGCTGTGCTCCAACAAACCTCATTGGTGCTTCTAAAGCTTTATGGCACTCGGTGTCTTTGTAGACGGTGGTAACAGTTTCACGAGAGCCATGTTAATTTAAGTGGATGTGCACTATTGTTGTGGTTATGTACCGTGTTGAGGGTCGCTGCAAGACTCCAACGTGCTCAGAAGAATCTTTCCCAGAGACCTCCTGGAGACATTCTGAAACGGGAGAGAACTTCTCAGATTGCAGGAAGGATTATCACCAAATGGTAGTGTAAACATAAGAGATCTTTGGAAACAAAGAAGAGAAAAAGGTGGGACACGTATATGTCTAACATTTTACACAAGCACTGTTTGCCACACTTTCTCCCTGGTCAAGGTCTAACTCGACACCTAGCTTTTTTAAGGTTTTAGGTCAAGTTGTTTTTTCTGTTTGCATAAGGTGGAGTTGTATGCAGGACAGCCGGAACTTAATGCATACCATGAGGTGAACAACACACACACATACACACACACACACACTCTCTCTCTCTCTCAGGAACCCACACACTTTTATGGAACAAGAAAGACCCCTTTGTGCAAGTAAAAATACACCCGTTCTGTAGAGCATAAAAGCATGCAATAAGCAAGCAAGCCCCATTGTTTTTAAACACAGTTTGATCTATTGTCTGTGTCTCAGCACCTACGGGTTCAGGGCTGTTTTTATGTAGACAGCCTTGCGGTGCAGGTTGAGCTTAACGGCGGGTGACACTCTGAGCACAGTGCATGAATGTGAGGAGTGGCAGGCGGCTGGCTACGCTTCCTCCGCATTTGCAAGTACAAAAGGTGTATGCACTGGCACTCGATCAGACTGCCCCTGTTGAGTCTCATATCCTGGATGGCTCTGGCTCATGGCTCACGTCATGCTCTGATACGACTCACTCCACAGAGTTCACAGCATAGAGTCGTTTCCAATTCCTTTTCAATTCATTTAAGCTGCATTACATTTAAGCTTTTTAAACTAAGATCTGGGGCCAGCACCTTTGACGAATGAGTACTGAGGGAGAAAGGGGACTGGGGGAAAAGTTCCAACAAGACTGGACTGAAAGGCATGAAATGCCTGTTCCTGAGTGGGCTTATGAATATAACAAACACTTAACAAAAGATGGTCTAAAGAGAGCAATACAGAAGACTCATGTATGGACAGACAGCTGTGCATTACTATAACCATAGACTCTTGCCTCTTGAAAGCCTTGAAAACCTTGAACAAACACATTGTCTGATTCAAACCAGAACATTATGTAGGATGGGTCGAAAAACCATGTGCACGCAAGTGAATGCTGGTTAATCATAGATATTGACACTTTATACCCAGGAACCCACACCCTAAAGTTGAGATACAGTCAGGCGTGTCACAATGACACACACAATCACTGTGACCTCAAGTTACCCTGACATCCACCCTGCAGGTCTGCACAGACCTTTATGATACATTCACGGTACAATATGCAGTGCAACACAGCCCTATATGGGCACATGTAGGCTACAGCGTGCCTCTCGGACTGACCAGGTCACGCAGCTGCTGCAGTAGCCGCAGCACATCCACCAGCTTGTCCTCCACCAGTGACAGCCGCACCCTCTCCGTCTCCAGCATCTGCAGCTCCATGTGCAGAAGCTCCGTCTCCTCCGCCTTCTGCTGCAGCTCCTGCACCAGCGCGTCCTTCACCTGAGGAGGAAGAGGAGGTGGAGAGGGAGGAGGAACACTTATGTGAGCAGGATATCTCAGTTGCACTGTGCAGGAAGGAACAAACATACATACAACAACATACATATGCTACCAAAAACAATTCAATCAATTAGACATTGGATATTGTCAAGATAATGTCTAAAATCTGAAGTATACCTCATTAAGTATTATACAGATGGTTCATAGCTTTTATTACTAGAATAGTGATTCTGTGGCCACAGTCATCAACAAGGAAGAAATGAGCTCACCGCTTAAAACATTTCACCTGCTAGTTTTTCACACAGAATGGACCAAGTTGTGTTTCTGGGGGAGTTTGTTTCTAATAAGTGGTTTGGATTTGAACCAGGCCAAAGTGACACGTTAAAACAAACACACAAGTTAATAGCACACCATCCTTTTCTTCCTCCTCCTTCCTGCTCTGTTGTGTTCTGCATGTGTTCGTGTTTGGTGGAGCTTAACTCAGCTGGAGCCGGCTCTGCATTTATTACTGCTGGAGCGTGGTGTTGTGTGAGGTTCCGGGGGTGTGTGTGATTCTGTGGTCAGTGCAGCGAGAACCAGCTGTGTGCATGCACACACAGACATGCAGACACACACGCCCACACACACACAAACACACACCCACACGCACACACACACACACACACACACACACAAACCCACATGCACATATATACGCCCACACAGGGATACACATGTAGACCCAAACACCCACATGGATACACACACACACACACACAGACACACATCACACACACCACACACACACACACACCACACACACAGGGTGGCTCCCTCCTCATACCAGTGCTAGCGGTCGGGCTGCTGGGTGGGTGCAGAAAGCAGGAAGGCTGCACTGCTCGCTGCGGTTTCTCCCTTTGAAGGCCTCCATTTCCATAACAACCCTTTAGCTGTGCTGTCCCCCCTCTAATCTAATTTTACACCCCATAGCCCGGGACTGACTCATAATGTAAAGGACGCTCGCAGAGAATTGGTTGTGGTTGGAGCGCCTGGAGGAGGGGGGGGCTGATGCTGCTGAGATGCCTGACCGACCCACTCTAACTCTGGCTGGGGGTGGGATGTGGGGATGTGGGGACATGGCTGGTCCCTGCTGCTGCCTGTTTTCTCGACCTGGTTCTCTCTGCTGTAGATGGTTGCCATGCATGGTCTTTTCCCTCAACTGCGTGCTTCCTGTGAACCAGCGTGCCCCAGTGCCCATACAGGAATAGGAGTGGAATTGTTCCTCCAGTAATGGGTTACTTCTGGGCCTGACCCAGGATGGGGTGCAGCACATCCTCCATCCTCCTGGGCAATGGTCAGTGTCGCTTTGGATAAAAAGCATCTGCTACAACCTTCTCACTTTACTTCAATCTGCAGAGGCTCCACCAGCTCTGTGGCACATCAGCAGCCAAAAATGAGTGTTTACGTTGCACGTGGTGAGACGTGGCTATGTGGTGACTACCTGGTCCATGTCCAGGTCACTCCTCCTGGCTTGGCTCTCGCGGAGCTCCAGCTGCTTGTTGAGGCGGGTGACCCTCTCCAGCAGCTCCAGCACAGCGCTCTGGCTCTCCTCACTGCGCGAGCCCTCAAAGTGAGACAGCAGCCGCTTCACAGCTTTCTCATCACACCTTAGGAGGAGAGGACAATCACTATGGAGGACAATCACTATGGAGGACAATCACTATGGAGGAGAGGACAATCACTATCAGTCTTTTCCTTTTTTCAATCTCTCTCTCTCTTTATGTATGTTGAATTGATATGAATCAGCTAATATAGTACATTGTATGGATTCTGCTACATCTGTTTAGAGAAATGAATAAAATAATAAAAAAAAGGATGGAGAAAAGAGAGAAAAACACAGAGACAGACGCACCACACAAATACTGAGCGGTGTGGTGGACAAATGAGAGCCGGTTCTCATACCTGTCCCCGCAGCAGGACAGCCTGGTGAGGATCCTCTTCACCTCGTCCACCTGCTTCTGCTGCTCCCCCGTCCACCTGTCCTCCTCCTCGTCCGACGCGGCCTGTCCCTCCACAGAGCGGAAAAGCTGCTCCTCCACTGCAAAGGAGAACAGCCACACGGTTTTCACACAGCTCTTCATGCTTACCTCCGCGGCAGCCATTATCCCGTACATCTCTACACCAGCTGGTCCTGGGATTTATGTGGACAGATTTATATGTCTACTCTTTTACTTGTGATTTGTTTTATTTAGGACGTCCATCCATTCTGTTCATCTATTTCTGACAGACGGCACTTTGTGTTGCGCTCTATCACTGTCGGAGGTCTGTGAATCAAGCTGCTGACCTGTGGGCTGACAGTGTCTTACCGGAGAAACCACTCAGGAGCTCTCCTGATGGCCTAGCCTGTTCAAGAGTACCGTGCGTTGTTCACGCCAGGAGAATCATCTCTGCCCAGTGCCATTGGACTTAATATTGAGTGTTTATGTTATTGTTGTCTATGTCTGAGTGAAGCACTTTGAGTGGCCATTGTGCTAGAAAAAGTATGTTACTTTAATTGAGTGTTTTCTTTAATTGAGTGTGTCCGGAGGCTTTGTTTAGTGATTGATTGGTTAATTAGTTAACTGCCTGTGAACATTGACGGGAGGTGGAGGTGGAGGGTACAGGCAGGAGGCCTTACTGTTGTCAGGAGATGTTTCTGCGTGGCCCGTGGGGGAGTGGCGTGTCTGTCGGGAGTCCAGACAGCACCTCCTGTCCTCCCGGTACTGCTGGTCCATAGCACTGCTGAAAGGCACAGTCACTTTGGACACCTCTGACCTGCCAAGGAGAAAAGATTTAGTCATCATGTGGGCTGTCAAAAAGCCACAGAGTCAAACTGTGGACTAATACATTGTGGCAAGAAAAACACTAAAATTGGGGGTTTCACTCAGTGCTCTGAATACAGAAACGTATGTATTATAGAAAAATCTGTACCCATAGGCCTATATTTATTGACTCAACATAATACAAATACCTGCAATTTTAAGTCTTTTATCCCCATTTCTATGATAGTAGCAGAGAGGTAATTTTGATAGGAAATAGGTCCATAAAGTAAGAAATGAACTAAATGGAGGAATTACATAACTTCAAAGGAAAGAGAAAGTAACATGAGATGTCTCTAATAATACACGCCCATAGCCACCATAATAATTTTATTGGCACGTGGGATTCGGCTGTCTGAAGGCGCTTTGGCAGACCATAATTAAAACAAGACTCGGCAGCAGCTTCAGGACTCTGTCAGTTGGATGGGTGTTCGGAGCGAAACAAATGTTTTCCTATGTTATCCTCATGTTTCAAAGATAAATGCAAACAATAAGAAGCTTTGAAAGGCTGGAGATTGTGATCCCGTTCTTTCCTTTCGACATGTTTGAAATTGAAATGCAACCAAAATTAAATTAGGCTTAAACAGTGCTATCATATTCAAGTGTTTTTATATTATGCGAGAAAATAAACAGAATTCCAATCCATAAACTCATAGGCCGATCACTTTGCTATCATTTGAATTGTACAGTTTCCTTTGGCCTTTTATATAGGAGGGAAATACGATAGGGGGCCATGGTGAAGCAGACAGTAAGTGCTTCCAGATGAGTGTCTTAGTAGGGGAAAAAAAGAGATGGGAGGGGGTGGAAATACCACCAAAGAAATTCATTTTCAGCAGCATGTATCCCGCGAGAGCACACTCTAAATGAGTCTGGGAGCGCCCCGTGCACATATCCTCCCTCCATCGGGGAAACCTAAAAAATGGCGATAAATCTGTTCAGCACAAGTGCTACAAATATCACCTCACCGTACAAAAAGCTTCGGGAGACTGCGGAGCTCAGCATAAAGGTCAATAATTGCAGCTCCCAGTTAGACAATCAGTCAAGTTACTGAGTAGTATGTGTGTGTATATGTGTGTGTGTGTGTGTGTGTGTGTGTGTGTGTGTGTGTGTGTGTGTGTGTGTGTGTGTGTGAGGGGGGTGGGGGGTTGTGAGAACTATAAGAGGGGCTGCAGTGAAATTGGGGTACCCCTATATATATATATAACTCATTTTGGAAACTCTGCAGCTGCTAACTTCATGGCAGGGGACCCCCCACTATAGACTCCAATAGGTTTCCATGGGGATCTCTTTAGCTACCAAAATGGGCAGTATCTCTGGAACCATGGAGGGGGTGGCGGTGATGTCTGGGGGGGGGGGGGGGGGGGGGGGTGTTGATAGAGCACAGCCCACTGTAACTAATTGAACTTTAATTGACGGAGCCTGTGGACGCGCGGGTGCTGCCTTGTGGGAGAGGGGTCCGCTGGATGAGCCCTCTGGGGTGGGCTGCCACTGAATGGTGGCAGACTCTATGGAGTCTCAGGAGACAACGAGCTCAAGTGTGTGTGCCAGACTCCCATTTAGACAAAACAGAAAGGAGCGGGCTTGCTCTGCGTAATGCCACGTCTAGTCAAAGGGGATTAAAAGTGTGTGTGTGTGTGTGTGTGTGCACATGTGCATGTGTGAGCTATGCAATAAGCTAGGGGTCTGCTTTATCAGACGCTTCATGAATGAAACCTATATGCGTAGAGGCCCGGATGAAAGCTCTGGGTAGCAGCCAAGGACTTAAATTTACTGCGCGACATTCGAAGCTATCAAAACAACACACACAAGTTGAAGTAGATGGAGCATTTCAGACACCTGAAACCACTCCAGACATTTTGGTTTTCGCTGCGAAACCAAGCCAGCGTGCCTTGGCCTAGGAGAGATCGACGGGTGAACTGTCTAGCCAATACCGAATGGAAAAGTTGCATCAGGAGTTTTTGATGACAGAGTATTTCATAAGTATTTTCTAATGCAGAAAAATCATCTCATTTTCAGTTAACTAAACAGACAACAACAGACATATACATCAAACGTGTATAACTCAACAACTGTTTCCAACATGTTATGTAACCTAGAATACATCTGGTGTAAGAGTTTAATAACTCTATGGAATAGATGTTAAAGGCTCTCCCTGTGTTTTCCATTGGGGTCAAACATGGTTTTCCATAATGCTCGTGCTCTGCTCTCTGTATCGTCTACAGCTGACACCGATGGAGCACAACCCAGCCCCGGTCTGGAGAAGGACAACCATAAAAGACATGCTTGGCAGTCATCTGGCATACGTTAGCTGTCCAGTCACTGTTAATTCCCCTTTCTTTGATTCCATGCTTTATGTTGCCGAAAGGCATACCTTGCATCATGTGAACTTCACTCTGATGGGAGGCAAGCACAGAAGTTGGCACAGTCTGTATGCACACGTTGTTTAAGATTTTTTCCCCACATTATGGGATATTCGCATGTGGGCACATAAGTATTGTGACCGATACTCAGATTCTCGAGAATTAAGCGAATGTTGCAGAGCTTCTTTGCACTCCTCTGCATAGCTTTTTCCAGGAAACTACAGGCGCACTTCAAAGATTTGGGCTGAGGGACCTGAAGGAGTATATTATTCATCACCGTGGGCCTCCTTAGCCAGAGCAGTGGGGCTCAATAATCATTTGGACATTTCCAGAACTGTCTGCACAGGCTGTGCTTGCATCTATCCAGGCACAACCTGACCCCGGAATGGAAAACAAAAACCACAGTCTGAGGATGTGTAAAATTATAATCGAAATTCAGCGTGTCCAAACAGGAAGGAGGAAGTTCAAACTGACTACAGCCAAGTTCACATCATTGTAAAAAAAGGCTGTATACTGGCTAAACCTACACATTTTAAGCAATAATGCACATTCTGAAAGTAATGAACACTTTTACCTAGGGGCACAAACAGATATGAACACATAGTACTATACATCCACGCATATATGGACCTAATGGAAGGAAATTAAAACAAAAGAACAAGCTCTATGTTTGACTGAAACACACTAATGAATGCAAATACATGATTTCTAGATGTTAATCTGCCTCTTCTTTACTCTGCCCCTGGGAGTAAAGTCTGTTCCACTTGATTTACGTTCTCTCTTTCAGCAGGAAAACAAAGGGCACTCTGGGCCAAAGCAGAAACAGATGCAGGAGGAAAGGAGTCGGAATCGCCTGTGTGTCTCCGCGGGCAACTTTAATATTTGATCAATGCAAGGTGCTGGACAGACCTGTCTGCTTGCCTCGCGTCTGGGCCGTGTAGCTCGTAAGTCAAAACGCAATCGCCTCTCTGAGACGCTGACCTCCGAGTCACCTCATTTGTCACCCTGGCGCTACGAGAGCTTTAGCTCAGCAATATTTGCAGGATTGGGTTGAGGTATTCATAACAAGGTCTTGTATCACAGTCGTGTTTAGGCAGGACGGTGAGCGATGGTTTGGTGGTGGAGGGCCGGGCGGCTCGAGTCCAGCTGCTTGTGGTTAGAGACCGAGGACACCAGAGCACTTCCTGTGTTTATTAGAGCAAAGGGCTGAACTTCCACCACCATCACCCCCACCCACCTCAACCTCACGAGCCGCCTCATCCTCCCTCCACCTCGAGTCCACTCTCTGGTCAGAGCTGTTCAATGAATGAATGAACCCAACACACAGCACTGGTATCACTCTACAACATGACTCTAATTCAACTAAGGAGAGCTGAGAAGGAAAAAGAAAAATGTTGAGCATTGCCTGCTCCTCTTAGGGGGGTTTATCAATCAAACTTCACCTTAGTGCAGAGTTAGAGCGAGTCGACGTGAGGCTTTAGATTAGACGGATGGGCTGCAGAAGAGACAGAAAAGAAGAAAATGTACAGCCAGATTCTTCTCCAACTGAGAGACGACCTGGGTGATGCTGAGGTGAGGCTGGGCCTTTCAAACGAGGGATGTGTGGGTCAGTAAACGCTCTAGTTACACTGCTGTAGCCTTGTGAATATACTTGGAAGAGGGATGCAAGCAGGTCCAGATGACCAAGCAGCTGAAAGGGAAAAAAACAGCAAGGAAAACCCCCCAAAAGAGCCAGGTTGGAGGGAGTGGCAGAGAGTTCTGGGTATTTTTGTGGTGGGTTCCCGAGACTATTATGAAATGTGTGTGGTTGTGTGTGTGGTTGTGTGTGTGCGTGTGTGTGTGAGTGTGTGTGTGTGTGTGTGTGTGTGTGTGTGTGTGTGTGTGTGAGTGTGTGTGAGTGTGTGTGTGTCCGCCAGTGATGATTGTGGATTCATGCTGATGTAGGCATTGTATGGAGGTCGGAGGGAAAGGAGGCGAGAAAAGGGAAACTTTCCAAACCTGAAAACGAGCCCACTTGGCTAAGGAGGGTTTTGAAGCCCGTGCAAGAACAACAGAACCGTTACAAAAAAGAACCCTCCTGCTCCCAGGCATCCTTCCAATGTGTGTGTGTGTGTGTGTGTGTGTGTGTGTGTGTGTGTGTGTGTGTGTGTACGCGTGTACGCGCGCGTGTCCGCAGCATGCTGTCATTAAGAATGATTGATATTATTTCACCACTAGGAGTGAGACAGGACAGCTCTTTATATATACAGCACTATAATTACTGGTAATCAGAGTTTCTTTTTCTCACTATAGTGTTACTTTGCATCTCGCTCAGTTAGTTTAGGTGTTGCTCTGTTGGTTTTTTAAACCTTAGGGATATTAGCCTGAAGCTTACATAATAAGAAAACTGTTGCCACAGCTGAGAACCTCAGCCCTCTGCTTTCTTATTATTGTGAGGTGACACCATAAGACCGTTTTGTTTGTCTGACTCTCCCTTTCTGTATTGCTCTCTCTCTCTTTCTCTCTCTCTTTTTTTGTCTCCTCTTTCTGCGCCTCTGTTTTAGTGTCTCTCTGGGGTGCAATTGAAGAAGCTGTAAAAAGGTCAACAATCTGTTCTTATCCCACCCCTGCCACGTCGTCAGGAAGTGTCCATTAAGACATAGCAGAGTACATTTCACTAATGAAGATCACAATCCTGATGAAAACCCCAAAGACCCAAGACCCACCGAATCCATTTCAAATATCCAAGACCAGAAGGTTGAAAACAAACACCACACGCCCACCCCCTTGACCACCCAGCCCACGCCCACCCCCTTGACCACCCAGCCCACCCTCACCCCCACCCATGTATGTCAATGAACCATGCTTTAGAGCCTTGACATGTTTTCCCCCTACTTGTTGAACGCAGGGCATTATTTATGGCTGAAACCTCTGTGCCAATAAAGACGGTGAGAGTCGTGGCTGAGGCCCTGACTTTTCCTGTGCAGGGCCCGGACATCCATCTCAGGGGGGTGAGGTGACAGGACCTGGAGAACAAACAGTTGAGTGTTTGCCTCTTCCTCCAGATGGCGATCTGTTTGAGCCTTTTCTCTCCTCCCTTACTCCCCCTCTCCTCCGATCACTTTTTCTTCCTCTGCCAGCACTTTCCATTGTCTGCTGGCCTGGCTCACAGCTCGACCAATGGCCACAGCTGATTTAAACGTTTCCTCTCTCTCTCCCTCCCTCTGTTTCTCCCCCCTCATTGGGTTTGTAAGAGCCTTAGGGCTAAAAGGTGCTGTGTGTCTCTGCTATCCCCTATGGTAATGAACTACAGCTAGTTCCTGTCTGTCTGTTCCCACCAGCTGACCACCCAGGACAGTCCCTCCTTCCTTGATATACACACACACACACACACACACACACACATACACACACACACACACACACCTCCCTCCACATCTCAAACTCATTACAGGCAAGAAGCTCCAGGAGATACAATATTATGCAAGAGAGATTATGCAACCATATTGCCGGTGGAGATGCTTTCTGTCTCACCAAATAGACGGACTTCTTTTCATTTGTCTGTTTTTCACATTATTTAGCAGTTGCCTAAATGTCTCACTGAGGTGCAGAAATGTGTAGCGGTTGTCTGCTTAGATTTATGCGTTGGCAAAACTCAGTCTTGAGCAACAGACAGACGAAAACAAATTTTATATCATCTTAGAGGAATGCCAATGGAGCAATGTCTTATGCAACAGAGGAACATTTTTGATGCAATTTCTGCAGGTGAAGACAGCTGGGTCTCTGATATTCAGATTTAATAGGAATCTCATCAACATCATGTCTCCCCAGGAAAGTTACTCATCTCTCTCTCTCTCTCTCTCTCTCTGTAGCTTATCTCTTTCTCTCTCTCTCTCTCTCTGGCAAAGGTTCCTCACCTCTTCTCTCTTTCATACCACTGAAAGCTCCTCAACTCACTGCAGAGCTCCAAGCAGTCCTTGGCATCTTCAAAATCAGTGCCCTGGCAGACAGGCACTGCCACTGTCTCTCTCACATGAGAGAACCCAGGCGGAGAACCCAAGCGAGACGCGGTGACGAAGGTGGAAACTTTGATCTGCTTCATAACACACCTTTCAGCTCCCAGCCCACAGGCTGGGACATCGGATCCCCTTGCAAACAAATCTCCCCACCCTCTACCCCTCCGAAAAATGCAAAAATGTTTCCCGATAGCTACTGAAGGCAGAAAATGAGGATAATTAGTTTATTGTGTGTCCCTTTGATGTGGCTTCGGGGTGAAAAGGGGAGGAATGAGACTGAAGTTTCAGTTTCAAAACAAGCAGATGGAGGCAGATGGAAAGCAGGTTCAAGATGATATTTTGTAGAAATAAAAACAGGCTTAGTGCATAGAGATAGTCCACAGGGAGACGGGCTTCGCCACTGGGGACGTGAGGAGTGCTTTGCCAACATGAAGGAAAAGGAATTTGAAGGCTTCGGATTCTAGTGTTTCAGCGGAACAGCTTTAGAGGCAGATGGAGGCGCAATGGAGAATGTTTTGTAGGAGGGGTGAAGAAAAAAAAAAAAGGACCGCAGAGAGGGAGAGATACAAAGAGGAGGAAAAGAGGGAGGAAGAAAAATGACCAGTGGACACACCTCTCGGCTCAGATAAAAGGCAAGGGGCTCGGTGACCGTGGGCTGATCAGACACTGACCCCGCCGCGCGTGACCAGAGTCCCCGTCGCCCCTGGCAGCCGCATCAAAAGGCTTCCTCTTTTTTTTCTCGAGCGGTCGGTCTGGAGCGGGGAGGGGGACAGTGGCTTTCCCCCCAGCCAGACGCGCTCCAGCTCAGCTCTGTTGCTGTCCACTGTCTGCCCGCGCGGCGAGCAGCTCTCGCTGGGGATAAGGGGGATGTGGGGACGAGACCCCTTTTGGCTCTGATCTTGAAACCCTTAACACTGATGAGAAGACTCAAGTGGTCTCCCTTTGTTTCTCTCTCACACTCTGTGTGTGTGTGTGTGTGTGTGTGTGTGTGTTATGGGCACATGCCAGAAGAAAAAAGCTACAGTTTTCACAACCAAAAAAAACTCATCTCACTCTTTTACCGTATTAGATCTACATCCTGAGGTGTTCCGCATTCAGACTGAGTATATATTTCACTGCCTGTATCACCAACTACAAGGGAGCGGTGGCAGTCAGGTCTGCACTTGACCCGAGTGTATAATTTACCCAAAGCTCAGTGGACAACAGAGAGGAGTCATCCTGTGAACAGGCCATAAAGTTCTTTAAGCGTTTCAAAGGTCTAATGGCTTACACTGTGTTTGAGAACGCTTGGTTGCTGCTGCTAAGCAAAAACCAAGTTGAGGGGAGTGAAAAGGGCCAACCCAACCTTGCACTCGCAGCTAAGCTCTGAGTGCCTGTGAGTTCTTGTTTGAGCTCCTCGTCAAAGATGAATTGTAAACGCTTTCACAACTCCCTAATTACAAGTAATTACTGTAGCAGCGATAACGCCGAGATAAAGACTGTGCTGTAAAACAGCAAATAAGCTAATGCTTTTGATAAACGGCTTTACATCTGTCCCCATGCTCCATAGTGGGTTGGAACAAAACAGAAACTGTTGAAAACCCCAAATGGTTAACTGTTAACTTGTGCAAGAACTGACCCCTTAAATCAATTCACTGTAAACCCTACCCGGGAGTTCTCAAGTGATCTGGAATGTTTTTGGTGTTTGTGAAAATTCCGCACTTTCCGTGACCTGCCAAGGAGGAAGAGATTTGTGATTAAAATGCCTGTTCTGGCATTCCAACAAATTCCAAAAGTGATAACTTCACTCGGAGATGCAGGTGGATTGGAATAAATTGTGTGACCCACGATTTGTTTCATGTTGTGTGCATGAACTGCATACCTCAAGCACTACCAAGGAAAGTAGAACTAATTTCTCAACGGCTGTGTTGATATGTAGCCCAAACTTTGATGGACAGTCGCCAATAAGTCTGCATGTGTTTGAATGTGTCTCTGTACCAAAAGGGCATGTGTGTATGTGTGTGTGTGTGTGTGTGTGTGTGTGTGTGTGTGAGAGAGAGAGAGAATGCTCAGATACTTGTTGCTAGGATACACCCCTGGGAGTGTTCATCCATTATTCGGCAAGAGCAGAGAGTGCAGGAGAGACTGTTTGAAGACTGATGGGAACTTTTGGTGTGTTTAGGTCAGGGCTTTTCCTGAGTGAAAAGGGGGTCTCTGCCGATGTGTCAGCCCCATTGTGTCACTGAATGAATTATTTGGCTTAAGAGCATCAGTGGGGGCCTGCGCTAAGGAAGACCCTCCCCTCTGGTGCCCAAAGAACTTTGCATACATTTGGAAGGAGCTGTGATAGGGGTATGTAGGAATGTTTATGCTTTGTGCCTCAAAAATTTTCAATCAATGGATCACTCACGGCATGAGATGCTTCGTGTCAGCCAAGAGGTCCCAATTACAACAACATTAAGTAAATATTTTCTTTTCTTGAGTTGACATTACACAATGCAACACGCAGTTGACACATAGTGTAGGCTACATGCTGTGGTGATTCAGAGTGGAAAGTACCCGAGAAACAGTTTCTGTTTCTATTTTAGACCATTCAGCTTTGACTGAATGAATTACAATAAAAACACGTTTAGTTGGCTTTTTTGTTTTCTGATTATCTTAAAAAGATGTGTGTAAAGAGTCGCTTTGCAAGTATGAAACACCTTACTTGCCATATTTAGTTAACAATGACTATTGCCATAATGCATGCTTTTAATTAATAGTGTCTGGGAGTTTTTGCCCTGCTTGAGTTAAGTTTAGAAATTCAGTAGTAGCATATTATCATTTTCTACAGTCCAGTGTTCACTTTAGTGAAATATGAGACTTAGCACCCAGACTCCTCTGTGATGCACAACCCTGTACTTAAGACTACTGATGGCTTTCGCTGTTAGAAATCAAAAAGGCTTCAGAAACCCAATAACTAAGGGGTAAACCACAAAAGACTATCTTTGCATCAAATGCCAGCATTTTGGAATGTTTGATCACAACATAAATGTAATGTATTTTTTTTACACAAAGAGCCATATAGTACTAGTCTTAAAACATTTAAGAAAGATTTTCATGGACTGCATTGCATTTCTACTTGCATTTGGTTTTGGATTATTTCTACTGGTGAACAATTCAAAAGTTGTATTCTAGCTAATGATTTATGCTGTTTTGGTCTGTTTAGTTTAGCAAGAAAGTAAGCTGACTGCTTCAGAAATCTTTTTTTTCTTGATATGGATGAAGTGTAATATTCAGCTGAATCAACATGTCTTAAAAGTGAGTGACAGAGAGTTGTATAGAAAGGGAGAGAAAGAGAGAGTGAGTGAGTGAGTGAGTGAGAAAGAAAGAGAGAGAGAGAAGGGGGAGGGAGGAGGAAGGAAAGAAAAGCATCTACTGCACAAAAACAGCAATTTTGAATGAGCCTTCCATCTCTCAGACCCCAAAAGAGGGGAACATTAACAAACACTTCCTGAAAATAGCCATCGTGAACTTATCCCCCAGACACTGATTACACCAGGGGAGTCAGACGAGCCAAACAGGTTGCAGACATTATACAAACAGTTATGTGCAAGCGGGGTTCAATGACACACTATAAAACTAAAACACCCTGAAAAAATGAATGGTTTCCAACAGTAGCGGAGAGAGCCTTGACTGCCACACACATGGACTATTAAACGAACCCAAACAAAACAAGGCTGAAAATCTCGAGTGGACCACATCAAGCATACCTAAATTGCATGTATGCTGGCATACTTTTCCAGGCCCTTTGCCAGCAACAGACCTGTGCACGCTAGCCATGTTTGCCTCTCAGGAGGAGGCCATGCTGTTTAGACACAAAACACATTAACGGTACTCATGTAATAATTGAGGGAGGCCCATAGCGGTTTTACCTAAATATTTTCAAGTGATTCCATTAGCTTAATATGTTGAGTTAAGCACAAAATAGAGCTTTGTCCCAAGCTCAGCTGAGCTATGCATCAATACAGTCAAACAATAGTTTAGGTCTGCACACCACCACTGTTGCAAGAAATACAAATGAGCTTCCAGTGCTGCTGTTTCCAGGGTGCTGGGTTCTTTTCTTAGATTCTAGAAAGGAATTGCTATTGTTGCCATACAGATGAGATGGAGGCGAAATTGATTGCCATGTAAAGCATATTCTCCTCAAGATAGAATGTAAGTGGGCATCCTGTTAGAGATGCTGAAAACGTATCACTGTTGATTTAAAAGACATGATAAACACCTTATCAACCATCATGGATGTGCTTATAGTGCATTAAAAATACCCAAAGAAACTGCCATTTCATTTGAATATCTTTTCCCTGTAATGAGGCAATCAACAAGCAAAACACATAAACTGCAGAAGGTGCTAGTGAGGGCACCAGGAGAGATCCTCCTACCTGTAGTAAAGCAGCTCCATCTCCAGCTGCTGGATGTGTTGCTGCAGCACAGGCACGTGCCTGGCCTTGGCCTCCAGGTCCTTGACCTTTCCCAGGCCGGTGATGACCGCCTGCCGGGCCTCCTCCACCTTCTTCCTCATCTCCAGCTGCTCCCTCTTCAGCTTCCGGTTGCAGTCCTCCAGCAGGGCGACGGCGTCCCGGGAGCGTGACAGCTCCTGCTCCAGCTTCTGGTTGAAGAGCATGGCCTCCTCAACCTGCGCGTCTCGCGAGTTCCGGATCATGTCCATCTCGCGCAGGAAGCTCTGAAGGCTTTTTGGAGAGGGGTTGGTGCTGCTGGCGCTCTTCTGGGCGACCAGCTTCTGGTGGGCGATGAAACAGCCTGACTCGGGCCTGTGTTTGGCGTGGCTCTTCCACAGACCAACCTGCCAACATAGGGATAAATAAAAAAAACAGCACTGCAAGCATACACTGTCAGAATGAAAATCAGCAGCTCATTAACAGATACATATGAAAGAGGATGAGAGGGAATGGTTCAACTGTAGTGAAGACCCTTTGCACAGGCAACATAAAAGTCTGCACACATCCCCCACTCTCTACTACAGTACATAGAACAGATGTACCATAACATGATCAGATGATGAATAATAACACTGTAATTCACATGGCACAAATCTAAAATATTAGTAAATTATAAATCATAACTATAGGAAATGTGACATGAATTCTAATGATGCATTTGCTTGCATTTTGGAATGAATTTACCTGTAGAGCCAATGATCGAGCATCACTGCTCTGCAGAGCAGCGCGCATATCCTCAACTAACTCTCTCAAACTTGCGTTTTCTTCCTCAAGTTTAGCTATCTTGTCCTCTGCTTCTTCCAGTGCCACAATTTCTTCATAGCATTCCTTAGTACAAGAGCCCTGCTTGCACACTGAGGGGCGGCGGTTCAAAGCGGGCGACGAACCTCTGCTCCCTCTCCCACTGATGCTCGTGGAGAGCGACCTCTCTCTCCGCCGCAAGGGACTCCGGAGACGGATTTGCGTCTCGATGTGTTCACTCTCCTTACCGACCAACAAACGTCCGTTCTCGTACTGGCAGCCAGCTTTAGTACTGAAATATCCACAGAGTTTGGCATGAAACTGTCTAAAAGTCAACTCTTTAGGAAGATTATCCAATAATCCAACGCACTCTTCCAAGTCTGTCTCTTTACTTAGTCCCAAAATCTCACACAACACATTAAAATCCTCGACAGGAATTTTGCCATCCCCCTGACAATCCATATGATGAAAAATCTCTTGTAAATATTGATCTAGCCCTGTAGCCAGGACAATAATTTCATTCTCCACTCCACGATCCAAACCATAGTGGTACGCCAAAGTGCTTACTATCCATTGTGTTCTCCGTGCTGGTCGCCTGTACGGATCATATGCATCTGTTTTTTCCATCATTATCCCAATTTATGACACATTTACGGCATCTAATTGTATTGAGTAATTGACAGACCAGGACTGCAAAGTCTAAAAGCTGTGCGCTCATGTCCTCTGTGGTCCCATTTAGGTGCTCTACCGCTTGTTCAAATGCTGAATGTATTCTCTCATTTGAAAAGTAGCCTTCTGCTAGGGGGCGTTTCTGAGAGAAGAGTTCTGCCCACACCAGTAAGCGGAGGAGGGGTGAAGAGAAGTTTGAAGAGAAAAGTGCGAGGTTACAAGAATCCAAAATTTGAAAATGTTGGCCACAACGTTGCCTATATCATTGTTTACAATAGGCCACAGGGAAGACGAATAGTACACCCCGTTGGTCTGTGTAGCACAGGCCTAATTGCAATTCTAATACAGATTAAAATGGAGCAGAATAGAGCACATTCTACACCGTTTGCATTATAATTAAAGGTATATGTATGGACAAAGAACTTCCATATTTTTTGGTTTAGAAAAGCATTCTGAAGGTAAACTCTGTCAAACTAAATAAGGGAACATATCAGCATGGTTTGTTGTGCGCAAATAACACAAAAAATGTATTTAATTAGTGCAAGTATCCTATCTCTTTGGTGGAACCAGAGGTTGGAACGCACCAGCTCTTCTTTTATTTCTGCTACAATGAAACACCTACTGTTGTCAGGGCAACATGATGCCTTTATGCTACAAAGGTCCTCCACCGAACTCGTTTGGAATGTTGGCACTTTTTTGCCGCATTGCTGACTTTGAGAATTAGCCTAATATAAACAAAACATGTAAGCTTAGCCTACAGAAGCCTTTCGTTGACTTCGTTACTGTACCTTCTTCGAGGCACTAGGTATTGCGGGGGAGGCTTAAAATATAAAATCTGCATACACCTGTGAATGTGTGTCCGATGTAAACTTATTTCTGACGCGTGCGAATCGAAGATTCAAATGTGCCAAGAGACAAGCCCTTCGTGCATAAACGAATACATTTTATTTCGCTTTTAAGCAGATGAGGTGAGTTTAAGAAATTTTAAACATTTTCGAGATCTTAACATTTTCGAGGCTAAACTACAGATACGTGTGTTAACCCACAATTTGAAGTTATTAATTTTGATGTCCAGGAATGAAGTAGGCCTATTATAAAACACAAGCTGTTGTCGTTCCAGAGCACGCTATTGAAAATGGAGGTTACTGACGCAGAATCATCACAGAGCTTAGAAAACAACTTCAGCGAACACCCATTGTCACGTGAATGTAAAACCGAAGACACTGAAGGCAGAGAACACGAACCTGTCATTGAAGAACCTGAAATTGAGGATCCAGAATCGGACATAGAACCGCCAGAGACAATTTCATTAGGCCTATCGACAGAAGATGGATTATGTTGTGAGGTAACTCTCAATGTCAACATTGCACTGGCCATTCCAAATGGTAAGTAGTCTAGGCCTAGCTGTCAATCATGAGAACAGTGGAAATGTGTTTCACTCCATTTCCACACCATTTTGATTAAGTAAATGTAGGCTAAGTACTATGTGCTTATCCTGACAATAGCAGAAGATGATGACTCGGTGACTGCTGTGGAGAAAACAAAGAAGAAATGTAAGAAATCTGTACCAAACACTGTGATTGAAGCCCCCAAAGCACAAAGCTATTACCATATTGAGTACAATCTACTTCCTCACGACCCAGAGCCGACCAAAGTAGACCTTGTCATGTTTGGGTTGGCTGCCAAGCTCTACAAGGGCAATAAATCAAAAGTAAGTACCATCCTTATGCAAATTGCATAATTTCTTTTGGATTAATTAAACCAGTGTGTAAGAAGGAGGCCCACACATTATCTTCCTCACATCACAATGCAAGTTACTACAAGCCGAAGTTAAGGGTTACTATGCATCAAATATTTATAGACACATGATATTGTGTCAGGTCTGTAGGTGTAGAATAACACACCATTGTCTGTCTCTTTTGAATGCTTTACTTGTCACTTACTGTACATCCTTCAATTTAAAACACTTACTGGATTAAGGCACAATTATGCACTTTGGTGTAATCACCTGACACATGTCATTATAGGATTTATGTTTAGGATGGAGACAAAAGCTGAATTATCATTCTATACATTCATTATCATTAAGATAGTCAGTGTAGGGAATCAACATTAAAATGAAAATACTATTGCAGCCTACAGTGGAATGGTTAATGTGTTTGCACACTGAAATGAATATTATTATTTTTTTTCAAAGGCAGTGTTTGTCTTGTTGTAACCTTCAGTAGAGGTTTACCTCCTGTTCTATTAACCAGTGTGTCCAGAGGCACGCTACACTGTTACAGCCTGACAAACTGACTCAAAGGTGTCGTTCCAATCTTATTTGCATCATGCTTCCAAAAGAAGTACAGATTTTGACAGACAATCAAACAGATAGAACATCTGTTAGAAAATTGAGGTCCTACCCACAATTTGTCACATTCCCTTCTTTACTTCTGTGGAACACCTTCAGGTGTTAAAGCCATGGATAGAGGATGACAAAACATGGCTGACCTGGACTCAGTCTGTCAGACTCAATGTCACCAAAGAAATGCTCATCAAACTGGTTCACCATAAGGTCACCTTCCGGGTCTGGGACACCAAAGACCATATGTCATCCACAGCCAAGCACGACAGGCCTAAAGGATTCAGACTGCCGGCAGAAAAAAATGATGAAGGTAGTCCAGACCACTTTGGTATGTGCCCACTGTTACAGCCTTGTTGTTGATATTTAAATTGAAATTACACTCAGTAAAAGAGTTTCTGAAGCAAAGTGTTGATTGGCGATGGCTGTGTAGGACTTTTCATTAATTGTCCATAAAGATGGCACTGCATATGATTACCTTTTGTCTGTGAATCATGGAGCAATTAGCTGATTTTATATATATATATATATATTATACGTGTGTGTGTGTGTGTGTGTGCATACAGTACATACATACAGTATATATATTTAAAAAAAAAAAAAAAAAAAAAAAAAAAAAATATATATATATATATATATATATATATATATATATATATATATATATATAATTGTTCAGTATACAATCTTCCTTCTTATCAGAAGTAGAAGCAATGTTTATGTTTACATGCTGAATAATTCTTCAGCCTGCTTCTATGAAGTAGGCAGTTTCGAGAGAACTGATTCATGATTTTCTGTGTAGAGCGCACTGTGGCAGGTGCTGCTCAAGACTCAGAGGCATTTAGATCTTGTAATTTCCCCCCCATTTACACAAGCATGTCCAGTGTGTGTAGCTTAAGGATCTTCATGTATGATGTGACATTTAGCTTGGGTGCATATACAAAGAAATGTCAGAATTGACCGAGAACCCAACCTTTGTATGTATTGTGTCATGTGTATAATAGCTTACAGTTTTGTTCACATTGCCTTTTTGTGTGTTGTCCACAGGCACAAAGAACATGATCCTTAGGCTGCGAGATAATTTTGGAAAAGAAAGCTTAAAAATGAAAGAAGTTGGAGAATCCATGCAATATGAACTGAGGAAGACATCATATGATATGCACTGTGCAACAGGTTGGGTTATATTTACTGCTGTTGCAGCAGCGCAACCAGAATTGCACAGTAGCTTTAGTGTCACTAGCATGACTGGCCACCAATTCTCGCAATTCTCTTCTTTCTGTTCACAGCGGAACCCAAGTCGTCTAATGCAGACGTTGCAAATGAGAGAGCCGCCTCCTCCACTGCTGTTACCCAGGAGCCACAGTACACTACAAGGTTGGGTACCATGATGAGGAGCGATACATTTCCCTCTCAAATCTGACCATCTCTGTATGATATCTACAGTACTAAGCCAAAGAATTGTCAGGTTGACTAGAACTGGTTTGGCGGGTACTTATTCATTGGATCTCCTAGCTTACTGCAGCTTGAATGATGTGCTTGGCATGTATGTTACTTTGGAGAAAAGCAACTGGTGAATGAATGTATGCAAAGCCAGTTTCCTTTTTTTCTCCTCCAGATCTGCAGATCAAGGCAGAGACCAGGAGTCCCCATTAGATTCTAGAGGCACTCAAGACCAACTTAAAGACTCCAAGCAGTTTAGCCAAAGAGCCTTTCCTGTGCAGGGTGAGTACTCAATTTTACATTGGGGATTATTATTGAGGATTTCGCCCCAGTATTTCTGGATATAATGGTGCAGTACGTCATTTGTTGTCAAAATATAAGAACTCTAGACCTTCAGTAATTATGTAAATGTGAGAAGTTTTCCTTCATTTTGTTTTAAGTATTTTGGTGCTTTCATATTTCAGGGAAAAATGTTTCCAAAAATAAAAGAGGCATATGTGTATTGTAAAAAACAAAACAAAAAAAACAACAACAAAAAAACATTACTGATGTTATCTTCTTCCTATTATTTCCCCTTTTCCACATACCTAAAAGCCAACAAGAGGTTTAATCTAAGAAGAAACACCATTTTCAAGGCCTCCCTAGCCAATTCTGATTACATCAGGAAGCATGGTGCTGCCACCGCAGAGCTCAGCTTCATTTATCTACTTGCAGGTAAAGAGCCCAACAAGATTAACGAGTTCTCCACTGTGATATCATTACTCTGGCAATACACACTGTCCCAAAAGGATTTTTAAAGATAAAATGTAATGATCTTGTGTCTATGCGACAATTTGTCCTATGCTGGTTATGTTGGTAACCCCTAAGTGTGATAGACACTGCAGAATGCCCACTGAAAGAGATTGCATAGTAGGCTATTTCTGTGTGGATATTCCATACACAATGGACACAATGCAATATATAGCCGTGCATGCAGGGACACAGCTGATGTACCCAAACAGTGATTACATGTGGTCTTTGGTTGAGTCTCTCCCCATTCTTTTATACAACCCAGAGCTGGACATGACTTAATCCCTGCTCAGGAAACCAGGCCATACTGTACATATTTCAAGTTGTGAAGGGGAAGTGTTTATGTAATGTGGTGCAGCCATGTTCTGCTGGGGCCCTGTTTGGCATAAGTGCTCCCCGGTGTTCAGTGGGAGGGTGTGGCTGTGGCAGCTGTAGGGTTCCTTCTACGTTAGTGAGGCCTCTAATTGGCTGATGAACAACACCAGTACAAAACCAGCCAACTGGCTCTCTCGGCTTTTGATGTGTTCCGCTTAATGCGATGGTGGGAAGCCTTGATGAGGGGCTTTGACTTAGGAAAAATCTTTGACTCGTACGTTCAGAAATTCTTGGTTACAACAAATCACACATAAGCTAGAATGTCCCACTATGAAGCCACATATTACAGGGTTAAGGGCTCAGGTTGTTTTTACTCCACATTTTCATGGATTGTGTATGTGGAGGGAACATCACAGATGGAATGCTGGCTTTTCAAGCCACAGCTGGGAAGGAATATTGAGGTAAACGTCTTCATGGAGGTCCTTGACCCTTTAGAAGCAGAAGGAACATTTAGGTCATGGATTCAGTTAGCAGTTTGAGTGTGTTGGCCTACTAATCATAGGTGTGGATCTTCACTTCACTTCTAGAGCTAAAGAAAACAAGTGCTAGCTCTGTTTAAGTACTTAAACATGATAACATGTTGCAAGGATGCAAATACCGCAGCCTAGACAATCTTTAGGTAGGTAATTGATTGCTTGTTTTCATGTCTAAGACAAACTGCCCTATAGGGGGACAGTTGATGTTTGTTCATTATAATGTTTGTCTTGCTCATGCTTAGGAGAGAAGTCTTTGACGGGTTCTCTACTCACCCGCTCCAAAGGGGTGCTGGAGGGCATGTGCAACCTCACGCTGGACAAGCCCCTCATCTCCGGAGAGATGAAGGCCATGCTCAATCCACTGGTCATAACCATCCTCTCAGCCACCAGGCTGCCCTCTACCCCTGTCCCTTTTTATAAACTCGAGGTATACCAAAGCATCTGAACAGCACAGTGTATACTAGACACATTTTAGCTAATAGGACATTTTACAAATTGTTGGATGAAACACAAGCAAACAAACAAATAAAAAAAAAAAACAGTCAACTTAAATTAACTTTAAATAATCTATCTTGATCAGTGTAAAGACTGTTACATTGTAGTGTAACAGTCATTACAATTTAACAGTCCTTACACTGATAAATTGATTAAATTTTCATGAGTGAATTTCATGCTATTGTTGCACACTAATAATGAAAATAGGTCTGAATTTTTATGATGTCAGCAAGATAGAAATTTTTGGATCATGATGGCCTTTCTCTGGTCTGATTTGACAGGAATACTGTCTCCCTGTGTACTGCCAGTACAAGTTCCACAACACCAAGCGTCACAAAACAAAAGGATACGAGCACAGCAGCCACATTTGCTTCAAGGACGTCAATGTCATCTTCACCGGCCTGATCAGCCAAGGAGAGCTCATCGAGTACCTCCACGGCTCGCCACTGGAGATCGAAGTCCACGACCGTGACAGAAAAGGAGACAGTCCACCCAAAAGCCCCACCATTTTTGGACGCTCGCCTCAAGACAACCTGCTGAGCAATGTGGCTCTGATCAACAGCAAAGGCATCGCTCACGATCCCTTTAAGCCTGTTAAGCCCCGACACCCCCACGGTGTGGCCAGACTCAGCTTCGCCGAGCTGCTGAACGGCCACCGGTCTTTGAGGTACAGCCTGGCCATCTGCAGCTCGGCCCCACCACAGATCCTGGGCAAAGACCAAGCCCAGTGGGAAAGTAAAATGCTGGAGGTGGCTGGTGCCAGAAACGACCCTCAGACCGACTGCATGCCCATGGGGCACTACTTAGAGTCCAACTCGCAGCTGAATGTGCAGGTGGAGATAGCGTGCCCTATAAACATAGACAACATCACCGCCACCGAAGAGGAGTGTCCCTTCGGCCGCATTGTCCACCTCATGAAGCATGACAACGTTGGAGCATTGTCCAGACTATGCGCTGAAATCTTGAGGGTAAACGCAGCTGCCTTCCAGCTGAAGTCTAAAGCAGAGGAGGCCATGCAAAGAGCCCTGGGCTGTTACAAAGTGACCACACAGGAGATGGAGAGCAGAGAGCTGGACTTCCTCACTGGGTTTCATTTACTGGACAAGAACATGCATCTCTTTGTTATTGAAGGACTGAAGGATGGGGCCATCAGAAGACTCTGGGAGATGTCCTCAACAAAGTAAGATCCCCTTTCTCCTGGTTTTCAGCTACCTGGTAGCATTGCGTTTGACATGGATTTTCCTGTGCTGAAATTCATGGATTTTTTTTTTTTTAAGGTCAGATGGGATTGACTGGAGACAGATCACCACCCTTTATAACTCTGCACTGAGCTTCTCCAAGCGTCTTTACGACTGTCTGGACTTGAGCTTCTGTCCCATCTACCTTCACGAGCCCCTGGAGGCCATCATGAGGCGGCCGCTGGTGTACGTCAGAGACATGGTCCCGCACGCCTGCTTCCAGGGCCTTTCACGGTAATAGCATGCCAGCCTATCATGGCAGATGGTCAGGTTTCAAAAGATCTGGACTGAGTTTCAGATTCACAAAGTCAGAGTGGTTGTGTGCACATCCCTATGTTTAGGCCAGGTGCAGGACAAAGTATACTAACAGGTAAAAACAACAGAGAGAAGCTCCAAATATGTAGAGCACTTTGATTGGACAATGAGGCCTGCCCAATGGACTCTGCTAATCACATGTTGTCAGCTGACGTCTTAAAACGCCTATATACCTTTCTGTCAAACAGTTCATCCATTTGCCTAAAGAAGACCCTTTTGTGTTGAAACATTGCTTTTCTTTTAATTAGACTCTGGGAGCTACTTTTTCTTTTGTGTTTACCTTAGAGTTTCAGATTCACTCAGAGCAACAACAACAACAAAAATCACAGTACAGTATTTTTTTTAATGGTCCTCTGGTAAAGAATTGTTACTGTTTATGTGCAAACCTAAAAGAAAATGTCTTGGAAATGTTATAGCGGTGTGTAATTTTGGCACCTGTTCTGTTCCTTTGTTTTGTGTTCTAGCTTAAGCCAGCTGTGCCAAGTATCGTCGATGAAAGATGCGGTGCGCAACAGCCTGTTCCCTACGTGCGAAATGGTGCTCAGCCTCAGCAAGGAGTTTGGCTCTCTGCCCGAGAAAGGGCAGCAGATCCTGGAGCGCATCTGCCAGAGTGCCCAAGGAGCGCCCGAGAGACAGAGAGGGAGAGTGAGGTCCAACCCGCCCATTGAGAACTACAACCAGGAGTATGTGGAATGGAAGGAACTCGTAGCTACCCAGCAACTCTGTGGAGGAACTAAGGACTTTGTTCAAGTACTCATGGGGGAATACATGCATTTGCACACAGTCATTCATTATATTGAATAATGAACCTTGCAAATAGTTTGCTGCTAAATTAATCATAAGTAGTGTATTTGTACACTTGTGTAAAGAATTACACAGCTGACCTTTAAAGAGCTACTTTTGGAGCAACACAGTTGTCAAAACCTCTTTGCTGAGATGTTCTCTAGCTTTTATTCTGCGTTGCCGTCCTTTGTCATCAGGCCAACATAGATGAGGTGCAGAGAGCCAGCCAGAGGGCCCAGAAGCCAAAGCCTGCAGTGGTGGTGGCAGAGGTGGAGGAGGGAAAGATGGCTCACAATTACAGCATCCAGACCCTGAACTCCTCCGCACAGGCCAAGGAGCTGCTCCGCAAGGAGATGGCGAAGGTAAACAAACCCTCTGAGATATTAACAACAATCACTAAACAGGAAATGTTAAGCCTGGGATGGTTTCCATGAAACATATCAAGTGTTTGACCAAATATGGATCTGAGTGGGAATGAGTTGAAACCTTTCATTGAACCTCCACACCTTTCATTCAAACTACAAATTCAAAGCTTTAAAAAGGATAGTCTAACATGCAAACACAGCACTTCATCAGTGAAGCCTGAATCACGTTTTTGTGAGTCTGTGCTGTACAGCATTGATAATTACAATTGCATTTAACTAAGTAACCGGTAAGTAAATAAACCTGTTTATCTTCATTAAGATAAATCCAATAAGACACTTACACATTATCAGTATTACTTAACCTATGACAACTCCATTTATGGCAGTGACGACTGCAAACACATGAATGTGACCACATGACCCATTCACAGAGAAGCACGTTTCCTTTCAATCAGGCTCCACGGCAGAGGTTCACGTACAGTCAGGAGTTCCAGTCGGCCACGTTCCAGCCGTGCGATGTGGAGGCCGAGCGCAAGGCTGCGGAGGGCCGGTCACGCGGGGCCTGGCGCACCCCCAACGGCTTCACCTACCCTGTCTTCCAGAGCAGCATTGAGGCCAACGAGCATCCCAAGATGCCAGACGAGGCTCGCATCAACGAACTGAGAAAGGTACACACACACTCACGCACACACACACTCACTCACTCAGTCACTCAAACACACACACACACACACACACACTCTCTCTCACACACACATTCACACACACACACACACACACACTCACACTCACTCGCACACACACACACACAAACACACACACACACACACACTCACTTACTCACACACACACACTTCTATGAATGCTACAGTCTCGAAAAAAACAGGTCCAACACTTTTTAAGGTTGTATGTTATGAGGTGATTGAGACATTGTCCAGCATTTCAGTATTGTGTGTGCTGTAACTGCATTATAAGTGAGAGTGTGCATGGAGCGAGAGCTTCTCATTAAACCAAAACACCAACAAAGATTCTAGTAAGCCTAATATCACACACATAAATCCTAAAGTATGGCATAGAAATCATTAGGAGAGAGGTGATTATATCCTTTTCTAAATGTACAGCGGGGAAACTAAGTATTGAACACGTCAACATTTTTCAGTAAGTATACTTCCAATTAGGCTATTTGCATGAAATTTTCACCAGACATTAGTATTAACTCAGATCCACCCATATAGAAAAATCCAAACATTAAAGTCCATAGGTCGAGTTATGTGCAATAAAGTGGAATGACACAGGAAAAAAGTATTGAACATGCCTGCTGAAATTTCTTAGATACTTGTGGAAAAGCCTTTATTTGCAATGACAGCTTCAAGGCATTTCCTGTATGATGAAACTAATCAGTCACAGTATTCTGGTGTGAGTTTGGCCCATTCTTTTAAACAGATAGTCCTTTAATATTGAAGATTTCAGGGGTCCCTCTTGTGAATCCTCATCTTTAGTTAACTTCCAAAACTGTTCAATTGAATTGAAGTCAGGGCCTTGATTTCCTTTCTCTGAAACCAATTGAGAGATTCCTTTGCTGAATGGTTTGGATCATTGTCCTGCTGGAAGGTCTAGCCATGTCTCATCCTCATCATCCTGGTGGATGTAAAGATTCTCCCAGAACAAAATGACTCCATTCATCATTCCTTCAACTGTATGAAGTCTGCTAGTACCATGAGATGAAAAACAGCCCACACCATGATGCCACCACCTCCAAACCTCACTGTTGGTAGAGTATTTTTAGGGTGATGCACAGTGCCATTTCTCCTCCAAATATGGTGTGTAGTATGACATCCGAAAAGTTAAATTTTTAACCAGAATACATTCTCTCAGTATTTCATAGGGTTGTTCAAATGTTGTGTAGCAAACTTTCAACGAGCTTCGATATGTTTTTCTTCAGCAATAGAATCATGCTGGATGAGCGTGCATAGAGGCCATGGCGGTGGAGTGCATTACCTATGATTTTCTCTGTAACAATTGTACCTGCTGCCTCCAAATCTTTCTGGAGCTTTCTCAGAGTGGTCCTTGGCTCTTGGGCTACTCTGCTGACCATCCTTCTGACTTCCTGGTCAGAAATCATGCAAGGAGATCCTGTGCATGGCCAGTTGATGATGTAGTGATGTTCCTTCCACTTGCAAATAATGGCTCCAATACTGCTTGCTGGATGATTCTGAAGTTTTGAAGTGCATCTGTAACCAGTTCCATTAATATGTTTGGCAACAATAAGGTTGCAAAGATCTTGGGAGAGCTCTTTGCTTTTACCCATCATGAAATGTTTCTTGTGTGACACCTTGCTAACAAAAAACCTTTTTATAGCCCACCAGTATGTACTAACCCAGCTTATATCAATTTGCACAGATAGGAGGATAATTTCTCTAACTACTCATAGATTCCAGTTTGTTCCTTGCCATTCCTTGCGTTTGTGTACTGTTCAATATTTTTTCCCTGTGCCATTCCACTTTTTTACTCATAACACTACTTTTAGACATTAATGTTTGGATTTTTATATATGTGTGGATTACCTAAGTTAATACTAATGTCCGGTGAAAATTTCATGCGAATAGCCTTACTGGAAGTATACTTACTGAAAAAAATGTTGACGTGTTCAATACTTATTTTCCCCGCTGTATGTGGCATCTGTGTCTACCGCAACAGTTTTATTATGTACCACTCCAGACGGCACTGCAGACACTAAACTCCCTAACCTCTGCCAGTGCCCTGTTATGTGGACAAAATGCAAACAAGGTTAATGACTGGGAGCCAGCGCTGACTTTGTTTGTGTTTATAGTCACATGTGGCTTGTTTGGGGTGCTGACCAATGGGAATCAAATTAGAATACAGGAAATGGTGCGCAATATTCAGGGGACTTTTTGTTGGACACAAAACAGCCGATTTAGACGGCAAGTGTTCACTCAAAGCCCTGAAGCAGAGGCAGCACCGTGACGCCTGTGTTGATCTCAAACATTCAAAGAATTCGAGAATTACAGCATGCGCCCTCTTTCTCTCAGTGCACACACACACACACACACACACACACACACACACACACACACACACACACGATCTACCGTGCCCTTCTTGGGTGTCTGGTTTTCCACTGTGAGGGGTCCACAGGAGAAATCCCACATTTATGGGCATTCCAGGGTGCATGTGCAAGAAGATAGAGTTTTACTGATGTTTTCTCTGCCTGCTGGGGTATTTGGTTGCACCTAATGTGACGTGGCTAATGCAGAGTGATCGATGGTTGTAGGGCCATGGAGACCCGTTTCCATGGCTGCTTTTTGGGCAGTCTGACTGAGTTATCACTTACTGTGGCAGAACAACCTGTTAAGTCAACCTGCGTGTAACGTTCAAGGTCGTGACATGCACCTGCCCTTGCAGATCAATGTCAGTGTCTTACAGACATCTAAAAAGGAGCGTGTAGTCCAGCATTTTTGGGTGTATAACTTTTCAGCTCCACAGAGAGGAAAACTGTGTACGACTTCTGATGTAAATCATCCAAAGTCTACAAACAACTAAGTGGATAAATGAATTAATTTGCCTCAGGATATATAGTATAGGATATGTAGATTGACTAGAAACCATTGGGAGGTAGTAACTAGGGAATTTCATCATTACTAATGTCTTTAACATTAGATCCTGTTTGTCCTTCCTTCTTGCTTAATACTTGTCTGTTGGCCCTCCTGCCTTAGCCTTGGAGGGAGAACATCCTGCATGACAACACCCTTAGGCCCACTCTTTCTCGGGGTGCATGGCCTTGGGAGAGGCGCTCAGAGGATTTTGAGCTCTACATCAAGCCCCCACCTGTCTTCCTGCCAAAACCCCCCGTCACCATTCACCTGGCAGGTAAGCCCTTGGTCAACACACTCGTGCTGCAGCTGATGTTTACCTACCGCCTCTTCAGGCTGGAAGCAAACTGGTGCCAGAGTGTCACTTCACTGCACAGGAAACTCATATCAGACCTCGCTGGGAGTTTCATTGGTGATAGGAATTACCATACATGGTTTAAATTGCCATGTCCTCCAGTTTGTCATACTAGTTATGACAACTTGTTGGACAGAATCATTAAACATTTTAAATGTGTAAGACTACTGTACTGTAGCTCTGACTATCTGTTAGACAGAATCATTAATAGTGGTCTATATCAAATGCTGACCGGAATCCTGTGCAGATGTATTAAACTGACGTAATCCTCCATCACAGGGGACCTTCTGAAAGAAGAGCAACTTGAAGCAGCCCGTGCTCAGTACAAGAGGTGGCTATGGAAGATCCTGCCAGACAAATGCAACACTGACAGCCACAGAGTCCCGCAGTTTAAGTTTCACCTGGAGAAAGGTGGCCTGGATAAGCACATCCCCATCCTCAATAACCAGCCAAAGTACGCTCTTGCCAATACCAGGACGTTACGGAAGGTGGGTTCACAAACTGAGGAGTAAGGAACTCAATAGACTTCATGAAGGTAGTACTCCAAAGATAATGTCATATCTTAATGCTGTCTGAAAGACGTTTTGTTATACTATTTATGTGGCCCATGAGTATTTGAGCACATTATTTTTCCAGTTCAACTGCATAAAAGTTGTATAATGTGTTTCAAGGCTGTTCTTTATGAGGTGACTGAGACATTGTCCAGCCTTTGGATATTGTGTTTAATGCAGCTGAAGTGTGCATGGAGCTGGGAAGAGCACATAAACCCCAAATCTATAGTGACACATTTAATTATATCTTTTTGGACAAAAGACACTTGGAAGAAAGATATAAGAAGCTTGGTCGTTAGAGAAAAGTGTTTATATCCTATGCAACAATACTGAATGGTGATACACAACACTGTTAAATTCAAAACAGAATTGTGGGTGTCATAAAAATCATAAACGGAAATCAAGATGTCTGGTTTACGGTGACATTGAGTGTGTGTGTGTGTGTGTGTACAGACTGCTCCAGCAGTTACTGCCCCAGAGGTAGCCAGCAAAGAGAGGCAGAGAAGAGTAGCATGCGTTCCTGATGGTCTAGAGTC
The DNA here is from genome assembly GCF_018492685.1 of Alosa sapidissima. Lineage (NCBI taxonomy): Eukaryota > Metazoa > Chordata > Actinopteri > Clupeiformes > Clupeidae > Alosa > Alosa sapidissima. Next base: position 24,149,706 of record NC_055960.1, on the reverse strand, counting down.
TGATGGGGAGCAGAACCAAAGCCGGGATCACTCTGCTCCGTACAACAAGAACAACCCTTTCAGGTGAGCCTGCACTGCATGGACAACTAACACATCTTTATATACTGTGCTGTACTGATACCATATTACTGCAGAAGGGGCAAAATAAGAGTGCTATTTGAAAATTCAGTACTACTGAATGAGTGGAGCGAGATCACAAAACAGCATCTAAACACACTCAGACCACGCTGACTGTGCAAGGGATCGCATAAGAAAATGGTGTGCGCTTTGGGTTTATTTCTTTCTTCTTCTTTTTTTCCCCTCGGAGCAGGGGCTACTGGAGACCACATTCGTTCCAGTACAAGAGAGAAGTGCAGCCACTGACCGAGGAGGAGCTGGAGGTGTATCGCTTCCGGAGGCGCAGTGAGGCCGCCGCGCCGCCGCGACCCACGGCACGCCGAGTACGGCCGGCCGGGAACGTCTACGAGACGCGCACCCACAGAGCAGTAGTCCTCCATCTGCATTAACAATAAATACCAAAGGGCTTCAGTCGCCCACAGGCTCAACACTGGCTTCCTTTCCACAGCACGATGATAGGGTGGCACTTCGGTGGGTTAGACACGAGGCATTTCAGTTAGACAACTTCAAATTTAAAAAAATATATAATTTCTATAGTAGCAAAAGCCCTCGCAGACTTTTGACACAAACAAGTTTTATGATATAGTAGTGGTAGTAGTAAAAGCTTATTAAAAACATTCCAAAATAACAGATAACAGTTCTTTTAATAAAGCAGCTATTTTGTATTTTGTATATAGTATGTACACACAGTTAAATTAACATCGGAACTAGGCATGATTTCAGAAAATATTTCAAAAACTGGTCTGACTGGCCAAGAGAATGGATGGATCGAGAGGACGAGACCAGGAATGAGTCCAATTAATGCAGATCAAGCCATGGCTTCTCAGATCACAGTAGGCCGTTTCAGTAAGTTCTTTCCAGCGGGTGAGAGCAGATATATGCCCTCTTCTCTAGGACCTGCTGGGCAATCTTCTTGATGTTTGCGTCGTTGTTCTCTGGTGAATCTAGAACAGATTGAATTTTTTCATTATACGACAAACGGAATTCATTCGTTGACTCAATCTAAAGTGGGTCCTACATGCTTGAATGAGTCCGACCCAAAGGCATTGGAAGGCAGAAAAGTTTACGAAATTGTAGTGATTAAAACAAGGCTAAGTGGAAAAATGTGGACTTTGCGCGCAACAGTACCGGGCTGCGAATCTGTTTAGAAGGTCAAGCCGGGAAACCAGGATACATGTGTAAGTATTTTGTCTGAAGACGCTATAAAAATGCACTGGGCTGGTCCCAATTACCCTTTTTGTGTTGCACTTACTTTTTTGCAGCTGAGTCATCAAGAAGTTGTTTTTGAAATAGACATCACCGCAGAATGTGTTTGCAAGGAGCACCTTCAGGGAAATGAAGCAAAAATAAATAAGAAAATAATCAATTAATTTATTTATTTGGAATGAACAAGGTGAATCTGACCTCAGGGACATGGGGGGCAGGGAGAAATTAGGGCAAAACTGAGACTGATCCATTTTGAGTAGCCAAACTCCCACAGAGAGGTGCACAGGGGTTAGAAGCCCTCAATGCCATGAGAAGAAGCTCTATGTTCTGCCCTGCATCCGTATACTGCTAGTCTGTGTGTGTGTGTGTGTGTGTAAAAATACCAACGCCTGCAACTGATTTAAATATGTGAAGAAATCATTTGCAGTGTGAGGCACAGAGTTGTTCTCCACTGCAGAACAGAGAGCGCTCTCTCTGATCTCATGGACATAACCCAGTTTCAGTTCAGTCTTTGAACTGGTCTGTAAAATCGGTGAGGATTCTCCAACCCCTTAATCAAACCCAAGGGGGCCATAAATACTGCTGAAGACAAGAGATTCGGAAATGTAAAAGTGTATGAGCATACCTAATGGATAACTTGTCCTTATGCGATTACCTTACAGACTAACGTTTGCAGTAGCTATTTTCAATAAAACAGATGGATAGAGGTAATGTATACACATGTGGGTCTCTGTAATCTTAGTCTGGCTGTGGAGTTGGCTGAATTTATGGCCGTGTTTGGATGATTGTGATGTGGAGACAAGAGCAGAACACCCACAGTGGAATGGGGAGCGGGATCATAACAACATGCTGTGGTACAGAGCGCGACAGATGAAGGAATTAGAACTTATAATGCCAATATTCTCTCACGTTTCTGGAGTATTTCAACTGCCTTGGCTGTACATCTGGAAGCTTAACACATACTTATCAAAACTGTGTTGTGAAAAATTAATACCTTTTTTCTTCAAACACTTTTTGGGTTTTTTTTTTGTGATTTGTGAAACACATTTGTGATTGTGGCTTCAGTATCCTATGGATAATACCACCCTTGCTGAGGTCAAGCTCTAGTCCCCGCCCCCCCCACCCATTTTGGCATGACTGACTGAGTGGGGCAGGTGTGTTAGGACGAAGCAGCTACCTCGTGATCGTGGTTCTTGAGACCGATGTTGATGGAGCGGGTGGCTCTGGACAGCACGGCGGTCATGGCATACAGGTTAATGAGCACGTCGGCCACACGCTTCAGGATCAGCTGCTCGTCCACGATCGTCTGGGAGAGGAGAGAGGAGAAAAGCCAAGATTATGGCGAGGTGAACAGAGCAGAAGGGAAACGACTAGAGAGATAACTATGACATTTGACGACGGAGAGATTGGTGGAGATCAAAGATTCTAGAATCTTTGGTGGAGATGGAGTGACTAAGTGAGTTATGGAGGGGGGTGTTGTAGTGTATAGACGAGATGTACACGAACATGCAACACTCGGGAAACAACTAACGTCACATGTCGTCTTGTGTTTGGAGAGAGGGTCAGAGAGGTGGACAGTCCTGGAGTGAGAGAGCAGCGTGAGCGGTCAAGACCAAAGTCCTCTCCACGACCATGTCCGAAACAACGCAAGCTACAGCACACCTTCAGTTCCTTCCCCCCCCCCCCCCCCCCCCCTTTTCCAGGGCAGAGGAGAGCTCTGCGGCTGCAAGATTTACACACTTCTAAACTTTCCCTTTTGCGTGAAGCCGGCATGAAATGTGGGTCGGTCGTCGTTCCGCTGAAAAAAAAAAGAGCCGGCATCGGAGAGATCTGAAGCAGCCTTCCCCCGAGAGCATATTGTAGCCTGATTATAATAGCATGGGGCTCAGCGGATCTGTGCTGAACGAGAGTGGGGTCTGTGGCCAGCTGTCCCACACATGAGCATTACCTCAGTCTGACAGGAAAACGGGGGTGCGGGGCGGGAGTGGACTTGGTGGGGGGTTGGGGGGGGGGGGGTTCAGTTCCTCTCGTGCTGAACACACAGCTCACACTAATTACCCCAGGCCTGTTCCCGTGGCAACTAACATACTAACATCACGTTAAGGGACCCTGAACGAATATGATGTATATCTGGTTTTTTTTTTGTTTTGTTTTAAACGGTATTTAAAAAATGTGCGTAGGAAGTGAGTGAGTCATACAATTGAGCTCAGTCTCTCGCCCACATTTTCTCTCCCTCTATCCCTCCCCAGTGCTCTCTTTCTCTCCCTCCCCAGTGCTCTCTTTCTCTTGCTCTTTCTCTCCCTCTATCCCTCCCTAGTGCTCTGTTTCTCTCGCTCTTTCTCTCCCTCTATCTCTCCCAAGTGCTCTCTTGCTCTCACTCTGTCCCTCCCCAGTGCTCTCTCTGATGAAGATAGAGGGAAACAGGCTTCTACAAGGCATGATTTCACATGATTTCACTGACTCAGCGTGTGGAAAAATAAGGTCTGTCCGCAAATAATCACAGTGTGGCACTATATGATTTATTTTCACTTGTACAAAGATTGATGAGGAGGATGGGGGCTCTACCTTTCCAAATCTGTACAACAGGCCCTCCACAGTGCTGCCAAAGAACACCACATTCTCTTCAAACTTCTTTGCACTGTCCTGTAATGAACACAGACATACAATCAGAAAAGAAATGTCTTATTTCGTGGTTGGCTTCCAAGATCCTGTATCCAAGGGGCCCGTATTTAAATGATGGGCAAAGTCACTCAAAGTGTCTCGTGCATGAGCTAAACCTATAGTGTTGGGTGTGGGATCATTAAGCTGATCTAGCAATGTTTGTTCTTAGGATATTTCACATGGATGGTATTAAATTAGCCAGTGCATTTTGCCTCATTATTAAACTAGCTTTAGCTAAACTTTGCACTTTGCCTATCATTTAAATTAGGGCAAGTGCATTGCCTATGTGTGTAGACGAAAATAGTGTTAAATCCGGCGAGTTTACACATTGATCTCCGTTTCTTGAGGTCACAGAGTACTGTCGATTTTACCTAGCTTGAGTTGCTACAGCCAGAAAACCAAGCAGCTACAGCGCTACACTCTGGGGACATCTATGTTATGTCATTCTGAGACATGACTTGGTGCCAGGGTCCCAAAAGAGTTGTTGTGCAATCACCATGGTAACTTGGACAGTGAGTGTAAAAAAAACAACAACAAAAAACAGCCCCTCCCTCCGTCCATGGCTGATGCAAATCAAGGAATGCAGCCCAGTGCCAAATTCCTTGCTATGATCGGACCCTCTGTAAGAGTTGTAGAGAGTACTTTTGTGGTCACTCACCGCCAGGCTGGGATGGACCACGCCGTCGTTCCCCGTCAGGCCCAGATCCTGAGGTCTGCCTATGGTCTGCCTCAGCTTACTCCCCAGGATGTCAAAGACAACTCCCACGTTACCTTTCTTCATCTCCCTAGCAGAGAGAGAGAAAGAGCAAGAACCAAGCAAAGGCGGTAACATCAAACATTAACAAAGCCTATGACAATTGACACTACATAACCAACTGAGTCATATTAATGGGCACACACATGACCAGATGTAAATTCTTTTTAGTTCAACTGGCTGTGTAGCAACTTACTTGATTTTGTTCGTCAGTATTTTGCCAGCATTCTGCATGCCTGTGAGTGCAATGTACATCCTCAGGATCTCATTGGTGCCCTGGAAATAAGGAATGGCACCATCAGCATACTAACTCTACCCTAAGCTTCACCTTGAGGCCTGTCTTTTTCATTAACTACCATCCCTTCTTCATCTCCTTGGGCTCTCTGTGTGACTGACAGTGCTCCCCCTGGTGGCTATAACTGGGACACACCTCAGGACAGTTGCCAAGTCCTTTTCCTGTCTCCTGATTGGAGCCAGGTGTTCTGCTCTGCTTTCATTCTGCAGAGTATGGCATGATGAGAGGAGGAGGGGGATAAGGGAGGGTTGTCTCACATCATGTTACAAAGTTAAAGCAGCTCCGTTGGCCGCTGGCCAACTCCTATACAGGAAAGCTATAAGGAGGTCTCAGCACTAATTCAAGAACATGTAGCAATAAAGCTAAAGATGTAAAAAGAAGGTTCTGGATCTAACAGTGTTCTCACACTAGAACAATACACCCCGGGATATGAATAATCGAACAGTACATGTACTGGGAACCTGAACACATATCCTTTATACATGTTTTTAAGCAAGTGATTCAGATTAATTTCTATTTTCTCTATGGGACATTATGCATTTACAGGTCACATGCCTTTGGGGAATTTGCGTACCTATGGGGACAGATCTTTCAGAGTTTCTCTATGAGAAAAGACAGATATTTTCCCCCTTAAATCTAGCAATAGGGCAAAACTATGTTTTTTTTTTGCTTATTTGTCAGGTATAGTGGAGGGAGACAGAAGGAAGGGAGCAAGCCGAAACTAGCAACTACTACTAAGATACAAGTCTAAAAAACACAACCCACACACAAAACGGAACTTAATTGTTTCAAAATCCAGTCGTAAATATCAAACATGTTTGATACCTTCGACTCGTGATCGGGCACTCTCGGACCACTTAAAACACCTCACACTGCAGGATTATCTGGGCTGTTAATCGGTTCCGATGACGCTGGAGGATACAACGTCCACCGACTGGCCCTATTATCCTGTGGTGTGAGTTCGGCATAGGATTCCACAGTGGATTAAGGCTCAGGCTTCTTAATTACCTCAAAGATGAGCAGGATGCGGCAGTCCCTGAGGTAGCGCTCGTACGGGTAGTTCTTGGTGTAGCCCAGGCCTCCCAGGACCTGCAGCGCCTCACTACAACATATCCAGCCGCCCTCAGAGCTGAACACCTGCAGTGAGATCACACAACAGGACTCAGTTACTCAGTCACACACACACACACACACACACACAGCAAATAGTTCATACAGAAGTCACACTTGCGTATACACACACACTTGCAGCAAGTAGTTCATACAGAAGTCACACTTGCGCGCGCGCACACACACACACACACACACACACACACACACACACACACACTAAATAGACCAGCTGCATTGCAGAGCTATGCGGTCACACAAATTCTATGAATGGCACGCTAGAAGCAAGTTCATGTTTACACAGTCTCTCAGACAAACAAATCCATGACAGACATGTGAATTCCTTAAATGCTTTATCCTCAGACCAAAGAACAGTCTTGAGCCAAGTTGAATAGTATCTATCAGATCTCTGAAGTCATTCATCCCGGACTTGATTTCAGACATCAGATGATGCTATTGAGGAAGCGCTCGCTGACACGTTCACATAACAACACCTTTACAGAAAATAAAAACTTGAGGTCAAAGAGTTTACTGTAACTGATGTCAGGTGCGCAGCCATCTCACCTTCACCATGGCTGCCTCCAGAGAACAGTCCGGAAGCCCTGGCCTATCCATCATGCCAGCTGTGAGGTAGGCCATACTCTCCATCACAAAGGCATTCATAGCCATGACGGCAAACTTTTCCTACATACGCACACACACACACACAAAGATATTTTACTTTTAACAGAAAATGGGCAGTCATATTCCCAACCACGCATTGCTGCATGCTTCAATAGGAACGCAATTAATGATGGGGGACACTGATGACTCCGAAGAGACCGATTCTGATTACTGTCTGTCCGGGGGATAGAAAATACCTGAATCATTCCAAAATCACTCAATTTCCTGTTAAACTGCTTTCTGGTGGCTGCATACTCTGCGGTCAGCTCTGAATAAAACAAAACAAGTGACAGACAGCAACAATTTAGTTCAGACCCCCTTTATTAACTATTGTCAAATAATAATCATATTTCATGAACATAGGTGTAAGAGGACAAGGACATAGGAGTCCTATCTTTAAAAAGTTTTGATTGTTTATTCTCGGGGTAATTTATGCACTGCAGGTGTAGCCCAGACAACAATGGGTTAAGTTGTAGAGGCAGCTTAACCAATCAGCATGCAGCTCCCCGGTGACGTTGACAACAATAAACAAAATTATCAGACTACACTGAACTATCAGACTACACTGACGACCGCTAATTGCTTTAACAACTGATTGGAAATATAGAAGAACAACAGAATAGTCAACAGAATAGAATGAACTTTCAACTGTAACACCACAAACAAAGACGAACTAATAATACTTGAATACAGAAAAGAAACCGAGGAACAATCATAAGGCCGTTGATGACAAGAACAATTCGGTCAGGTTTTTTAGTGTGGATGGAAACATTTTTTTGGATATGATGGCGAGCCAAACCCAACCTCTGAACCCCCATTGCCTCCCTGGCAGTAGGACCACCCATGACTTTGACTGACATTGACTTTCCCTTTTATCTCCCCACACCAGACAGATTCTTGAATGTACAATGATATATATGTAATGCATCAATTTTCATGATAATTTGGAAAACAAAGAACGGAACAGATTGATTGATACAGTGGATACTGATAACTTGCAGTTGATACATTATATTACAGTGATTATACTATTGTACTATTTATTTTTTATGTAACAAACTTACAGTAGCTTAGAGGGTGCACCCAACTTAGGATAGACCTGTTTTACTACGGTAAGATTTATGAATTGATGATATTTGTATATTACTATTTAATGCTTTTGCAAATTTTGTGATTTATTTATTTTGTTATTTATATCTGTTATTAATATTTGTATTATTTGCACTGCCTATTTAGTACAATTCACCTTATATATTTAAATACAATACAGAAACGTACTACTACACCATCCACGTGTTCTGAATCATTGCATTGCAATAAAGCTAATTTAGATAATTAAACAATATTTTCTGAGCCGAGTGTTACACATGACCCCCAAATTGTATAACAATTCCTTCTAAAACATAGACATGTATACTAGAGTTTTCTCCCTGTGGAGTAATCTGCACTCACCAATCAGCTTCTTGATCATTCCAGCACCGGCACTACCCATGCTGAAGCGGCCGCTATTCAGGATGTTCATGGCCACCTACACACACAAACACACACACACACACAACCTGCTTGGCATTCAAAGGCTGACAGAATGGCCCCTTCATTAGGGGGCTCAAATCAAAAACAAAACTATACAAATGTGGCAAAAAAAACAACAAAGAAAAATAAAATGCAAACGGCAGCTCAAACTCTTTTCAGACAGGCTCAGAAGCAGAGGAAGAAGTAAACTGTGGCGACTCCGTTCCGCAAGCCGCATACTGATGAGATGGCTCTTAATTAGCAGGTGAGAGGACCTTTTTCATTCTCTCCCTGGAGAGAGCCGAAGCGAAAGCAGTCAAGCTGAACCCCCTAATTGCGAGAGGCTGCGCCAAACCTCGAATACATTACCTTAAATCCACCGCCGACTTCTCCAATAACATTCTCCACCGGCACCTTGGTGTCCTCAAAAGTCACCTCGCAAGCTAGAAGGTAAAACAACAACAAATCTTAACTAAAGCAACAAAAAAAGACCAACTCAAAGTCATCTCGGTAACACTTTACTTTATTTTCTACTTTAATTTATCTACAGAAGAGTGAAATAACACTGTCATGAACACTTGACACTGTCATGACACATGAACCCTAACCCTAACTTGTCATGACAAAAACCGAATCACACTTAATGATAGAAGCGTTATGTCATAAACGTTTATGACTTGTTTATAATGTTTATGACATGTTCATGACAGTGTCATGTCACTCTTATGTAGATACCTTCAAGTCAAGTGTAACCGTCATCTTTACTGACTTCTACCCCCAAGGCCACTAGGCCTCCACTGGAACAAGTTTAGGGAGATTATTAGTATACTGCTACCTCAAGCACTACTCCTGAGCAGGCTTATGCAAACTTCAGAATTTTAGAATGGGCTTCCATTCAATTCATGAATTGGATTTCGAATTGAATTGGCTCCGCCCCATAGGATGTTGAATTTGAATTTGGATTGGAATGACAGGAAGTGAAATTAAATTCATGGCAATTCAAAGCAATTCCAGTCACACAACAGAAAGAATGTGTTGAATTTCACATACATTCAGTTTTGAGAAGGTTACTCTGGAAATGTAATTGGTTACTGTTTTAAGTTATAAGTTGTGTGTTTGATGGTAGTTAAACACTACCCTTAAATAATGTATATGAATTTCTTCTAATTTCAATTCTACTTCCTTTAATTCCAATTTGAATTGTAATTCTACATCCTGTTTTTGTCCTCAATTCAAATTCAAGAATTTAATAGGAATTAAAGAGTCATTCTCAATTCCATTTTGAATTTTGCACAAGCTTGCTCCTGAGTGCTTAGATTTAGGACACAGTATTAACATGGTCAAGTTTATGCAAACAGGTAAAACAGGGCATACCTGCGCAAACAGGTAAAACAGGGCATACCTCCACCTAGTGCCTCGGATCAATAACAGGTCTTCCACCAAGGAAGTTATGTTTTCAGCCCTGTCTGATGGTTTGTTAGGAGGATTAAGCAAAAAATTACTGACCTGATTGTCATGTGCAAATATAATTTGGACACCCAAATGAGAATATTTTTGCTTCCTCTAATTGTGTTGCTAGAGCTAACAGAAGGTGACATACTATGACAGAATCAAGACAGGACAGGAAGTTGGATGGAAACATAACCTCCTTGGCAGAGGTAAGAAACACTAGATATACAGGCAAATAGAATCAAATCACTGTTGCAACATATTAATTTAATGAATCCAACAGATGTGTTTAAGTACCATATCGGAGAACTGCACATCCCATACAACTAACATGCATTGTGTTACGCTACATTTGCAGGACAACATGGCTAACTGTTCAAAAGACTTGTTATTACTGAAGAGGTAGCCATTGTCCTGTCAATGCTATAGGTTCTTAGGCTGAGAGCCAGGCTTACTGTTGGAGCCCCGAATGCCAAGCTTGTCCTCTGGCTTGCCACTGGTGACGCCACCGAATGCCCGCTCCACGATGAACGCCGAGATCTTGTCCTTCGTCTGCCCGTCTTTGTCCACCACCTCAGTCCGGGCAAACACGGTCATGATGTCAGCAAAGCCACCATTCGATATCCATATCTAAAGAACACAGAACATTGAAATCCATCAGCATGCTGCTGGTTGATTCAGTGACTGAATCATCACCACTGACTGTCCTTCACTCTGTCTACAAAGCCTGGCACAGTGGCACACATATATTACCTAAAAATGTATCGATAGGCAGCACTATGGAAAAAAAAAAAAAAAAAGAGTCAAAGGGTAGTGAAGCTTTACCCATCATTGGTTCTACATTATGGAATAGCCCGGAAAGTTTTCACATAGATCTCCGTTTCTCGAGGTCACCGAGTGCGGTATGGGAAAAAAACAAAAAAATTTTTCGGTTTTACCTAGCTCGAATTGCTACAACCAGCAGCTAATGTGGCCAGGCAGCTACAGCGCTACACTCTGGGGGGTATGTCCGTGAGCCCCCATGGTACATGCCCACCGAGTGTAGTGCTGTAGCTGCCTGGCTATGTTAGCTGCTGGTGGTAACAACTTGTACTAGGTAAAACCAATTGTTTTTGTTTTGTTTCGTACTCGGAGACCTTGAGAAACAGAGATCTATGTGAAAACTCGCCGGATTTCTCCTTTAAGACTAATCAGTTCAATTTGGCATTTTATTGCTTTATATGTTTACAAGTCTTCTCTGCCATTATTTTATTCTTTTAATTTCACTACCTTATTATATTTTTCAAGTGCTATATAAATAAATGTGACTCAACTTGATTTTTTTATCATCAATTGGTTTCCAAAATACAACACTTCAACACATGATAAAGAGAGAAAAAAAAGTGTTTTTTTCCCCCCCAGTCAAACATGTCTGTCACCTTTGACCCATTTAACAGGTAGTGTTTCCCATCCTCTGTCAGCGTTGCTTTGGTCTGTATGGAGGCGGCGTCACTCCCACTGACACACACACACACACACACACACAGTTAACACAAAGACACACACCAGCTATAGCCAGCTGATGAGTGTTATCTATCAGTGAGTGACACAGAGGGCTGTAACATGACTAGTGATTTTACCTTCCAGGCTCTGTAAGGCAGAATGCAGCAACATGCTCCCCAGTTGCTAGTTTGGGAAGGTATTTGGCTTTTTGCTCCTCACTACCTGCAATGAGAATCCCCTAAAAACCAGATTGGGGAACAAAAGACATTATGGATGAATATGGACGACATAACTTCACTTAAAAACCTACCATCTGCATGCATTGTATATTGTTATTATGTTAAAGGTAGTGCCATTGTGGACATTTGTAACGCAACCTTACTGCACAATTTAAAAACCTTTTCTGTTGATATTGCAGGGGTCAAGTTTAACATGATCTGATTTTTTTCAGCAGAATAAATCTATTCAGCATCACAGAGGAACAGGCAAAGAAGACTGGTACAGGAAACATAAATCACATCCTTCATCCACATACAACACTAAAAATGCTGCAAACCTTCAAACCAATAGCTTGATGAGCTGCAAGAGTGACAGCGATGGCCCCATCTAGAGATGTGATCTCCCCCAGACGGGCATACATAGTGTTGGACAACCCCAGTCCACCTGAAGAACAAGGATTCCCCACATTACAGTTCAGGCAACCTTTCTATCCATCCTCAGTCATAATGCAAGATCAGTGTGAGGCTTCATACCACACAATATATTCTGAATAGTTTACCATACTCCTCAGGGATCTGAATCCCAAAGAGACCCAACTCCTTCAAGCCATTCAAAGTTTCAGGTGGAATCTTGGCCTCATGATCTATTGTCTTCGAATCGACTGAAATGTAAAATACATATTAAGTGGGGCAACATGCAAGGTATAGGCTGCAGATAATATTATATTTTTTTCTACATCAAAAGTATATCAGTTGGAACTATATATGAATAGACTTTGGCACAATACCATCCTCGTTGAAGAACTTCTCCACAGGGGCAACTAATTGATTGATTTCTTCTAATTCTTCGTTTCCAATTTCCGGGTAAGGGAAAACTTCTGACTATGTAACATTAGGAGGAGGAATATCAGTTAACTGGTCGGTAACGTTAACTTAACGTTAAACCCTATCAAACCGTTTAACGTTGCCTGCTCGAACCTGAAACGATGGCTAATGTAATTCAATCTCAAACGTTTCCGTAATGGTGAACTACGTGAACTACTACAATTAGCGTTAACGTTACATAACTTATACTGTAGCTGTCTGGTTAAAGTTTTGCAGGCTAACTTTACTGTACCTCAGAAGTTAAAACTAACGTTAACATTACTCCGGACATTCGGTCAATTACAATATGAACAGCTAGTTACAGTAAATATAATTATCCACCGTCAATCAGTTTGACTCAACACCTTACCTTATTTACTTTACCAAGAAATAAATCTTTGGCATAGGCAAGGTTCCTTGAGTTAGTTTTGATAGAGCGCTGCAACTGAAGATGTGACAGGACGACTCCTTTGCCTGTTTGTCCGATTCCAGGTCGCATTAACCTTCTTCCAACTTTAAACGAGTTGGACAAAACGAAAAGCCTATTTAAACTCATTGTTTACAACAAAGGGACTGACCCCGTTTCCCCTTCACAAGATCCTAATAATAATTGAAAAGGCAGAGGTTAGAGCTGCTGTTCTGTAGTGGTTGGAAGGAAGGCTACCTTTCACCTCTTTTTGTCGCACAGTAATGACGTCTACTTGGAATTAGACATTCTCTGGTAACACCAAAGATTGTTAAGGCGGAGCAACACGACTCATGCAGTTTACTTTTGTCCACTAGATGTCAATCTTTATCTAAAAATAACGATAACTACTAAAATATTACAAAAGAATGAGTAGCAGCATACATTACAAATGTCATGAACGAGTTAAGTGGAGCGTGGTTTGTAAACTAAAATTCGTTTATATTATTCCATTTTCTTTTTTTAAATTAGGTGCTAGCAGAGCCCTCTGCGTCTATTAGACATTCTCTGGTGCTAGCTGCCTCTGCTATTTGCCTACATTATGATGGACAGGTTACTCAAGCACGTTCATTCTTAAGTGAAGGTTGCTGACTAGGTAATAGGCTAATCTAAGTATGCCTATGACACCTATCTACATTGTATTTTCTTTCTGGGCATTTACATGTGGAGGACTTCAAAAGCATAATGTTTAATTATGATCATCTCATTCTTATTCCTAAGAATCCTAGTCCTAGTCTACAGTGGTGCAGTTTGCACTTCCAAAATGGGCTCCTGGGATGCTTCTGAGTGTTGTGTTGGGCCTGGGATAAATTTAGCTTTGACCAAAGAGCAGCCAGACAAAATGGCAGTGACAGGTGCTCTCTCTCTCCCTCACACACACACACACTTAACCTGTCTTGAGTCAGACAGGAGTACTAGTAACTGTTACATTTGCCTCTCATACAACTCCTTGTCAATTACTCACAGGGCCTTTACCTATTCAATTAAACTAAGATGTAATGGTATAGGACTTGGCCACACAGACTGCAGGGGTGTTGGAAAACAAGATGCCATCTAGGGCAGGGATGCTTAGGGCCTCCCTCTGAGCAATCAGACATATAAGCCTCTTCAATCTCCCAGCAGGCCAGCTGAGACAGACACATGACTCAGTCTAGCCACAAAGCCATGCGGTGCACTCCCCCATACAATATCTCCCTCTCTAGAGATGGCTGATAGAGATTTCCAGAAGCTGACCTTGGGCCAGTCCACTGACAAATGGAAAGACAATGACACTTTGTCAGTTTCAAGAGACTGTGTGTGTGTGTGTAAGTGCGCCCGCGCCTATTTTTGTGAGTGAGACAAACAAGAGGAGAATCTTCTTAACTGAGGAATGTATTAGCCATGTTATCTGACACAAAACCTGAGATCAGTCACTGAAAACCTTGATATCTAATTATACATGGTGATATCACCACACAGGTGTAGCAATTAACCAGCAGTAACCACAGAACACTCCCGTTGGATCTCCTGATTCACCAGCATCCAATCTTCATTCAATTGCAATAATTTGCTGTAATGAAGAACAACATGCCAGTAACAGACATTTCAGTTCTCTCAGAAAGACTGACACCAGACCGTGCATACAGTATATCATTTTTATTTAGTCTTCTCAACATGGTCACAGTTTTTAGGTGGTACATCAACAGGGTCTTGTTGTCTACTTTAGAAACAGAATGCCTATTAAAATGAAAGTCTTCCTCTCCTCCCTGTTGTCGTAAATATAAAATGAGCTGTGGGCGAGAGAATAGGAGTATTTCAGGACAATAGTGGGGAGAAGCCGTGGTTATGTAACAGTCTGGTTGTTTCAGAGCTACTGCAGATCCTATAACAATTTTGGTACAACTGGTTGCAGAAGACATTATGCCGATAGTAGTCCTCAAGGTGGGGGGGGGGGATCCGTTGTAATAGTTGACATAGAATACTAATATATTACACACTATACAGTATACACACATTTTGAAACACATTCCCACCCTTTCAGTGCCCCTCCTGAAACCTTAGTATCCTTTCCTTGAGATGTTTGTCAACTTATATACATGAGGACAGTCTTCATCACGCATATACATAAGTGCATCGATGGTCTTAATTTACAAATGAGTAAACGAGTGAGTTACATGCTCAAAGCAACATAATGCCTAATATGGAGGAACAAGCATATGACACTTAAGAAAAAGTTGACAGACAAACACAAAATACAAACAGAAAACAGGTTGAGGAGAGGACAAAAAAATAGAAGTTACATTTCATTGAATTTACAGTTAACCCAGAAGAGATATAGGCAGCAATTGCATGCACAGCTTTGAAAATTATGGTTTGAACTGTACAAGACACCACAGCATGTGTGCCTTATCACACAAAATAAACAAAAACATTTCCTGAAAGTATTGGTTAGAACGCTGAAGAAAATCAAACCAACAAATATTTAGGATACTTTATTTGTCCCAAAATGACATATTTCAGACATAATCTATTGAATTCCTTTCATGAGTACTTCCTGTTTGATAATAATAGTTAATAATTACAGTTTCTTCATTCAACATGGATTACAAATTGCTTGTGTAAACATAAATGATTGGAGATTCTAGATACTCTACATAATTTACTGACTATGCCTTTAGATATACCTGATCTACTGTATGAGTTTAATTCATTCTGGTTAAGTAGCAAAGATTTAATTTGTGTGGTCAGCCATTAATTATGGTGACCACAAATCCATTTGATTGCTGCATACTTGTGCATTTCTAGTAGACTGTTATATTGTCAGGACTGACTGAAGTCTGCATCAATTCACTGATATGAAAGTCATTGCTATGTAACTAATCTGGCTGGCACAAACACACTAATGAAGAGAACCTCGTTCAGTGAGTGCTACAGCAGGATCAAAAGTATCCCAAGTTGTGTCCTCATTTGCAATGAACAACTCAATCAAAGACTTCAGAACGGTGGAAAGTCTACTAGTCTTTTTAATATTACCACTCAATTTCAACAATAGTCCACTGTAACACTGATATAGTTGTGGGAATATACAATATTTAGAGAAGAGTATTACAATATAATGTTACATGCAAGAGTACTTTCTTTGACATTCCTCGTCATTTCTGCGAAGAGCCGGTTCTGCAAAACCGGAAGCGATCCTCGCAGGTCACTGAGACAAACATGTTATGGGGTAAGGAACAGCAACAGACACCAGACACCAACCAGAATAAAACATATTGCACAAACAAATCTGTAAAAAAAGAAGCAAAAAAATGAAATAAGATATATCAAAGAAAATCTCAGGAAAAGACTAAAACTGGTCCCGGTAAAATGACCAGGGGACTAATTTTAGTCACGTATCACTATACATAAAGTGAAAATTCATAAGGTGAAACAAGTGGTGTTTGTGACACATCACCTGATAAGTTCATAAACAATATCACTCCATATCTATACCCAGGGAGCTGATGCTCTGGCCTAAATCTGGCCCGACTTAGGCGTGGATGCACTCCAGAGGATCAAGATCAGATATAGTCCACTGTGAGTTGCAATCAGGGACATCAGTCCTCTATATGAGCCTCAATGAGAGAACCTGCAAAAGAAGGTCCACATCAACTTTACTTATGTTTTAAATATATTCAAAAGGTGAAATGCAGTCTGTACACTATTAGAAAATACCATTACATTTACACCCTATTGGGTCTAGTGTACTGTACACCACATCGCTGTTCTTTTCTACAACAAAGTGAAAGGCATTCAGAGGGGCATTAGAGGGGCTCTATGGACAGAGGTGATCCTTGGATGCACTAAAAACATCGCTTGGGACACAGTGAATTCAGGGAACATGGAGGGCAAACTCAGCCAGCTGAGAAAGTCAACTTCAGGCTAGAAAATCTGAAATGTAAAGGAAAGTCATGATTTTTTTTCTTTTGGTGGAGGTGTATGTGTTTGTGTGTGGGAGGGGGGCACAGTCTTCGTGCTTCTCATCCTTGTCTGAGGTCTCATACACACACACACATAGGAAAAAGAAAAAAGGGACAAAATCATGGGCCACCACACACCCTTCTCCGCTTTTCAGCAAAATAAACGCTAATGCTATCGCCAAGATAGCCTCCAAAATCACACCATCTTTCAACCATATACATCATCTCTTTAATGTACAGTATTCAATTTGTTTTTTCTTTATATATTTGTTTCTAAAAAAATAGGTTAAAAAAATAAAACCGTGGTGCACAGACAGCTGAAACTGCTGTGTCACTGACCAAAGTCCCCAACAAGTGGAGACTTAACCACATGCTCCCCTCCCCCCACACAATCACCCACTGGATCCCCAGCCCTTAGCCACCAATGTCCCTGTCTGTGAGCTTTCTTTCCCGACATACTACTGACGCTGAAATGGGTGGTACTGGTGGATGGGACGTGGTCAGCAGACCTTCATTTTAGATTATTCCAAGAGTGGAGAGTGATTCTAAGGCAACCAAGGATTGTCCAGGTCACTGAACTGCTTACTCTAGAATGTCATTTCCACTGTAGTGGAATCTATGTGTCTTACTTTCTAAGGGTTTAACACTACAGCTCAGCTCCAGCCATTTGAATATTTTGCTCTATAACAATAATAACTGTTGATAATATTATTATCATTATTCTACAAAATACTATATGCACGATATACACAAAGCAAGTCTCTTTTTTTAAAACTAAATCAGTTACTGCTTGGATAGTTGGCACATTTATGACTGCTCACAGAGATTACAGAGAATTCTGGTCTACAGCTACATTAAACACTGGAACACCTACATATTGTAACCAATTTTCATTCAACATCTTCTCTCACGTCATGTCCCCTTCACTGCCACTGTTTTAAAAATCACCCTTAAATAAGGATTCTGAAAAAAAAAAAAAACTAGTACTCAATATATTTGATAATGCTTTTAAGAAGCCCCAATACGTCATTAATTACAAGAGAAACAGTTGCCATGGTCTTTGTGCATGCTGCTGCTGTATTTGTTTTAATGTTGTCGTCACCATTGGTGTTTGTAGTTGTTCATCAAGGAGAGGCGAGATGTCTATTTTCACTAGTGAAACAGCTTCTAGAGGATGAGCGTCGAGAGAGTTTGGAGAAAAACAGTCACATTAGCTTAGCTCGGTACGCTACAGAGTCTGAGGCGCTGGGCTGTGGAGGCGGAGGGCCCGCTGGGCTCGAAACAGCCTTCACAAAAGTCCTGACGCAGGTAGCTGTGCCTCGCCGACGAGGTGGCCGCACCTGATGAAAGAAAATCCAGTCTGGTCAAGAGGTCATTGGTGTCCACGCAAGAAAAGGAAAAAAAAATAACACTTCCCAGTGGGCCATCTATTTTCTTTTTCCTCTGGTCAGCAGCCAGGAAAACCTCTTTCT
The DNA here is from genome assembly GCF_018492685.1 of Alosa sapidissima. Lineage (NCBI taxonomy): Eukaryota > Metazoa > Chordata > Actinopteri > Clupeiformes > Clupeidae > Alosa > Alosa sapidissima. The sequence continues at coordinate 24,131,499 of NC_055960.1, read as the reverse complement.
CTCACTCACACACACCCACACGTGTGTGCACCATCGAGTGTGTGCTCATCTTAACTGCTGCCAGTTGTCCTCTGCCAGGAACAGTCCCAGAGGAATTTGTGTGTGTGTGTATGTGTGTCTTTGAAGTTATGTGTGTGTGTGTGTGTGTGTGTGTGTGTGTGTGTGTGTGTGTGTGTATTTCTGTGTGTGGAGCAGGCTTCCTTTCTCTTTACACCACAGTGCTGATTCCGCTGTGCTTGGGTTTGGTGGAGGTCGGTGGTGGGGCGGTGGCTGGCGGCTGGCCGTGGTGATGCGGTGCATGCTGGGAGTGCGGGGCGTGGTGCGGGTGGGGTGGATGGGGCGGGTGGGGCGCGTGCCCGTGGGGCGGATGCGGGGGGTGCCCGTGGGCAGAGGCGGAGGAGGGCGGCGGGGGCTGGTGGTACTGATGCGGCGTGTGCTGCAGGTGGGCCGGCGGGTGGTAGTGGTGGTGGTGGTGGTACGGCGGCGGGTTCTGCTGCTGCTGCAGGTGGCAGAACTGGCCGTGGTGCGCGGCGGCGGCGGCCGCGTGCATCTGCGCCTGCGTCTCCGTGACCACGCCCACGGGCACGTCGCGCGCCGTGTGGTGCAGGTTGGACGGGTGGGGCGTGTGCGAGATGAGCGTGGGGTGGCCCGGCGCCGGACCGGGGGGCTGGGGCGGCAGCGGGGACTTGCCCCGCTTGGTGCCGAAAAGGGAGCCCAGCAGGGAGGAGGAGTTGGGGAGGGAGGAGTGGGCGCTGCTGCGCGATGGGCAGTCACGGCTGGACGTGGGTCTCCGGCGGATGTGCGGACTGCTAATGATGGAGCCCTGTGTGGGAGAGAGCACACTCACGTCACACTCACGTCACACCACGTCACAAAAACCCACTCTCACTCTCAGCGTTGTGCATATGCCAGTGATGGTCAGTGTGCAGTGTGTTCATGAGTTCCTGTTTGTTTATCTGGCTTGTTCATTTAGAAACTCTGTGCTAATGAGTCCTCTTGACCTTAAGTCAAGGGCACCACTTCCTGTCCTGCCGTGAGGTACTGTAGCACACACACACACACACACACACACACACGCACACACACACGCACACACACGCACACGCACACGTCTGTGGTTTATTCTTTGCGGCACTGATGTCACCCTGTGTGTGTGTGTGTTTCTTCTAGACTAATGACAGTAGTTTTAATTGGGTGGTTCAAGCATCTAAGCTTTCACAGCATTAAATTAGCTTCAAAAACACAATAGGCAGACAAAACATAAAATACATAAACACCATTTATAACCTACAACTAAAAATATGATATATAATTATTATGTTTGTTATTAATTTAAAGGGTAAACATTAATGTAAAGGGTAAACATGTGCATCCATTATTTTTCCCGCCATGTCATTAACCAGCATGTTAAACATGTTGTGAATGTGTAAACTTGAATGTGAACGTGTTAACACTGCAAAACGAGAGAAACATACAGACATGACAAAAACAAGTAGTGAGTACAACAGTGAGTGTGTGTTTTCTTTCCCTGTTTTTCAAATGAATGAGGCAGACTCTGGATAGCCATGCAAGACATGCAGAAGCTGAGAACAGGCAAGAGTCCCTCCACGGTTAGTCGGTATGTGAATTATAGGCTGCAGACTCCCTTTTTCAGGACGTTAATGAGACTCAGAGACAGGGCCTCTCCTTCGTCTAATTACTGCTTTGGAGCGCAGCAAAATGGGGAGTGGGCTGAGGAGGAAGGCTTAGCCTTGATTAAAGCTAGATAGGGCTACACCAGTGAAACGTGCTGCCAGGCTGATCCTCGGCCCACTCTCTGTCGAGTTTGGCGGTGATGAATATATCTATCTGGAGAAAGTCCTGATTTGGGGCATTTTTTTACTGTTGAGGCTGCTCTGCTCCGACCTCTGGTGTAGTAGGGAGGTGGGGTTGGGGGTGGGGCTGGGGTTGGGTGAAGAGGGGGGACGTGAGGGAGGAGGAGACCAAGGTAGGAGAGAATCTTGAGTGATGCTGACTTTGAACATCTCAACACAACTCATGCCACTCTCAACACACACACACGCACATGCACGTGTACACACATGCACGTGCGCACACACACACACATACATCTATGACTTAATAACAGGGACCGCAGGCTTTCACTTGCACAGTGACAGTAACAAGTGAAACTCAAAGAAGATGAATAAATAGTACAAAAACAGAAGGCAAAAATAACTAAAAGCCAACCACACCAACAACAAGAGCAAAGGAGTATGTTTAAAATATCCTCGAGCCAGCTCACACAATGCATAGGATGTGAGTTTCAGGTTATTGGTTAAGTACATGCTGGCCAAAGTGAACAAGAAATGGGAAGTGGGGGGGGTCAGGGGCACATACAAGAACCCCCCCTCTCCCTTCTAAACACCAACACAAGCCGTGTGTGTCATTTCATACCAGGCAGCAAAGGCATGCACAAGAATCCACACCAGCATTGAGAAACCACACTGGGACCAGACAGATGGTTATACCAGATCAAAGCAAAAGAAACAGAAAGACAGCATGGCAAATAACACTAAAAAAAGAAGACGGGGTTTCAAAGGGCACATCATCAGCATCAGCACCAGAGGAAATGGTCTGGACACGACTGGCCTTCTACTGTACTTACTTCCATATTGCTGTCTAGCGATCCTGCACTGCTTCTGCGGCCACGCTTGCCTGCCCAGGACATGCAATACCAAAGGTTAGAGAGACGTTTACAACACACCAGCTTTCTCTGAACAGAGAGGGGGTGGGGGAGGGGGGGTGAACCAAGATAGGAGCTCCTATCTACCAGATACTGACTGTCAGCCTCTACCACTCCCAGCAGACCAGAGAGGGGGATTGGGGATTGAGGAGAGTGGAGAGGAGAGAAGACGGGATCTAGCCAGGCGAATCAGGAGGAAGAGGAAGAGGAGCAGGCAGCTATGAGATCACATCATCAAATGCACTGCTGCTCCTACCGCGGCAGTCTAGAGAGCCTATACTCAAGGGTGAGAGAGAGGGGAGAGACTAGCTTTGCTACGGAAAGAACCTCTGTCCAAAACTGGCAGGATGCCTTGGGAGACCCATCTAAACTTTAGAGTGTGAGACAGGTGGGCTTGGACAAGAATAATAAAATCCAGAGTGTAGTCCAAGACACCTCAGAGTATATGAGGGAGTATTTTTATCACCTCAGCGAGTAAATAAAATATGTATTTTTATCATTATGTAGTATGTGAGTTATTACCATAAATCATGGTAAAGCTTAAGTGCACAGATATGGTTAAACTCTACAGTTGAGACACCCCAAAACAATTAGATGCAAGTAAAATAGTGGGTGGAATATGCAGGAGAGTCTGGAGGATTCACAGTGGAGATTGTGATGTTGAATAACATGGCCTAACTGGCTTGATGTGTGATCCATATCTACTGTATTTAGGCGATCAAAAATTTTCATAGAGAGAGTATTATCATCTCTTTGGAACACTGTCAGTAGAGTAATCTCAAAAGCAATCTGCGCTCCTGATTTCAACCCGAGGAAGATAACGGCTTTCCCAGCAGCAGATATGACCGAGCAGAATGCTGTGTGCAGTGCAAGACAAAGGATTTGAAAGAAGCATTTTGAAAACTCTTTAAATCTAACCCTAATCTGTAATTACAGCATATGTGGGAGAGAGTGAAATCTGATAACAATTAGCATAATTGATTCACAAATTAAACATCATTTGGTAATTAAGTTGATCGATTTTCATATATTCTTTTCTGGCAGTACGAGTGCCTCCCAATTAGTTGCCTGAAACAAATCTGCATTTTTAGCCGTCTCAAATCCCATGTGTCATATTATCAAACACATCTACACAAAGTGAAACTGAACTCATCACAGGATTCATAAAATTGGATTAAAAAAACAAGGCCAGCTGAGTTGTCAAGCGTCTCATTCATACTTAGATAGAACATCAGTCTGATAACAGAATTTCATTCATCAGTGAAATAAAAAAAAGAAACAACCGACACCGACATTCACCCTGCCTCTAAGCTCCAAGAGGACAAAATCCATTTTGAGCTGCATCAAAAGGCTGCATCAAAAGGCAATTTCCTTGTGAACAATACTGATCGGAGAATTTTTGTCCGCTTCATGTATATTCATGGAAAACTGTGCCTCACAAGTGGGCATTACCTACTTCAGACACTTGAGCCCAGCTTATGGAATACATTTGACAATGCACTCAAAGCTTCAATCAAAGAGACACTCAGACTAAGAACAGTGAGACTTTATGTCATGATTGAGGTCAGCATCATGCCAGGAGGAGGGACACAGTAGCAGAGCACAGCTGGAAAGAGGCTATGTTAGCCCACTACATTAACTTAAGAGTGGCTGGATGCTAGAGGGATCTATCCTAGGGACTGGATGCTTTTTAAGGTGGAGCTGCTATTGAGGAGACTGCATCTAAACCTAACAAGAGAAAGAAGCCTGTGTCTGCGACACTGACAACCTTGAAGTCTCACCTGCGTCGGAGAGGTCACGCAGCGAGCTACTGAGCGCGCTCCGTTTCAGCCCCTCCCCCATGGCGTAGCTGTCGTCGAGGCTGGCGCGGCTCAGGTTGCCGTTGCCCGCCTCCTTCTTCAGGCCGGAGCTCTGCGACATGCTGGGCCGCACCACGCCCTTCTGTTTCTCCAGCTCGGCTGCACACAGACACAACACACCCACGTCAGTCACACGCCAGCAGCAGCAGCAGCAGCACACACACAAAGACAAAACACATAAACAACACAGTGCTGCTTACTGCATGATGAAGAACCACGTTCAGAAACATCAGTTACAATTACGCACAATTATCCACCACACACTTCTGTGTCTCCAAATTAGCTTTGAAGAGTAAAGACATTCTCTCAGTCCCTGTTTCTGTCTCTCCCTCTCTCTTCCACACACACACACACACACACACAGTATACAAAGGGGTATGAGAAATATTTCTTTAGTGTTCTAAGCCCCTGGAGCATGTTGAGGCTGTAGCTCCTGCTCTCTTGTGGTTATGAGATTTCATTAACTCCTTTCCCTAAACCCTCCTATGCCCTCATCTGTATTCCCATGCCTGCAGAACATCGCCTTTCAAAGATTTAGATACACATGTACAAAGACAATTCTACATCTGCTCAAAATTGTTTGTCACATGAGCAATAGATGAAGACAGGCATTCTCTTCTTCAACGTACTCTACATTGAGATAAAAGTTTACATACATATACACTACAGTTTACATTATATGATATATTTTTAGATTACTTTTATCATGCAATGTTGGTGTGAAAGCAGGATCACAGTGTGCTGTACAAAAAGACAAGAAGTTAACGCCAACAGTCTCACTCAGTTTCTTGAAAACAAACGAAAAAGAAACTTCTAGCACTTTCGTTTAAATCTTTACAACTTTAAATCAGCGCTGTGGGCTGTGTGATAGAATGGGCAGCAGCCCATCACCTGTGGGAGGAGGAGATTTATGAGGGTTATGAACGCTTGGGGGAGGAGGTGGGGTGAGTAGGGGACCCAAAAAAAAAAAAAAAAGTCCATTGGCTCACATTCGATGCGGTATTTCTCCATTTCCTGCACCTCTGCGATGGACTCCCTCAGGTCGTCGGTGAACTTCTTGCGGTCCTGTGGGTTGGGCGCGTTGAAGTTGATGAGGACTTTGATGTCGGCGCCTGGGATGGCGGAGGTGAGCCGGATGCCGTTGGGGTAATCTGTAAAACAGGGGGAGGCGGGCCGCAGTTTAGCATGAGGCAGATTCCACAGCCTCCACTCACATGTGTGGAGAGAGACGGCCACAGGCGAGACACACGGGCTGGTGTTTTAGTTGTTTTTTTTTTTTTTTAGCAACCTCCCTCTAAACACTGCTGGGGAGAGTAATAAGAGCATAAGCAATCAGAAGTGTTGTGAACACGGGAGGAAATGGATGCTTGAGGGCATGTTCTTGTTTTTTTTTTGCTTGTCTTCAGAAAGAGTTGTGTATTCTGATATGTAGAAGGATCTACTACTTGTATGCTTAATGTTATTATTAATATTTACAATATATATATATTTTTTTTACATTTTCATACAGGATTTACCTTAAGAAATTTAAATGTGGTTGGCGCAATATATAATATCTTCAATACATGCCTTTTTTATTGGCCCAGCTGGTATGACCATCAGCAGAAGGTTTTTTAGTGATATGTCTGTCAACTGTTTAAAGCTGAGGTGGAAAATACATTGAGAATCACTTACACTGATTTTCAAAGAGCAGCACCTGCATCCCATACAGGGAGAAAGATTGCCTAAAGCTGTACGTCACCGAGTTCTTCTTCTTCTGGAAAATCTTGGTGACCTAGATCAGAGAGGCAAGGTAACCATTTTAGGACCACCATCTGGCATTGTTTACTGTGAGGAAAACTGCATGGTTAGCTACCCCTAAAACAGTCAGGAGGAGATGCCGCAGTGCCAGCCAGACACATGGGCATGGGGTGCTGTTCTTCTCTGTGTGTGTGTGTGTGTGTGTGTGTGTGTGAGTGTTTTGTGTGAGTTGATGTATTTGCATGCACATGTTGTATGGGTTTATATCCGTGCAGTTCTGGTGGCTATGTGTGTGTAAGTGCATGTCTATATATCTGTGTCTGTGTGTGTGTGTGTGCATCATATATGTGTGTATGTGTGTGTGTGCGTGTGCACGTACCACTAGCAGATCGTTGAACAGAAAGATCTCTCTCTGGTGGAGGCCCAGCTTCTGTGGTTTGTTGGGGTCGGGCACCTCGAACAGTCGACAGTAACACACCAGTCGGCGGTGAGGCTGGGACAGCACCTGGAGCCATACACACACACACACACACACACACAGACACACACACACACAGCATGAAGAGGACATCTCACTCAACCACACTGAACGATTCCATTGGGTCCTCGTGTAAATGAACACAGAAATAGGTTTTCAAACAGAATAGAGTAATTAAAGAAGGGGGTCTGGTACTTACACATCCAAGGCCATGGTGCAGAGATCCGATCTGAGAGAGAAAGAGAAGCAGAGAGAGAGAGGGAGAGAGAGAGGTAGGTGAATAAAAGAAAGAGCAGGGGATGGGGAGCGATGGATGGAAATATGAGGATAGAAAACAGAAAGGTTCTGTCTGTGTAGGTAGTGGTACAAGTTTGGTGTGTGTGTGTGTATGATCCTTATGTGCAATTTGTGTAAGCATGTATTTATTTTTACATGCGCTTGTGTGTAATTTGTGTTCATATCAATTTGGGATTTTTGTGTGCATGGTAGCACAAACCCACAGATACATCTTTTTGATCATTTGTATTCATTTATGCATGTGTATACCTGTGTTCCTGTTCCTGTGTTCCAATGCTTGTGCGTGTACATGGATGTGTTTACTTGTTTAGACGTGTGTGTGTTGTATAAGTATAGATGTGTGTGTGTGTGCGCGTAGGTGTGTGCTATCCATCTTCTGTGTGCCATGCTGAGTGGGTTGTGAGGTAGGTTAATGAGAACAGAAGCTCTCTATCTCTCTCTCTCTCGCTCTGTCTGTGTGTGTGTGTGTGTGTGTGTGTGTGTGTGTGTGTGTGTGTGTGTGGTGAGGGGGGCAGGGCAGGATGGGGTCTCAGCACAGCTAGAGAAACCCAATTACTGCAGTCAACAAAGCCCCCACTGCAGGCCAGGCACCAGGGATATACACAGCCAGCACCCAGCAGCGTGCCCACTGCACTGCGCCATTACGGCTCCACAGCCAGCCATCATGGCTCAAATGGAACACTATTAGAACTGTGTAAAAAAAAAAAAAAAAAAAAGCTGCCGGCATTACAACAGCATTAGAACTGCCTCAAAAAGGCAAAATGACATCTCTCTCTCTGTCCCTCTCTCTCTCACTCTCTGTCTCTCTCGCTCTCTCTCTCTTTCTCTCAGAAAGCCTACTAGTCAATGTTCCACATCATAATGCCTGCTGTAACTTTAGGTGAGAAGCTCTACTATGGATCCAAGCTGTTAGAGATCATTAGGCGAGCCCACTCTCACACGGTTCCCTGCCTCAGACCTCTTCCATCTGGCTGCCTCGCTCACTCCCCTGCAGGCCAGTCTTCTCTCATCATCGCTCCTTGCTCCAGGTTGTTGTTGTTGTTGTTGTTGTTGTTGGTGGTGGTGTTGTTTTCCCTCACTCTACCGCTATCAATACATTTCCTTTTGTTTTTCCATTCAATCATCCGAGTGTCACCTGCAGAGGACACGCTCTGACTGAGGCCTGGAGCTATGGGTGTCCTCGCGCTGGACAAATGAGTCACTGAGATAGCCCAGGCCACCATGGATGGTGCTCCTGACAAAGTGTGTGTGTGTGTGTGTGCGTGTGTGTGTGTGTGTGTGTGTGTGTGTGCATGTATGCGTGCGTGCGTGCAAGTCAGAGTTGGATATTTTCACTATGAGTATAGTCTTCTTACATAAGTTTACAAATGTTGGTACAGTATTTTGGGGAGAAACACCAGAGGAATGACTCAAAGTCCTGTATTAACATTGGGAATGAGTTGTGTTTGAGTTAACAAGAGACAAACAGTCCTGAATGTGTGGGTGTTTGTGTGTGACAAGCTGGTTATATGGGTTGATGGCTGTTTTGGGTGAGTGATGAAGGACACTGAAGTGTGTATGTTTAAAAGACGGGGGTCTGAGTGGATGTGAGAGAGCAGCACAAAGCACTGCTGATGTGCTCCTCACCGGCTTCTTGCCCACTATGAGCTTCTCCACCTTCTGCACCTGGGACACGTGGTCCTCGTTGGTCTTCAGCTCCCGCTTCCGGATTCGCTCGTAGATGCCGATCAGCATCTCACGCGGGATGTCCTCACCATCGTCCACACCTTAGAACACCCAACACACATACAATTTGATATTTTGTTTTTGATTCCACAAGTCAAGTTTCATCAGGAAAACAAATGTAACTAGTGCAACATATTGAAGCGGTCCAACATTTATATCATCATGGGTGAACAATCAAGCATAGAGATACACACACACATACAGGCACAGACACCCACACCCACACACCCACACACACAGACACACACACACACACACAGCCATACACACACACAGATAGAAAGAGCCAAATCAGAGAAATTATTTTTCCACTCATGCCTTCACTGGTCAATTCTGATTTCTAATTAACATCGCTCCAATAGACAGGGAAATGAATCAGCCTAACTATGTGCTTTTCATAAACGCACAGCGCAATCTCCATAAACACACAGCCCCGTAACAGTCAGAGGGGGGGGACGGGACGGGACGGGACGGGACAAAATATTAGCTTTGCCTCAATTGTCATGCTGGCCCATGACTTGCAAAAACGGCTCCTATCTCAGTGAGAGCGGCCATTTATCAACCCAATGCATGTGCGTGAAATGCAATTAGACCTTCTTCAAGCATGGGCCTCTAGTGCCATGACATATCTCTGAGCATCGATCTGAGAGGAAATGGGCATTTTTCTCTGCTGTAATTTGAATATAACAGGGTAGCAGTTTTCTTTGTATTCAATTGAAAATAGGAGTGAAAAAAAATTGCACCTGCACTTTTGCTGATACCACAGAACACAACTGACTGTCAGTGACATAATGCATTTCCGGAGAACATTCTTATCAGGCGAGCACTTTCTGGTTGAAATACTGCAGATTCCCTTTTTTTTTAATTATTTTTTATTTTCTTGTACTGTAGACATAGAAGAGGCCTTGAGGAGATCAGTTTTCTTGGTATGACACGCTGTTGCCCTCTATACAGAAAAGCCGCATGGTGGCAGTGAGGGCAACACGTGCGCTAACTTCACAAACTCTGCACTTTGCCCCAAACATGGACCCCAGCATGTGATATTCTTTTCCCCCCCCCGTCTTCTAATGCAGAGTGAAGGCAGGCAGTCCACATTTAGCATTCTAACTTTTTGCCGATCTTACTTCATTCCAAGCAACTCATTTTCCAAACGAGGCACTTGATTACTTTAAGTTCCTGGGCTTTGGACTGATTCTATGATCCTGAAGGTGCAACTGAATGAAATGGACTCTGCTCCCAGACTACTAAACAGCTGAGTATAGATCAAAGGAAGTTCCACTTCTGTATGGGATCTGCAATCTAACAGGAGTGATGATTAGGATGGATGGTCTCCCACAGGAATAACTTATGCATATGCTATGCTGATGCACTGGTCTTCTGCTGTACCAATGCAGCAGGACTAAGAGGACTGTGGCATGGTCATCCTCTACATCAGTGTTTCTCAAAGTGTGGTCCGGGGACCACTGGTGGTCCGCAAGCTATCCCAAGTGGTCCGCGAGCAGACGTGGTAAAAAATAATATAGATGAGTTGTTTGCAATATTGAACCAACTTGTATGTAAATCCAAACAGTTCTGCAACACTACCTATGTAAGCTATGCCAATTTAAATCATATGAATCCTCTGACACAATAAGCAAGGTGCAAAGACAATAAGCACAGTGGTTCAGTGAGTAGGCCTATTGTGTCTATTAGCTAGGTGGTCCGTGAAGTTTTTTCTACTGGTTCTAAGTGGTCCTTGGTCTGAAAAAGTTTGAGAAACCCTGCTCTACATGATGATGCCAGCTGATTACTGATAGCAGAATAGCTATCTGTAGGTACCGGTAGCATGTGGGAGAGATGGAATTTGGCTGTTACTGCTAGAGGGGTCAGACACAAGGCTGCTGCTCACCTCTGAGGTTCTTGACAAAGTCCTCCAGTTTCATCTTCCTCTCAGGCTTGACGTTGGGGCTGTACATGTCCGTGTTGAGAAGGATGATGGCGAAGGCAAGGATGAAGATGGTGTCGGGGTTGCGGAACTGACGCACCACACCGGGGTTGCAGATGCAGTACCGCTGGCTGCAAGTGTGAGAGAAAGAGAGAGTGAAGAGAGGGCAGGAGAGGAGGGAAAAAAAACGAAAAAAACAAAGAGTGGGGAAAAAAGAGAAAAGTAATGAGGGATGAGACAAACAAACGACAAACGAGTATGAGGAATCATCACTCCCAAAGACACGAAAATCAATAGTGCCTCTTGTTTGGTGAGTAATTGGGTCCAGCCGCTGTCCGACAGAACCGCCCTAATTGCTGCGGTGCTCTCATCCCTAGCTGGCGGACATTTCGTGAAATGATTCAAGACGATGTGCGCGCTCGTTTTGTTTTTCTTTTTTGTTTAAACGTGGCCAGTCTTCAGCAGTTTAAACAGCAGGACCACAATAATTTTGCATGTGGACTAGCTCAAGGGAGAACGGAGACTATTATTATCTGTTGTTGTTGTGTTCATTTTTTATCCATTTTCTCCCTGATGTATTGGAGGGATGAAATGTTCGCTCAGGCTGCTGTCTGCTTTGTGAGCGCTGATCGAAGCACATTCTCTCAGGCTGAAAGAAACACTTTGTCCTTTCATATGACTGCAATTAAGTAAGGCAAAAAGCAAAACCCAAAACCAAAGGCCTGTTTAAAGGGCTCGGTCAATACAGAGCAGAACAGATTCTAGCGCACACATAAATGGGGGGATTTGCTTTTATTGTTAAACAATCCAAAGTCTTGAAGGCATTTGAGACCAAAAAAAAAAACAGTGAGACAGATATAAGGGAGGATAGAAAGACATACTGAGAGAGTGAGCGAGAGAAAGAGAGGGAGAGTGAGGGAGGAGGAGTGACTGTGGCAGCTGGATGACATCACAAAAGAAATTGTCCATGTACACAAGAGTGTGTATGTGAGTGAGAGAGAGAGAGAGAGAGAGAGAGAGAGAGAGAAAGAGAGAGGGACAGAGAGAGAGAGATAGATGGGAGAGAGAGACAGAGTGTAAGTCACACCTGTAAGCCTCTATGAGCCTCTCCACTTTCTGGGCCTCCCCCTGAACTCTGATGTGGGCCTGGAACTTCCGTAAGGCTTCGTCCAACTCCATAGCTGAGAAGTCCATCTCATCAACCACACAGCTGTGAAGACACACACACACACACACACACACACACACACACAAGTTGTTAAACACCAGTTAATACTCCAACTCTTCCTTTCTACACTTTATCATTGCAATAAGCAAACACATTCAAAGTAAATACATAGAAGCAAATAAATAACTAGATGCCACACTTCCTGGTAGACCATATACCCACCCACACGCACAGTGGCTCTTTTCCTAAATCTATAAAACAGATTGATAAGAGAAAGACAGTGACTGCTCCAGTTAAGCGGTTAGATATCTGCTGGTGTTAAATCACACTGGGAGTACTCATGAAGAGAGAGAAAGGGAGAAAGAGAGAGAGAGAGAGAAAGAGAGAGAGGGAGTGTGTAAGTGAGAAAGAGAGAGATGGTGACTATGGTCCTCTAGGGGAGAAAAAATACACATCACTCGCTATCAGTGCTTGAGAACAGATGAGCCTGCACCTCCCTCCATCCCTCTCCCCCTTGTTCTTTCTTTCTTTCTCCCTCCCTTCCTCTTATTCTCTCCATCTGCTTTTCCCACTCTATGCACTGCCACGTCAGGATTTATGGATCGGCCGCTGAAGTGTCCACTTAAAAAGCAGACATCCATCCTGACAGCGATGAGGTCTCGCCTGGCCTTCACCTCCGAGCCATTCTGACGGCTCCTGCCAGGCGGCGTCTCACTCATCCAGCCAGCGGACGTGTCGGATGACTCAGGCTCACGGCCGAAAATGAGCTCATCCACACACCAGGAGGACCCGCTGACATGAGGCAGAGAAAAGTGCTGTCCATGCCTCCGAGAGAAAGAGCCTCCCACATTAAGTTTGAGTACCTACGACTCTATTCTGCACCCCTCCTCCCTCCCTCCCTCCCTCTCTCTCTCTCTCTCTCTCTCTCTCTCTCTCTCTCTCTCTTCTCCAGGTTCGAGCGGATACATGTGACAGTGTGTGCTCTCTTCATACATGCATTGGCCTAGTTGTGACATTAGGGGGCCATTTTGTGAAACGTCTCCGAGTGAAGCAAGTGAGAAGAGGACTAAAGTTCCGAGCGATGACCACTGCATACATGTCTGGGCTGTCCATTCTACTCTCCGTCTACTTTTCCACCTCAGTCCCCAATCTAATAGGATCAGCCGTGTGTGAAAGTAAAAAAAAATTAGAGCGGTCGAGAGCATCTGACAGTATGCTAACTCGCTTTTCTTCAGCTTTTTCTGCTTGAATGCAGTGTGAGAGAAAGAGGAGAGATGTAATATCGACCAAGAACTAGTTTTTGCTGGCGTTTCTGCATTTTTGATGTAATGCTTTTAATTGTATTGATATAAACACTAACCCTTAATACAACAAAAAACTCATCATAAATCTAACTATAACTATAACAACATGGACTGAGCATACAATGTAATATCATGCACATTGACCAGTTATAACATATATACAATAGGCCCGACATATATATGACATACACAGTGGGCCTGAATTTAAAATGACTTCTTAAATGAGTTCTTACAACTAGGCTATGGTCGACCTGTGGGAATATCCATTAACAATCCCACTCTCACTCATGCTATATTGATTAAATGTTTTGTGTGCGTCACAAAACTGTTTTCTGTTGTTGCTTACGGCAACAGGGCCAAATAATGGAGCCATGTAAGAATTCAGTGTGTAGTAACTGTACTAAACTCAGTCCCCTGTTGATTTCTGTGTTGACGTCATATGGGAGGCCATTAAGATTAGGCAGCCTTTAAGATATGGACACAGGAAGTCTCTTCCGGTGACTGGTATTCTGAGACACTTCCAGAAAATGACACGATTTCCCTACTTAAGAGAGAGCAACTAGTATGCTTTAAATGCCTAATGGATGGGTCCCCTCCTGTGGACATTCCCCCATAATCCTGGGACCTTAAGAGGATCCTTTGGGGTTCTAGGCTCCTTGGACGTCAGCATTAATCAGAGGGGGGACTATAAGGGCAAGGCAGTGCCGGGTCTGTTTCAGCAGAGAGGGCATTAGAACAGACTGGGCCCCAGAGAGATTCCAAGGCGGACTGAGACGAAGACGGAGGAGGAGGTGGTGGAATTTTCTCATTGCTTTGCTCTATTGGGACAGGAAATATGATAGGGCTTTAATTACCGATCAGTCATTCCGAAAGGTGGAATGAAGTTTTAGTTATGAATGAATATTTAATGTCATCCGATTCTAGAGGGTTTTTAAAATGAAGCGACCCTATGATGTAGTACAGAAGAGAAAATGAATGGGATAGACTGACTGTTATCGGACTGATATCAATTTGGAACTGCATGACCTCAGTTACTGTAAGATGTACTCTTGTTGGATCTCAGAACTCAGTTGGATATACAGTTTTAAAAAAGATGTTTCATTAGACATTGTCGCTGTATGTTAAGTAAGTTGCATAAGCCTTTTTTTTTAATTGTTATGATGTTACGAAGCAAATCATCTACTAAGTTTGAGTTTTGAAATGGAATTTTGCTCACAAACTGAGGAACTACTCACTCTAGGACATCTCGGTTGAACTGCTTCTGCCGGTTGCCAAGGAACTCGCCAATCATCTGTCGGCTCAACCCCTTCCTCTGCAGCAGGAAGTGAGCCACACCCACCGGTGTGTCAGGAACAAACCCCCTCTCTATCAGGTACTGTATACCTTTCTCCGGTTTCCTGTGGAGGAAAGAAAGAGAGGCAGAGAGGGATGGAGAGAGACAAAAGAAGAGAATGACGGAGAAAAAGAGCAGGGAAAGAAGAAGAAGGTGGAAGTCACTTTAATACACTCTTGATCTCTTTCAAATCTGTGTCACAGTATTGGATTTGAGGACTTCTGAGGGGGCTGGGTTTCTTTTGGGAGGGGTGGGAGGGTGTGTGTGTGTGTGTGTGTGTGTGTGTGGGGGGGGGGGGGGGCAGCGTCTGAGCTGCTCTTCATCTCGCATGATTAAACGAAGCGTAATGGTCCGTGGAGGAATGAAAGCAAATCCACAATCATCCAAGATTACAGGCAGCCCTCCTCTATCAACAGTGAGTCCCACATCCAAACAATCAAACACTCTTAAATCATCGACATACACAGGCCCTTTTCCTCTCTGTAAATGGGGCGCAGGCGCACACACACACACACACACACACACACTTACACTCTTTTTTCTCTCACAGCCTTTCTCCTCTCATACACACAGACCCAGATGTGCATGCATACACACATAATCAGAAAAGTACTAGATAATCCTCCTCATACTAATATAACACAACACTGTCTCTTGCATGATCAGACACAGAATATGGAGATATATGCAAATTCCAAATGACACTGCCCTGCTTTTTTTAAGGTGCTTCTGAGACACTCGAGATTAATTGTGTGTACAATTTCAACACTTGATCTCTCACTGTAGGTCGCGCACCACTGATTGCGTTTAATGAAAGTTACAGCTCGAAAACGACGCTAACACAAAGCCTGCGAGACAGAGAAGCTACTCCATGCTGATGAGCACCCTGGTTAAGAGTGCGGGACCGAGTGATGGGTCGACATACTTGTTGAAAAGGTTGAGGCCGATGCGGTAGTGGCGCTTGCGGATGATGTCGTTGCTGAAGGCGGGCGAGTCCCAGCTGTTGCGCGTCTCCTTGTGGTAAGTCTGCTTGCTGAGCGTCTGCTCGCGCAGGCTGTCGCGCGACGACGACTCCGAGCTGCAGTTGATGGTGTCGTTGGAGTTGGACGTGCTGTTGATGCTGTCGTTGTCGCCGTCCGAAAAGTCCGACTCGGACTTGCTCTGCCGGTGGGCCGTGCCGTTGATGGCCAGGTGGCTTTCCAGCTGGCGAGGGCGATGCCGAGGCATGGGCGGCTGGGGTCCACCGATGATGATGTCATCATCCCGCGACGGGCCCCTGGGGGGCAGGTCGCGGTGGTGGGACGGGTGCGAACCCGCGTGCGAGACGTGCTTGGGGCTGCTCTGCTGGCTGGGCCCGCCGCGCTCGTACGCGTTCTGCCGCTTGAGCGAGCTCCGGTCGGAGCGGTCGCTGAGATCCACGGAGCTGTCGCTGGGCGGCTCGATGGTCAGCAGCGGCAGGTGGTCCACGCGCAGCCGCTGCTCCTGGCACTCCAGCGACGGCGTGCTGCGGCAGCTGGTGTCCGTCTCCCCCCCGCCGCCGCCCTTGTCCTCCTTGTGCACGAGCGACCAGTACTCCTGGGACGAGGAGTTGTACGAGCGCAGCCGCAGGTCCGACTCCGTGCTGGACGGCCGCTCGATGGCCGCGGTGTGCACGGTGTGCGAGAGAGGCAGCGGCGGCGACAGCTCCTCCTCGTCGATGTAGAGCGTCACGTCGCTGTAGGACGCCGTCATCTCGTCCAGCTTGTGGTCCGAGCTGGTGCTGCGCGTCAGCGGCTTGCTCTGATAGGCCACCACCTCCGAGTGACCTCGGTCTAAATCCGGGTGCCCCCGTACGGACTCGGGCTGCGAGTCATCACCGTGGAGGCTGCGGCAGTTGAGGGCGTCGTCAATAGACTCGGCCAGTGACTTGACCTGCCTCGAGAAGGCGTCCTCCAGCTCGGTGATGGCGTCGCTGAAGTCGGCTTGTGCGCCGGACGATGGCGACTTTATGTTGGCCGGCACCATGTCGCGGCACTCGGACTGCACCAGAGCGCCTAGCTTGCCGCTCCCGCTGCCGTCGTCGGTCAGCGACACCTGCTTGCCCTCGAAGTAGGAGCTGTGCACTTTCTCGGGCCCCTCGAAGGAGAACTGCATCCTCATGTTGGACAGAACGATGCGCCGGGACATGCGGTTCTCTGACATCGAGCTCCGGAGACGCTCAAAGTTCTTGTTCATCTGATACTGGCGGAAGGCTGTCTGTATGGTGCGTGCAGCATGGCGGGTTATGAAACGTCCCCCATATTTACGCTCTAGCATCTCCACCTAGAGAGAGAGAGAGAGGGAAGGAGGGGTGAAGATTGAGGGAGGGAGGTTGAGAAAGAAAGGAGGGGAAAAGTAAGCAGGAGGAACAGGGAACAGAAAAAAATAATAATATTAGAGATGTGAGATTTTCCAGGGCTTAATGATCCTAAATGTAGTCGTTAGTAGAGAAGATATGGGTCGTTCTCCCATAACTATAAATAGCTCTGTGAATATTGTAAAAGACTGTGGTACATAGCTTTGTGTGTGTGTGTGTGTGTGTGCCTGACTGTCTGCCTACAAGTATGTGTTGTCTACTTTTCTCGTTCAGTGGAATCATCATTAGAAATCTTTTACTCCGGGAGCCAACTGGTGCTAGATTGCTCCGTCCCTCCCTCCACACTCCTGCCAGCCTAAGCCTTTCCTCCGCGCTCAAGCCAACGCCAGGCAGCGCTAATCACATTTGCCCGCCTGGCGGGGTGGCTCTGCCCGGTGGTCTCCAGGAAAATAAACGTCCCCTGCTGGTATGGAGAAGGTGTGGGGTGGGGGTGGGGGGGTGTTTGAGCTCCAGCCTCGCTCCCATCCACGGCCCCTCACAGCTGGGGAGAGCGTGTGAGGAGGAGTCCAATTAGGGAAGCCTGAGCTTTTGGATCCTCGTTAGCCCCTACGGCACCTCCTGGCTTTGTCGAGTTACAGAAGCAGCCACGCACACAGCCATGTCGAAAGAGGGAGACTAGACCCACTGATCTAGGATCAGCAGTGTGTCTATGGTCTATTACAGATCAGCTTTAGGTAAGAGGTGGGGGAAAGCCTGTTCTAAAGTCAGCCCTAAGGCCACCCAGCGGTTTTCTCACACAAGCTCAGGTTTCTGTCTGCAGTAGAACACTGTGTAAATGTAGTATTCTCTCAGTTCCAATGTAGATAATAAAGCAGGGAACAGTGGAATTGTCATGATTTAAACCAGCTTAATATAATCACTGGCATGTCAAGGAATGATTTGGTAGAGAGATACTCTAGTGACTGATCACAGTTACCATATCCTTACAGCACCATGCATCATTCTTCCCTCTACTGTTCTCAAATGCTTCTGTCTCTGTCATCCACTTGTCACCATCTATGTTCTGTGACTTGCTGGTCACCTGTTAGTGTTGGAACTTGGAGGCACTAATTAAGGTAGATGCTGAAGCAACTCTAATAACTCAAATAATGTAAAGACCCACTGCAGCAAATTTTTTTTAAAGCCTATAGCCTGTTTTAGGCCATTTTTTTTATGACACCACGAATTAGCCCATTTTTCTGACATCACAAAATAGGACAAATCACAGGCAACTAACTCTTGTGTTGTCAAAGACCCACCTTCAGCGCAAGCTCAGGTAATTTCTGGAAGGAGGTATCCTTCATGGAATGGTTGGCAACTCTGCCCACAGGTAAGCTATGGCAAGGCAACTCCAGATTGTCTGGAGTTCATATCTGAAATTAGTTGTGTCCAAGCGATGTATTTGCATTCTTACGCTAGGATAAGCAAGCCAGTACGTCTGCTGAATTAACTCCAATATTTGAACTTACCATTGCATTTTAAATGTAGCTACAGTTTAGCTACAGTTGGGGACGGGCCTTTGTGACAGAGGCATAGACAGGGGGCGGGGCTAAGTAAATCCCTGCTTCAGGGATGAGGAAGAAGGTGCAGAAATACATACTAGCTGTTACTTCGCGATGAAAGGATTTTATTTGTGAAAACAACATATGAATGTGCATCACTAAGGAACTCAAATTAGATTATAGGATTTAACCAAATGGCCGCAGTGGGTCTTCAAATCCTTGCTTGGTTTATATGCCATATAACTATTAACTTTGCCCTGGATATGGAATAACGTCTGTGTTATCTTTTCTTTTTCCTTACTGAGAGTCACTTTCGACGAATTTTCTCTGTGAGATCAATACACATTTGCCCCTGACCTGGAATTTGAGCTAGAGGACAAGCTAAGCAAAGGCAGACAGCGGTGTTGAAGCTCCAGTGAGCAGACAGAGAGCTTCAGATGCATAGGGAGGCTGACTGAGCTAGCAGACAGAGACCTTGGGAAGGGCCCAGAGAAGCTGAGAGGTCTCCCTTACCTGATTGTCCCGGAGGTCAAGTAAGCCCAACAACGCCTCCACCTCCTGAGGAGGCTGAAAAGAGCCCAACTGTCACAAACACATCTCGCCAAACACATCCCCCTGGTGTGGGTGTAGCATCACCCGGGACCCCACCCACCCCTGCAACCCACTGCTCCTGCTCCTGCCAAGTGGGTAAAAGGTACCAGTGTCTCTCTGCTCGTCTCTTGAGACTCAGGAAATGCTTTTTTCCCAGCAACATAACTCTATTGAACTTTAACACTTCCATAACAAGTCCATACATTTTTAAGCACCTTACTAAAATTGCACTTTATAAAATGCATTTATTTATTGTATTTGTATTGTATTGTGCTGCCTTGACTGATAATGCAATTTCCTTGTACTGACTCTGCTCTGCATAATGAAATTAAACTGAACTGAAGTGAACTGAACTCCCTTACCTGTTTATCCTGGAGGTCGGTGGAGAGCTCATAGCTCTCGGAGAGCGAGCGCGAGCGTTTGATAGCCTCCTCCTCGGCCTGTTTGCGCAGGATGGACTGCGAGTGCTGGAGCTTGGGCCGCCGCGAGCGTTGCTGGCCGGGCAGGATGTGGGCGTAGATGGGCGCCTCGAAGCGGTCGCTGAGGGCACTGGTGCTGCTGACCAGCGCACTGTGCGTCACGGGACCACAGGCGTAGCCAGAACCACTGCTCTCCAGAGACGGGCCCACCTCACCTCCCTGGGAATCGGCTTCCACACTGCAGATGGACAGACAGAGAGAGACACGGGATTATAAAACAGAACTTCATCCAGACACAACAACCTCCAAAACCATAGAGTTTAAAGAGAGAGAGAGAGAGAGAGAGATCAAGGGGAACATACACAGTGACTGAGTCAGATAGAGAGCGAACAAATGTTTGCACTTCAAACAAAAAAAATGTCTACCACAGACCTCACACAAAACAAAACACTTCACAGGATAACTGCACATGAAACTCCATCAAAACTCCAAGCAGCCTTATCTACACTAACTTCAGGAGGAGAGCAGATGGGGGGAAGGTTCTGTGGTTAGTCATATGGAGAAACAATGCAAATAGCAAACCATTCACTACTACACCAGAAGTACACTATATGTGTTGAATGTTGTGTAGAGACAGTCAACCTTATTTGAAGCCAAACAATCCTCCACAGTGCAGAGCAGTCCAAGAGAAGACACACTAACTGGAGACACCAACACAATCCCTCAGCTAAAGCATGAATTGGCGAGAGACAGCAAAATCACAGTACTGTGATTGTGTGTGTCCAGACTCACGACTCCAAGAAACGATGGAGGCAGGACAGGCTCAGGACAGAGATGGAGCGAGAGAGACCGCTTGAATACTTGAGTCCTTCAGCAGTCGAGTGAAGTGCATACTGACAAAAAGAGAAATTGTAAACAAGCCTGCTGACCTCTAGGCTGCTTTGGAATGCCATAGACATTCTATTGGACTGTACAAATCAACAGGCAACATTCAGCTTCAAAGTCCAGCTTCCTGTCTGCGCCTTTCATATCACAGTTCCAGTGAAATGCTCTTGAACTTTGCCTGCCTTTTCAGAGGTATAAAAGCAAGCGGCCACATTTATAGCAACACACACACACACACTCTCGCACAGACTGACAGCAGGACTAACAGGCTCAGAGAGCTAGGGCAGACATACAGAGTATGAGATAGATACACGACCAAACGATTGTCAGATCAATCGAGAGCCTGTATACTCAGTGTACAAAACAGACTGAAATCCACCAATGTAAATATGCCAGTGGAAATGAACAGATTTGTTTGTGTTTCTTCCACAATCTCCAAAACAACACAAAAACATCCATCTCATCCATCTCACTGCTGAACAACAAGTAGCCGGTAATTCCCGTTTCCATTTGTAACCATTAGCAAGACTGGGATGGCTGCAAAGGTAATGTTTTTCAATCTGACTTTCCTCATTAACCACCAACGGTTACAATGACCAGCGGAATGCAGGAAAGCAAACCCAAGCAGATCAGCCACCTGTGGGACCAGCGCCTGTGACTGCAAGAGCAGCAGCAGGTATATGAGATGTCAGGACAGATAAAGCCTTGAGGATATACTGCCTTGGGCAAAAAAATCAAGGGAGCCCTACCTGCTCAAGCAGCGGTCCAAAAGCCCACCTGAGCTGGTGATTGCTTTCCCCGGTGCCTAGTGTGATGGGATATTGGCGGGGGGGGGGGGACTGGGTTGTGTTTGCCCAAGAGCTGTGAATCGAACTAATCCTAAACACAGTCACACAGCAACATGCTCAATTTCCTCCACATATATGGTGGCTTGGATTTGTGGAGAGGGTCAAGGTACAGCAAACTGGGAGGGACTCTGTGTGTTTCAGCTTTACCTACTCTCCTATGACGGCAAACTAAATATCTTTGGCATGTGGACAAAACAAGATATTTTAGGACATGATCTTTGGCTTTGCAAAATACTGATCGAAAAACGTATGAAAATAATTGTTAGCTCTAGCCCTAATTATTAATGAAATGATTGTAGGGGCCAACATCCACTCTATACTCTGTAGCCACCTGCCATGGCTGAAGGTAGATTAAAGCTCTCTGTCCAACCTTTCTCATTGAGTTTGCAAAGTGTCCATTTTCTATTAGTGTTTCGGTAATTGTCCACCTCCGCTCTCAACTCAAATGATATGACATTGTGCCGACTGACTAGGAGCCAGATCGGGGCCAGACGTGGCCCAGCGTCCCCCTGGAAACATCTGGGTGTGTCACAGTAAGCTATTCTATTAGTGCCTCAGTAATGGTCCAGTTTTAATTTTCACTTCACACCATCACACTGAGCTGGTGGGTGGTGGATGCTTGGATGCTGCCTCTGGCGCAGACCTGTACCGGAAACACCTGATATCTGGATCTGCAACATTAACCCTTAAAGGTGTAGGTTTTTGAACGTTCTAAGTTCCGCAACAATTGAAGGTTCTAAAATTCTATGTTGAATTCAATGAACCCAGATATTCTTAGAACGTTCATTTCTCAACATTCCTACTCCTTTAAGGGTTAAACCAAACCCCCCCCCCCCCCCCCCACCACCACCCCTCTCCTTGTCTCTCTCTCTCTGACTCGTCCTCCAATGAGTCATACCGAGCACATTGGCTCTGGGCAAGAAGATTAATATCCCAGATTAAACCTGGTTCCTTTAATGAAACAAATTAGCAGGCAGCCGAGCATTCAGCAGGACTGTGATGAGTATAAGTCCAGCCACTGATTGAGTTTGTTAAGGCACAACTTTACCGAGGCTGGCTGCATTTGAGCAGATAGCTCAGGCTGTGATGACTGCTTTTATGGCTCCTGGGCTACAGTGGTCAAATTGTATGTATGTGTGTGTGTGTGTGTGTGTGTGTGTGTGTGTGTGTGTGTGAGTGAGTGAGTGTGTATGTGGTGTGTGTGTGTATGTGTGTGTGTGTGAGTGTGTGAATCATCTGAATGACGACTCAGAGGGTGATTACATAGCTGTGGCTGAGAGGATACCTTAGGCTGTGTTGCTTGTTTGTATGGTAAATCGTGACCATAAAGATGGCACTGGGTGACATTTTCACAATGGCCATCAGCCTTTAGAAGTGCGCTTGGCCAGTCGGTGGTATTTGGAGAAGAAAAAGCAATCAGGCTCGACACACATGCCCAACCAAGTGTGTGACGGGGGGAGCGGCTGATCGAGATGAAACGACAAATCAACACGTTCAGCACAGAGAATTTTCGAGGTTTTCACACCAATTTGGTCCTCGGAGCATGTCTGGCCACATTCTCGAAAAAAGCTATCACAAAACACTCTGCGGCAAGATGTGGCAGGAATATGTCTCCTTGACAACTGGCCATATGCCCGACCCCACTCGAGAAAGGGGTGAGGGTCACTGTGGTATTTGCGAAACGGAGGGCGATGCCCATAGGAATAAACGCTAATGCTTTAACCATAGGAGCCCACAGATAAAGAGAGAGAGACTGCCCAAGCACTCAAAGGGGAGGGAGGGTCACGATTGAGGAGCACAGAGAGAGCCGGACAGCACAGAAGCTTTGTGCGGCTTTGATAGCCTGGCTTAGTGTAACACAGGCAAGAGTGAATGCTGAGACACTAAGACAGCCATCAAAAGGCCAATCAAAGGGTCTTAATGGACTGGGATGATACACACACACACACACACACACACACACACACACACATCTTGTCTGAGTGACTCCTGGAGAGCCATGAATAGTTATGAGATGAAGGCATGTGTTATAATGTGTAATTGTGCATTAAAGGACTCCTGGGCTACAGTGGTCTGCTTCCAGTGACACACCTGACAGCTCTCATACCTCTCTCTCTCACACACTCACACACACACACACACACACACACACACACACACACAGTTGAGTAAAATACAGTGAAAGTAAATCATTAGAGGGTGAGTGAATAAAATATGTATTTTTTGTATTAATATGAGCAAAGACTATTGACCAGGAGATGTCACTTTTTTCATGAAGTGCTTCTATTATCCATGTTCCTGTTAACCACAAATTATTCTGCCAGAAATAGACAAAGACATTTCTGTCAAGGTGACACAAAGTATACAAAGTATGCTTGGGGGAGGGGGGGGGGGACTAAGCAAGAGCTTAGCAAGAGTGTCACCATGACAATGTCAAGCAACAGTCGCTGAGAAAAGAACTTCTCATGGAGATCTAAATAAAGCTTTTTAGATATTAAAGTGGATCCATTTTCAAATCTTCAATACATGCTTTTTGTTCTGAGGAAGAGAAGTAGGAAAAGAAACACTTCATTTGTAGAGAGGAGTAGATGATCAGTATATATATATATAATAGAAATAATTGAACAGAAAGAATAGAAAGAAAGAAGAGAGATGAAAAAAGAGCACAAAGGGGAGAGAAAGAGAAGACAGTGACAGACAATGAAGGTGAGAGAAACAGACTCCGAGAACCATCTGGAAGGAGGGAGTGACAGGCATTGGGTGTCTGCTAATGCACCTCTTCCTGAGAGCAAGAACGGCAAGTCCTCCTCAGCACAAGCCATGGATCTGATGTTAATTTGCCACCTCATGTTTCTTTACAGCACTGCGAAAGAGACAACAAATTGAATCTAATGAAGACCTCACTTGATTAATCTGAAGAGCATTGCTCCTGAACCAGCAAGCAGGTGAACAGAAGACTTGATGGGCAAACTGACATATTGAAACATCTGAAGAGACACAGGCCCTTGGAGAAGAATGCCCTGAGCATACTTGCACTGGTGGCATTGTTGTTTGTTCTATTTTGAGCATGGACTCCTATTCTCTCTATTTTGAGAGCCGCCGTGCTGTGCTTTGAGTCAAATACTGTCTCGCACAGGAGAATATGCCAGCGCTTTCAGTACAGTGCAACAGACAGAAGATGAAGGAAATCGTCTAAGTCATCAGTGGTCCCACTGCAGAACTGGGCTAATCAAAGACCGTGGGGAATGGAGGTGCAATGCCCCTCGCCTGCCAAAGGGGGCACCTGTGTGCTGTGTGATGGTGACACGCTGGTGTCCAGCTCACATTTCCACCTCAGAGAACCAGTGAAAATGAAGTGCATGATTGTGTGTGTGAGAGAGTGAGAGAAAAACAGACAGGCAGACGGATCGATTTGTTGAGTGCATATGTGAGTTTAACTTTATTGGAGTGGTGGGCATTTGACAGTGTGTGTGTGTGTGTATGTGTATGTGTGTGTGTGTGTGTGTGTGTGTGTGGAGCTGTCCAGACAGCAGCTGTTGTGGGCAGACATAGGGCCGGGTGGCTCAGGGGAGGGAGCGGCGAGCCCTGGGGTCTGTGGTCATGAGAAAGAAACCAGGTATCACAGGAAGTGGTGGTCTCGCCCTTCCTCTCGCTCTTTTTCACTGTCTCTCTCTCCCTCTGCTCCTGTCTCCTTCTATCCCTTCCTTCCTCTCTCTCCCTCCCTCACTCTAACCCCTCTTTCTTCTGTCTTACTCTCTCCCCCTCTCTCTGCCTTGTATAAACTTTCTCTGCCTCCTACTTAGTCAGGTTAAAAAGAACAGCTGTGCAGCTCAGCTGAAGTCTGATGACCGTGGGAAAACATCAAACGCCGCCGTCCGAACATAAGCCTTCACAGACACCCCCCTATATCATGGCCTACATGCACTGCGGCTTTCCTGGCTTCATGGTTAATGCTGAAACACAATATTAAATCTTTAATGTACACACAAAAATCAAATACTTCAGAATGGTGATGAAAGGCTAATATTTTCATGAAATAATCCGTTTCAGTTTCAAATTCAAATAAAACAGAAAATCGACACAGCTGTCATCTCCTAATGCACATGATTTAATTCAGGAAATGTGAGAACCTCGCTGACTGCATACATCTGTGCAGGGAAAAGTTCCCCTGCCTCTGTTCTTCTTTAATTACTATCCTTTTTAGAATATTAAAAGTGCCAGGCTTGAGTGCAGATGGCGAGATAACGAACTAAAATAATTGGCTAATTTACATCTTAACAGCCCCAGTCACGTCCCACATTAGCGGCTGCCAAATCAGCTTGAACTTGTGTGATCCGTACGGGAGAACATCCAAACATTTCAGCTCATTAGAACTCAGGTGTTCATGGTCAACTGAATATAATAGTGGCGGCCTTCATAGCCGCGTACATATCCGTTATATACCGGTATATATATCTGTTTCAGCTCCCAGGCAGCGACTGCAGGGGATGGTGACTGAGTCGAGGCTGAAACAACACGTTGTTGAGGTCAGTATGCTCAGAGGGCTGATGTCATTGTGTGTGTGTGTGTGTGTGTGTATGTGTGTGTGTGTATGTGTGTGTGTGTGTGTGTGTATATGTGTGTGTGTGTGTGTGTGTGTGTGTGTGTGTGTGTGTGTGTGTGTGTGTGTGTATCAAATGCCTGTGGTTCAAGTGCTATACTTGTCTTCACCCCAAATATCTTATGTCCAATGTGGGGCACCAAGACATACAAACAGAGTCATTATTAGGATGATTCACACACACGCACGCACATGCACACGCACGCGCACACACACGCGTACACACACACACACACACACACACACACACACACACACACAGGGATAGCTGGTTTTAAAGTTGGATCTATAGAGAAAATAGTCAAAATGCAACAGATAGAGGAAGATACAGGAGAGCATGCAGGAGGATTCTCAGCTGTCTACTCTCATTGGTCTGAGGCCGACCTGTGTCGAACCTCCAGGAATGAAAAACCATGAGAAAACATTTGTCTTCCCCACATTTCTGCAGTAGCGTGTGTTTATGGACACTCAACTCAGGCACTCGGACAAACCTGAGGCCTCAGCAAAACATCAACACATCTCCATCATATCAATCACACTCACTTGACATTCATTTCAGTTTTGAAGCCGTAAACTGTAGAAGCCGGTACAACATTATCATCTGTTGGCTTGAGTCAGTCAGAGAGACATACCAATTCAGTGACCTTTCAGTGGCTATTTTACTTCTATGCACTGCGATATTCCACTATGTGCAGCATGCTATACAAGCAACAATACATCAATAGAAAGGTATGCCCTTGCCGTAGGTCTGTATGTTTTATATCCGTATGGGGGTGGGGGGCAAGCACATCTCTTCTTGCCTACGTGTACACAATTAATCAAACCAATGCATCTACTCAAACACCAATAATTACAACACTAATCCATACAACAGCTCTTGTAGAGTCACAAACATGTGCAAGCATGGACAAGCATATATCAAAAGCAACACAAACACAGGCGCATGAGAGTAATTGGAATTCCATGCGGAGCAGTTAGCGATCGATTGTGCAGGCTGGACGCTCATGCCCTCCGCCCGGCTGACACTTTCATAACTTCAGTGGCCGTCTAAAGCCCGGCTATCTTGATTAACTGCGAGCTTTGCGGGGATCACAGGGAGGACAAGCATCAACAGGCGCGTGATGGAGGCCAAGCGGCCAGGCAGCGGGAGGCATGTGGGCGGGGGGCGGGGGTGTGGGGGATGGTCGCTGTGCGGAGAGGCTGGAGAAGTCTCCTCTGGGGCTCAGCCCAGGCCTGGTGTTGATGCACGCAGCCCAGCTTCCCTTGGATGGTTTAGCGGAGGAAATGAACGAGGAGTTTCACTAGTGGCTTCTGTTGGGCATGCCAACTTGGCATAGCACTTGGACCACAGGATATGCCCAGTCACAGTGAACGTGTCATATCCATCGAAGAATCACACACATGCATGAGCGTGCGCGCACACACACACACACACACACAGAATAAACATTCACAACGAACTAAAGTCCTATTCATTAACATCTGACTGTGAAGCTCCCACATGACTACTTAAGTATACAGAGTATGTTTGCATAAACAAATGAGACCCATTTAATAACATACCCCGGTTACTAAACACTGCACTGATCTGATACATAATTCACTGCGCAGTGCACTTAGTAATAGCTAACTCAATGTAAATGTAAATTGAAATAATATAATTAGCACGTATTATTAATAGCCCTTTGCTGGCAACAGTAATGCAGAGAGCATTAGGAATAAATGGGCTACTGTGTTTAATCAGGGTGGTCGACGCTCTAAAGATAATTGTAAAGGACACATCATCTAGCAGCAGCACAGTAATGTAATCAAAGCACGGCGCACACAGTCAGAGGAAGAGCTGCATTCAGACTAGTGCTAATGAAGGAGCGGGGAAGCTACCCAGCTCCATATCTGTTCACAGAGGCCAACCTGAGATAAGGTAAGAGCAACACACAAGTGTACACACACACGCTCGCACACACACACACACACACACACACACACAATGATGTAGTTGAATCATGACAGAGACTTAGTGACCTAACCACACATGAAAAGCCCCAAACCTCCCAGACTCTGCATTCACGGTGACACTGACGTGGTTGATCCGTGCCAGAACTCAGTTACTACAGGCCTGCCTACACAGAAGAGAACTTCACCATACAGACCTTTAAACCCATCAAAGAGTTGAAAATATACACATGCATAGATAAACCCACACACACACTTAGACCGACACTCACACTCACAGACACACACACGCACACTAAACGCTTACCAGCTGTCTAGCTCCAGCTCCAGCAGAGACTGGCTCCTGTCGGAGGTGCAGTGCAGGCACCACATGTTGGCTGTGATCCCCCTGCACACACAGATCCCCTCAGAGCTTCCCTAAGCGCCGGCCCAGATGCCGGCCATCTCTACCGCAGCACAGCGCAAACCACTAGTGATACAAGCTCCTCGTTCCAGTCACCGAGCGGCAGACCACAGCGCGATTCCCCTACTACTCGAAACGATTTCCCGGACCTTTTGACTCACCAGGAGCCTGTGTGTGTGTGTGTGTGTGTGTGTCTAACTGAGCGTGTGTGTGTGTGTTTACATGAGGAGAGTGCGCGTGTGTGTGTGTGTGGCCAGGAGAAGGGGAGAGGGCGGTACTCCCGCCGAAAAAGTGACGGAGCTACAGCTGGAAGCAACAGGACCCTCACAGACTCGCTCGCTCACGGCACTAAGTCTGAGAGTGAGAGGTGGGGGGTGAGAGGGTGGAAAGAGGGCCAGAGAAAGAGAGAGAGAGAGAGAGAGAGAGAGAGAGAGAGAGAGAGAGAAAGAAAGAGAGAGAGAGAGTCAGATGACAGGAGGAGTGTTGGGTGTTCAGAACTCCAACAGGCGATCAGGGGCGCGAGAGTTAGAACTGGGCTTTCCCTGGGGAGGGGAGAGGAAGCTGGTCTATTAATAACCAGATTTTAGGATTCAGACAAAGAGGAAGAGAGAGAGAGAGAGTGAGGGAGGAGGAGGAATGGGAGAGGAAGCAAGTGAAAGAGAAAGTTAAGATAGAGAGAGACAAATGGAGAGTTGAAGAGAGAGATAGAGAGGGAGAGGAAGAGAGGGAGGAATAAGAAAAGCAGGAGTCCTGGAAGCCCCTCTGAGAGCTTTCAGCTGCTGTTCTGATGCAGTAATATGAGCCCTGTCACACACACTCACACACACACACACACACACACATACTGCTGGCCCTGCTCTGGTGGCAGAGCCAAACATGGGAGGCCTGTTCCCTCTGCCTGCTCTCTGCCAACGTACACATACTCCAGACCTCCGTCTCTCTCTCTCTCTGTCTCTCTCCCTCTCTTAAAGTCTACACGCAGCTTTCCTATAAAAGCAGCAGCCCAGGAAAACAAAAACTGGAAAAGTCCGAATGTCCTCTCAGCTCCAGCACCATCGGCGGAACTCAGAAGACCCCCAGAGTAAACAAATCACGGAACACTCCGGAATGTCGTCCTCCTTCTCGGTGAGGATTCTGATGGTCATCTCTGTAATCTCGGTTTCCTCCTCCCATTTCCTTCCATCAGGAGGGCCAGCTAAGGGGAGACGAGGGGAGAGGAGAGGAGAGGAGAAGAGAGAGGAGGAGAGGAGGAGGAGAGGAGGGGAGAGAGCAAAAGCCCTCCATAATGACATCATTAGCCAAACAATGGGCGTCGCTTGGGCCCGGCTCTGATGCTATCAGGCGGCTAGCTGGAGCGCCGGGGGAGCGCGAGCCCGAGTTACATAAATAATTACCCAGGCTGCACTGGGAGGTGAGGGGCGCCCAGGCAACACCCCAGATGGGCCGGAAGGATGTGACGATGATAGGGCTGCTGGAGGTGGGGGGAGGGGCTGGGGGGCACCGGACAAGAGCAAATGGCTGCCACATGTCAGGAAGGATGAAACGAAAAAGGTGCGTGTGTGTGCGTGTGCATGTGCGTGCGTGTGTGTGTGTGTGTGTGTGTGTGTGTGTGTGTGTGTGTGTGTGTGTGTGTGTGCGCGCGTGTGGGCATGTGTGCGCCACAGCAGGGAGAGGAGAGGTGATGATGGGCCGGTAATTAACTCCGATGCGTGAGGAGTATCTCCTTCCCCAAGTCAGCCTGTCAGACTCAGACAGACACTCCAGACAGGGCCAGAGTGGACAGAATTACACATCAGCCTCCAGGGGGAAGCAGAGAGAGGGAGGGAGAAAGGGAGAGAGAGAGAGAGATGGAGGAAAAGAAAGATGAGACAGTGTGTCAGAGAGAGAGAGGGGGAGAAGGGAACGAGTGTGTGCATGTGTCTAGTCCTAACATTATCTGTAATCGGATGTCCACACGTTCAGTCTGTCCATCACTTTGGTGCCCACAGCGAGGATGGCCGGCAGACAGTCAGGCTTCTTCAGTGCTGTGGAGCCGGGGCGTCACATGAGCGGACTGCGGAGAGTCGGAGTCCAAGGACGCCCAGAGACACTGACTCACTCTGACTCATTCCGGCACATTCCACCAGCGTTAGTCCCTCAGGTCTGATCGCTGTCAGACTAAACTGGACACGCTTGTGTGGAACTGGGCCATGGACACACATACACACACACACACACTTCAAAAGGCCAACACATGTTTGGAAATGCATACACACACTAACCCACACGTATACTTGCATACACTCACACACACACACATATATATACACACACACATGAATGGAGTGTCTAATCAAAAAAAGTTCGGTCTGCAATATATCATTGTGGCACATTTTCACATCCTCTCAAAGGGTCTCATTTTCTCCGTAAGCTCAAGACAGAAGAGGTGCAGAAATAGTCTAATCAATTACAGCAGAGAGGTGTCAGAATAAAAGTCATTGCCCTCAGCATCAACCCTCGTGACAGAGTGCCGCTGCCAACGGTCTCTCACGGCACGCGAGTGACAGCGTAAAGTACTGCAGTGCTCACACTCGCTGCTGAGTTTGGTCTGAGCTCATTAAAATAGTTAAACACTATTCACGGGAGCACGAGCCAGAGAGTGTCTTCTCACCTTCCTATTTCACATTTGTTTAAGGCTCTCTAGAAGATGGAGTGTGTGTGTGTGTGGGTGGGGGGGTATTATTGTACTTGATCTTTATTCTTTCTGTCTCACTCTTACCCTTGGCATCTGTCAATGTGTTATTGTGTGTGTGTGTGTGTGTGTGTTTGTGTGTACAGTATGTGTGTGTGTGTGTGTGTGTGTGTGTGTGTGTGTGTGTGTGTGTGTGTGTGTGTGTGTGTGTGTGTGTGTTATTGTGTGTTATTGTGTGTGTGTGTGTGTGTGTGTGTGTGTGTGTGTGCGTGCGTGTGTGTGTGTGTGTGTGTATGTATGTGTGTGTGTGTGTGTGTGTGTGTGTGTGTGTGTGTGCGTGTGTGCGTGTGTGACATGGTGACAGGTTGATAGTATTTGCAGCAGGTTTGCCTCTATTGCAGCTCCAGTCTAACCTAGCCCCACTGACTCACTAATCCCACAGCACAGAGAGACCCAGTAGGAAAGGATGTGACCTCACATTCTGGCTGCACTGCGTAGGAAAGTTTGGGGTCAGCATGAATGGATATAAGACTTATATAAACCTGTGACAAATGTAATAAGAATTTTAATTTTCCACATTTCAGGCACTCTCTATTGTGGAAAAAAAATATCACGCCTTTCTAGTGTGGTGATGGATTCTTCAGCTTCTGTTACACTTTTCCTGGACTGCACGACATAATAAATTCAAACAGAAGGTTTGAGTATTATAACACATCTCTTCTGACAGAACAAACCCTGCGGGGCTTAACGGGAGAAATGACATCATGACGCAACTGGCTCTTTTCCTCAGAATCTGCTTTAACACCTTCCCTGCCTATTACCTACCTAACACAAAAGGCTTTCAGGGATTAAACCTGAGGCTGCTAATCACCTGAACGGTCAGTTTTCACAAACACCGCACTCCACAGCACATCACCCAAGGAGACGGACTCTTCGCCACGAACGCCCGTCATCATCTGTCGAACGGACGGAATGGAAAATAACCATCGGCAGCGTGCAGGAGAGGTGTTCTAATTGGCTCCCCTTGGGCGGTGAGAAAAGGCACGCTGAGGCGTTCTCCACACGCCATCAGTTAGCCACCGCCCAGCACCGCGCTAATGGCTGCCCTCCGCAGAGCAGTGAGGGCCAAACACACCCACACACACAGACAGCCACAAAGAGAGACATACACATACCCGCGCGCGCGCACACACACACATGCATGCAAACACACACACAAACACATACACACTAACACACACACACACGGTGATTGGCTCAGCAGGTGTAACTCGCATGCATTCTGAGGGAGCATTCAGCTTGCACCTGGGTGCTGATGTGATGGCACAAGTGGAAGGACCACACTGAGCTGTGGGGTTTCAGGGAGATCGTTTAGAGAGGCGGCAACCTGGCCACGCCACGCTGTTGTAACACCTCCTGCTTCATTTCCACAGCCGCGCCGCTGCTCTGATACCCACTTAGACCTGTCAGCACATGCCCCTCTCTCGCTCCACGCACGCACGCACGCGCGCGCACACACACACACACACACACACACACACACACACACACACACACACACACACACACACACACACACACACACACACACACACACACACACACACACACACACACACACACACACACACACACACACACACACACACACACACACACACACACACACACACACACACACACACACACTTAGGTAAAGCCTGGGCTGGGCTGGGCTGAATCATAAGTGTGATAACCTGTGATAACCTGTCATTCCCCAAAACACCACACAAACAATTAAACATGGTCTGAGGGCAGGGTAGGTGTTCAGCCCACATAATGGGTGTGTTTGTTTTTCCCTTCTAGGTAGTCTGCTCATTCTCCTGAGAAAATACAACAATACACTATACACTAGTGTTACACTATACTATAACATACAAGGTCTGAGCCAAGAAGAGGTGTTCAAGTTCAGCCACGAATGTTTTTGTTTATTTGCTTATTGCATCACATCTCTAGAGAAGATGCTGTTCATTATCCACAAACAGACAATTAAGAGAACAACTCCGAGGGTATGCAAGGTAAAGGCATTTCAGCGTGTGTTTAATAAATGTGCTTTTTCCTCGTTCACTTCCAGAGCACAGCATCTCTGGACCAGCTTGCCTTTTGTTTTCCAAACACAACAACACAGCCCTTACACATGCTTGGACGTTAAGCAACGTGTTTAGGTTGAGCCATAAATGTGTTTCGCCTTGTTTTCCATGTTTGTTTCCAAACCCACGCACAGCTTTAGATGATAATGGGATTGGAATGCATCTCCTAAGCATTCAGTTCTGGAGTCAGTACTGGGGAGGCTTTGGGTCCACTTGGTAACAGCTTATTGTATCTATTTCTGGTGGTGGTGGTGGTGGGGGGGTGCAATTAAATATTTCAGTCTAGCAGAGTTGTATTCATAAAGAGATGAGGAAAAAGACATCCACTACAGCCATAAGTAAAGCTGCAGTCATCCCTCCATCTCACACACACACACACACACACACACACACACACTTTGCAGGTTCTCAGAGTGGCCATGCGCGGCTGTGCGGCTTAAGACTCGTGTTTGGCTCTGCTCCAGAGGTCTAATCCCCATGGCGATGGGATCCCGCCACCCCCCCCCCCCTCCCCTCCCCCTCCCCCCCAACGCCAATCCCAGCCAGCAGCGGCTGACCACACAGTCTATGGATTAGCAACACATGCCCACCTCAGGACCACGGTGCACAGAGAGAGATGAGACCACTACAGCACACAACTAGCAGAGAGCTACAGGCAGGAGATGGCAGAGCTGGTCAGCCTAAACACTTAACTACAACCCCACAGACAAACATGTACACATACTGGTCAGGATAACCACACTTATCTACTCCCTCCCTCCCCCGACAAACACCCCCACACAGACACACACACACTAGTTCACAACATACTGTACATGTCCATGTGTCACAACCATTAACTGCAGAATCAACGCAAACATCAATCAGTAACAATGAATGTTCAAAATATCTATGAAAAGTAGGTTTAACCACTGCATGGACATAGTGATCAAGATGACTACAATGCCCAAAATGAATCTGAGCTCCCATCGACAATATAAACACGAGTGACAGTCCAAAGGTTGCCGAGGATTCAGTGCATCCGCCATCTCCAGATCTCCCTCACTCTCTCTCTCTCTCTCTCTCTCTCTCTCTCTCTGCCAGAGTAGCCCTTTAAGCCTCAGCCGTGGCAGTGCTGTCAGTCTACAGCTGACGAATATCCAACCAGGGCTGCTCAGACTGCTCAACACACCACCACACATGGGGAGAGAGAGAGAGAGAGAGAGAGAGAGAGAATTAATAGGAAAGAGGAGGATAAGGAAGGAGAGAGAAGTGGACCGAGAGAAGTGGAGGAAGTAGAGAGAGAGAGAGAAAGAGAGAGAGAACAAATAGTGAGTAAAAGTGTTAGAGCAAAGCAGAATAGGCAAATCATGAAACCAGTGAACGAAACAAACATAAGAGAATGAGAGAGATGAGCATCGGTGATGGCTGGCGCTGACAGCCGCGGTGAGAGCCCCACCAGGCTGATCAATGTGCACTTCATCACGCCGCTGAATGCGCCGGGTAATTTTGGTGACGCGCGCCTCTGATGAGCTCCCCGTGCGAGTGCCATAAGTGCCCGTAATTCTTCGCTGCCTCGTCTTAATGACGGTGTTTTCGCTTTGACGCGACACTCTCCTCTCCCCCATAAAAGTTGCGCCTTGTGCGCCGATTTTCAGCAGCGGCGCCGGGCCGACCCTTGATGCACTGACGTCTGGGCTAATCGGAGTTCCAGGGGTAGTTTAAGCTGGAGAGACAGCGTAATCAAGCGCTCCCTGTTTTGCCAGCATCATCCCTTTCACTGTGGAGTGGCAGCTGGAAAGACCAGCGCTAGTGCTGTGGCTTATTACCGACACAAGAGACACGGCAGGAAGTATGAAAACTAGTTTTTGGAGAGGCCCACTGGAAGTGACAACCCCCCCATCGGTTAAACTGTTTTTGTAAAGTACGGCAAACAGGAGTGCATAAACAAGTCTCTTCTAACCCCCTAAAGGGAAAGAAAATGCTTTCTATTGATCTGACTGATAATAGAGTGCTAACAAAGCTGGAGACACTCTGTGAAATAAGCTGTCACACCTTCATAACAATCGATGGGTCCATTTTCATGCCATTAATTGTTTTAGAAATTGCAAGACGAGAAGCCCCAAGGCTGTTGACATGGCCGACTCAATCAGTCTAAAATGAGCAAAGTGGCCTCGGAGGCTCGTCTCCAAGACAAGGGAGCGATTGGGGGTGCGCTCGAGCCGCGGACGATGATGAACCGCAACATAAGCTACAAGATGTTTTCTGCAGGAGGACGTGACACTTCCCCTCCCCTCCCCCGATAACAAACGCGTCCATTTTAGGCCACGTCATTAATGGATAAAGAACGGAGAACAAGCACAGGCCCAAGACTGTGTCGAGGTTGGCGCAATCACTCTCATTGAGAGAGAGAGAGGGAGAGAGAGAGGGCCGGAGGGACAGCCAGCTAGATGAGGGACTGCTGGGGAGATGCTGCGCCGTCACCACGGTGATGAAGCACAAACAGATGGGCAGCGGCAGCTGTGGTGACGGGGGCGGACGTGCTCAGACAGCAGCAGCTAGAGCTCCAGACGCGCTAGCGCCTCAAAGTGACCCGGCCAGACCGAATAAACAAAAGAGACGGTGACGCGGCATGCAGCAGCACTGGTGTGCCGGACTGTGCCGGACTTATCTCCCCGGTCCGCACCGCTCACCGGGTCCACAGGGACAGAGAGAGGAGGGGGGAAGGAGGAGGACAGCGCCATCTGGGGTTGCAGACGTGCCACTGCAGTGTCCTCTGGTTTTAATCTGTCTCTGCACCTCCATCTGCCTTCTTCATTCATTCCTTACCTTCCTGTCTGCCTCTCTCCTCCATA
>NC_055960.1:24043237-24090737 GCF_018492685.1 Alosa sapidissima | reverse complement strand
TAAAAAATCTTGCATTGCACAAAAAACACATTGAGAAGCTCTGCTTTTGAATGCCAGATTGCTTCAATGAAGCATTACGAAAGAGTACAACCCACAGACAATGTGGAAAAATTCATACGGTAACATCGACATTTCTCGGTTCTCTTATGCTCCCTGGAAAGCCAAGCTGCTCTCCACGCCAATATGCATTTTAATCCACTCCCGTGAAAGCTAAACACCACGTGTATACAGCGGCCTTTTAAAAAACAAAAAACAAAGCCTAGCAACAGGCCATGAAAATGGTTAACAAACAACCATTAAAAACGCGCCAGCTCGGCTTTAAATTGAAATAAGCAATTTGTAGCTGGTAACCCGTCGCATGTTCTCATGCAACGTTTAATTACGCAAAATGATCCTCGCATCTGGGAGCTGTCAGTGTTAACCTTTATGGGAGCTGTGAAGAGAGGGGTGAGGCTCTCCCTCCCTGCATGCCAACACCTCTTGGCCGGGGTGCTTCCAGGTTTATAGGGAGGGAGAGGTATTTTTAAAGGGTGTGTTCTGGATGTGCATGTACGCCGCTACAGTATACACTGACCTTTTTGCTTCAGGGGTTGTGAAGATTACCTAAGTGGATCACTTACGGTGTGTGCTTGTGCGTGCGTGCGTGTGTGTGTGTGTCTCCCTGTTTGTGCTGGACTGGTCAGCACTCCTCCGGTCTACGTGGACACAAGCTGAGGGAGACCTTTCCCCCCTTCTGGCTTAGTTTCGCTAATCTGTCTTAGTGTTGAACAAAATTAACCAAACAGTCCGAGCTCTTTAATTCTGACCATCCTCACTCTTGGATATCCTCACGTTGAAGACGGTAGGCAGACAGACAGAGGGGCAGATAGCGAAAGAGACAGTAAAAAGGACAGACACACACACAGAGAGACAGAATGATCTGCTGCCAAACAGTGAATCAATAGATGCAAACCCATCGCACTGCAGACCTGCCCCTCTTAATGTAGGCAAACATTGAGAGAAAGGTGCTGAAGAGAGTCGCGTCACAGAGGGAGAACTGTGCTGCCAAATGAGCAGGGTATCGGCCGACTCAGAGTCATTAGGCTGCACAGAAGATGTGTGCTATGCGCTGGACCAGCCTCTGATCTCCACATGTCCTCCAGGCATTAGTGAAGCAGGAGCAACTCGCTTGCGTATGATTCATCCGCGCTTGTGTGTGTGTGAGTGAGTGAGTCAAACCAGCGTGCCGCGCAACTCGTAATTATTTTCCTGACCTAAGGCTCATCAGGGGCATGTGAGGGAGAGTGCTGACTTCAGTTACCGTATTTTCTGGACTATAAGTCGCACCGGAGTATAAGTCGCACCAGTCAAAAAATGTCATGAAGAGGAAAAAAAACATATATATAAATATATATATGTTGCACCTGAGTCACAGGACCAGCCAAACTATGAAAAAAAGTGCGACTTATAGTCCGGAAAATACGGTAAATATCCTTCCTGTCCCCCACCTCACACAGACACCCCTTCCCCCTGGCAAGAGGCTATCACTGCCAAGGCAAAAAAAAAAAAAGACAGCAGAGTGTCAGAGGACAGGAGGCTGTAAGAGGCGACTGAGTTTGCCTTCAGGGCCTGCTGTTGCACTCTTTTTCTTTCCCTTTCTCTCTCTCTTTTCATTCTTGTTTTGTCATTTTCAATCCCTTTCTATCTCTCTCTTTCTCTCTCTCTCTCTTATTCTCTCTGTGTTTAACAGAGGAGTGGAGCAGATGTTTTGAAAACATGCTGTGTCACATGGTGAGAGGAAATCCTTCATCTTGGGCCTTCCCCTGTCTTGTTCTCTCCTTCCCCTAACAACGAGCCCAATCAAAGCTATTTTTTTTCTGTTCTCCTCAAACATCCTTTTTCTCCCTGGCACAGGCTCCATAGATAGCGTCTGACGCTCCCTTGGCCTTGCTGTAGTCGGATTTGAGCCAGACCTAATCCAGTCCAGGGCCAGATTTGACCGCAGCTATGGGGGAGGCTCAGGCAGATCAGGCCCCTGATCAGCGGTCAGCGCACGAGGGTACATTTCCTCTAGAGATGGGCGTGACACCTGGACAGAGGCAAGGGCACAGCATTCCCAGAAATAGCTTGTGTAATGTGATTAGTACACTTTTCAACTGAATACCACCACCTAGCATTCCACCGGGACTGCAGCCAAGCAGAGAGAGAGAGAGGGAGAGAGAGAGAGGGAGAAAGAGAGAGAGATCCCCAGCAGGAATGACTAATCATTAATCAGTCCAAACTTGATTTTGTTTTTGATCCGCAATTACCGAGCAATGGGAGAGAGAGACAAATACAAAAAAGAGCAAGGGTGGCCACAATAATGCCAGTCTGGAGAAAGACATTATTCACGCTCTTAAAATGTTCTCATAACAAATAGCAGATTTCCAGTGCCATAAATAGAAACACAGTGCACAGCATCTCATAGGCATCCATGACAACACAAGAACATAAGGACAAGGACTTCCTCAAGCGTGCCGTTGCAGTGTTGAAGTCATTACGGGGAGAGATCTCTGAACATGATTTCTACAGGGAGACCTCCTCTACGCCTAAAGGGGGAAATGTGGTATTCTTCTGAAAATGACTTCACCCCACGCAAAGTCATGCCATGCATTCCACATATGCTTGCTTACATTAGCTCATCTGTCTGAAGGAGAGATCAGGAAGGCAAAGCTACAGCTAGAATAACATCCCCCCCCCCCCCCCGAGATATGCAATATGACTTTGGCTCCAGCTCTGGAATGGGATTGTTAATATTCTGGTAATGTTTATCATCATGGTTATTGTTGTCATTATTACGTTTGCGTTGTTGTTTTCTGTCCTCCTCTCTGCGGCCTGAGGGCAGGGAATGGGAGCAGTGCGCCTCAATGCAGCGTCTCAACAGGCAGCTGATGTGTCCTGTCAGGTGGTGACAAACTAGACATGTTGGAGCACTTCTCCTCTGAAACCCTCCCTTCCCTACGGCACTCCTTCTCTCACTCTCTCTGTTTCACTTTCTCTCTTTTCTCTCTCTCTCTTTTCTCTCTCTCTCTCTCTCTTTTGCATTCCTCCTTTCTCTCACCTCACATCCAGGGTCACAGTCATGATACACACATAGACATGCAAGTGCAGACAAAAAACACACTCTAGCTACACACATATGTGTGTGGGCACACCCACACACACACACACCAAACATGCACACACAAAATACACACAGCTGCAGAGAAAAACACAGACACACACACTTCTGAAAACCCTTTTCTACAGGGTAGAAACTCGAACATTACAGCCAGCAGTACACAGCGAATATGTCAGTTATTTTTGGCACCATTCCGCAAGTAGGAACTCAACAGTGGCATATTACCATCAATCAAACAAAGCACATTTGTTGGAGACCCAGCAGCAGAACAGATGCTGTGCCATCGAAGAAAAGAAAAAAACTCTCATAGCATCCAGCGCTGGCTCTCTCAAAGGCAACCAAGACTTGCAGTAAAGATCTACGGTGAAGGATGACACACTTCACCCTATAGAATTTCATTCTTTATCATCACTACATTTATCCTATAGCGCAGTTGGTAGAGGTGCAGTCCACATCACGGCCATGGGTTTGATTCCCAGTGCGCATCCCTTCTGATATAAAAATCGACAAGTTATGTGAAATGATAGATAATGTATATATCATTGACTTAAATCTGTTTGGGTATACGCTTCTGCTAAATGAATAAATGCAAGTGTCTCTGTCTGGGGGAAGTTGATGCTGGGTTTGAGGGAGGAGTGTTTCCACTGGGACATGTGTGTTTACTTACGGCTGTGCTGACAGAAGTCAGGTGGTGACTAACGCACACTCCTCTAGTCCTAATGACCCCTTCGGCCTTGTTTTCATGACGTGACCCACCGCAGAATTCCTCTTTTGGCGTTCCAAGTTCCCAATTCCATAAAGTTCCAAATTCCAAATGAAACAGAGTGTTCTATTTACCCATAATTTGTTTCCATCTCCGGATGTCGCAGGATCCTAGGTGGATGTTGCAAATATTGCATTGATTATCCTCCAGCTGGGCCTGGCTATTTATCAACAGCACAAATGAGTAACCAAGTGGCAAATGTCCATTTAAGGCACCATTACAATTCCTCTGAAAATCTCCACGAGACCACAAGAAATCTAAAACAATGAATGTATTCAGGGCACAGAGAAGCAAAATCAATCTCTTCAAGAGGGACCAAAACTAGAAACCAAATTTGTTTCCTCAACCTATCAAGATGGCTGGATGCATGGAGGATTTCAACTGCCATCATCAACATCTTTGGTCAGAACTTTGGTCTGATTTCCCAGAGACAAAATAACCCTGATTCACCAGGAGTCAACTCCAGGATCACAGAGCAGTTCCACAGGCCCAGAGAAGGGGCAGGAGTTGAATGGAAGTTTTTCCAACTCCAAGGCTGTGCAGGGAAAAAGCCGCTCACTCTTTCCTTGGGCTAAGTGGGGAAAACACAGAGTTCAATTCCAAGGCACCAGCACAACAGACTCTATTTAATGAGACAGTAAATGCCTGGGCTTTTACAAGCTGTTTTTATAACAGACCTGTGTTTCTGTTTGGGCTGGTCTGTATCTGCATTGTTTTCTGATGTCAGTAATTACACACAACAATACCTTTTAATAATAAAAAAACATGCTACAGTATAATACCTTCTTACATTACACTTGCATAAAGCTATTGAGAACTTTTGAGTCATTTTCAAAATATCTCAAACCATCTGTGCCAGGTTTCCAACAGGTTATAACCGGGCTTCGACTAGAAGCTGCCAAGGCTGTGAAACTGTGCTGAGGTCAGTTCCCACAGGACCCAATGTTGGAGCCCGGGGGCAAAACCTTGGAGCCTCAGCGTCAGCGGAGAGCCTTGGTCATCCACTGAGCTAGTGGACAAACATCTCCCAGTGTCCATGCTGGACCAGGACTCACACCGAGAGGTCCTTCACTTCGTCTGGTCACACTCATCTGGTCACTGCCACTGCCAAATAAACTATGCTAACTATTACGAGCCGTCTAGAACACTGAACAGTTCTTCTGGTTTCTCTCTTGGGAACAACCATTATGGTCTGTTGAATAGACCAGTGATAGATTCCTTCTTCAGCAGTACCAGATGAAGAGTCATCTTCCCCCCCAAGAGTGAACCCTTCTATCATTTCCAA
Source organism: Alosa sapidissima (assembly GCF_018492685.1). Taxonomy (NCBI): domain Eukaryota; kingdom Metazoa; phylum Chordata; class Actinopteri; order Clupeiformes; family Clupeidae; genus Alosa; species Alosa sapidissima. Next base: position 24,085,550 of record NC_055960.1, on the reverse strand, counting down.
ACACAAAGGAAATGGGAGGACAAAGGCACGTTCAAGCTCATTCCGAACCTGACACATGAAATATGAGGATGTAAGGATTATCAAATATTCAGGATTAAGTTGGTGCCAAGAGGGATGAAAACTCATCGGCGTGATTTAGGGACGGGTTTCCCCTCCTGTCATCCACCTCCTATTCTAGCGAATCCACCGCTAATCCACAAGCAGACTTTTCAACATGCCAATTCCACTTTCAGATTCCATTTACGGAAAGTGCAACAATGATAGGAAAGTGCACACAAGGACTTTTAGCTACAGTGTTGCATTTAGATAAATGGGTGTTTGACATGGAGTGTCAGATAATACCACATAATACAAAAACAGTACTCTGCTCTTGTTAGCAAGTGACTTTCTGTGACTGACCTAAATGGACATAATCACGAATGGATTACTCTGTTTATACAAACATAATTCTCAGATCAACAAAGTCAATGGTAATGATAATTCAATTACAGCAACACAAGAAGAACAGCAAGCACTTATACACAATATAATATAATTACCCAAGGGACATAACATGTTAGGAACAGTAATGCCTGCAGTGGAATACATTAAAAAGAAGGCCTGTGAAGATGAAATGCACCCGCATACACAGTGTGACTCCATGGAGCCATGGAGAATACAGCTCTTCTTTTGAACCAAAAAGCCATTTAGAAGGGAAACAGGTGTGACCTTGCAGGTGACTCCTCTCTGCTCAGGAGAAACAGCCACTTAGGTAAATGATTAACCCCTATTAGGAAACAGTTAAAGCTTGCGGCATTGAGTCACAAACCTGTGGCCTCGGTGACTGCACCGGGACGATTGTGTGTGTGTGTGTGTGTGTGTGTGTATGGATACCCTCCACTTCCCCGAGTGCTGTGGCATAGTTGACATTTCTAAGTGTTCAGGTCTGTGATTAAGTGGCGCACAGGTGCTCCCAAACATGTTTGAAGCACTTCCTTGCAGTGCAACAAGAGTGAGTCAACAACCCTCAAGGTTGCGCTTGTTCACTCATTCAGGTGAGGTCGACTAACAACACAGACTAAAAGCATTTCTGCTGCTCCAGCCACAACGGAAAGACCTGAGTTGCCTGACATTTAAATTTAGATGAGGGAAAGATTAAAAAAAACAACAACAACAACAAAAAGAAGCCACTGTAATTTTAGCTCAGAATACAGAGCTTGAACTGCATGTGGTGTCAGTTGCCACACATGGGAAAGATGATGTTCGGAGCTCGTCGTGTGGAAGTGAACTCCGACCTGGCCCCCTTGAGTACACAAGAGAGTCAGTGAGCACACACTCAAGCAGAAGGATGACACAGCACCAACCGCTCCACCCCCCCCACCCCCCCACCCCTCGCTCTGCCCTGCTGCCGACATGGAGGCTTCAGGAGCAAGTGAAGGTTTTCTGAGAGAAAATCTCCAGCCTTCCTTTGCTTTAAAAAACAAACAACAAAATAAAACCCACTGCACAAGCCTCTCAGCATGCATAGCCCAGACGATCCCAGCCCATAAGCACAGAGGATTTGACCGATTCTGTATTATCTGATACAGCCCCAGATTATAAAGAGGTAATCTTACTGATCCATCCCCCTCAGAGACAAACACAAAAAAGCCCAAAAAGTGGAAAGGAAAGCAGAAACAGATCATGTCTCTTGGTAACAAAACTTTTATGATTTCAGACATTCCGATGCCCAGGCAGTTATCAACAAGATAAGAGGTAAATGATGAGCTGTGTCTCTATGCACTTCAAATGTTTGGGGATTATCCATCTCAGAGCAGGACAGAAAACATCAGGGAGTCATTCACATTACAAAAGTCTTACAACCCACAGTTAGAAAATAAAAAGGGGGGGGGGGGGGGGGGAGAAAGAGAGAGAGCGAGGAACAGATGCATGGATACTGAGCACGTTTCCAGTTCCTTTAACATAAACGTGGCAACTCAGGCACATAATGAACTTGCTGAACATGCTGATGCAAGCCATATGCATGAGTGCAGTAAAAACACAGTCCCATAACACATACAGTAGAACTGCATAGCAGATCAAAGCAGAGCCGGTTCCTTTCCCCAAACTCTGCAGAACCTCGCGCTGAACTCGCACGGATGGGGAACACAAACAACTGGCGCACCCTCAGCATCACATCAATGTCACGTCACACATCGACCGTCACCCCCCGTTGGAGGCCTTCTTCATCATATACACTGTCTGTCATTACAAAAACAACACCTGGTTAGTTCAGATATCGGCTTTCCTTCCTAACGGTCAATAAAGGAAACGCAAAGTCAAGCCTCTGTGTCCCTTCAGCTCTAGGTGTATCAGTCTCTCTCTAATTTCTTCATTATATCTTTCTCAGTCCATCTTTGTCTCTTTTGTATGAAGGAATACTCTGTAAGCTTCAGGAATTGTTCTGCCTGTGTGTTCAGCTTACTAAGCAAATAGCACGGTGTCCTTAAGCAACACTGCATCAGTTTGGATGACATCAGACTACAGGAGAGAGGCAAAGAGAGTGAGGGGGGGGGGGAGAGAGAAAACCCCTACATGCCCGGACAGCTGCAACTGCTGCAGTCGCCTGCCTGACGTGCTCTCGCTGCAGAGGAGGCTTAACAACAACAACAAAACAAAAGACAGCAACAAACAAACAAACAACAGCAGAAAAAACACACCCCCACCTAGCTCACTCAGCTGATAACACCCCCCCCCCCCACACACACACACACACACACACAAACACAACACAACACACCTCACGTCACGGTCAGCTCCAGCTCCGGTATGTGGGGATCACGGATGACAGGGGGAGCGAGGCGGTCAAGTCACGCAGCAGCGGCCGCTGCTGTGCAGACAGAGGCAGACGCAGACACAGAGAGTCAGAGAGAGAAGCAGACGCAGCACCAACACCGGAGCGGAGAGGAGCGGAGCGCTGGAGAGGCACACAGCACCTCCCTCGCTAATCGACTCATTCACCTACAGAGCAAGAGGAGGAGGAGGAGGAGATGGGGCCAAGCCTTCTCTCTGCCCCCTCCCTTCTTCACCCTCTCTCTCTCGCTCTCTCTCTCTCTCTTCTAAACTCCCTGGCTCATCCTCTCTCTCCCTCCCTCCCTCTCATTCTATCTTGCCTCATCCCTCCCCCCTGTCACTCTCCTCTCCTCATTCTCTTAACCCCACCCCCTGCTCCAGTCTCCTCCCTCCTCTCTCCGTCTCTCTCTCTCCGTCTCTCTCTCTCCGTCTCTCTCTCTCTCACTCTCTCTCTGCCCTAATCACCAGTGTCCGCTGATGGTGCCTGTGCCTGTGTCTGTGTCCTGGCACGGTGATGCAGTGTTGCAAGGTCAGTGTTTGTTTGGCTCAGAGACAGCCGACACACACAGAGACTCAGCGAGACCAGCTAGCTCCAATCTACAGTACAGCGGCAAAGGCACATCCGCCGACAGCCGTGGCAGTGACAGTAGAGGGCAAGAAAGCTCATGTACCACCATCACCACCACCACCACCTGCTTGCTTAAATTATCCCATTATATAATCACAGAGGATTACAGAAAAACATAGGAATTAATACAGGAAGGGAAGTTGAGAGGTGGCAAACACGTAACACGTAACACCAAACCAAAGCACTCATGATGTGTTGCTAGTCCATGCATACATTATTGCACTGTCAGGTCTACAGGGACCATCTGGAACATAACCCCAGCACCCTGGACAATGTGTATACAATACGAGTCAGTCAGTAGTCACACTATTCCAAGTGTGTTTGAAGCTGATGTTGGGACAAGCCAGTTGTCCAACAGTCAACAGGCGGGGCCCAGGAATGAGTGACCTACCTGAGAGGCATGGGTATCCTCCGACTGGTCACTGGAGAGATGAATGACATGCTGGAAATCTGCCCTCTCTTACCCTGCCATGGCTACGTCCCTATTGCCAAGCCGGCAAGGCACCAGTTCCACGCGACTGCCAGGAGCCTATGTGCCTATGTGCCTGTGTGTGTGTGTGTGTGTGTGTGTGTGTGTCTTTAATGAGCCCGACTGTGTGCTAAGGGCTTAGAGGCTGTGTGTGTGTGCTAACTAGCCCCCATGCGCTCTTAGCTGGCTACCGGATTAGAGATAATGGGATTTCTCAGAGTGGGATGCCTTCAGCAGGTGGTGTCCTCGATTAGCTCAAGTTCAGCTTTGCTTTTAAAAAGCATCGCGGGCGGCTAACCCTGATGATGCCGTAAAGCCCCCCAACCCCACCTGTAAACACTCTCCCTGGCAGGGCTCCAGGTGAGGTGGGGCACAATTCCCACACTACTCCTCATACACACGAAAACACACTCCACACACCACACACCTTTACCCTCAACCCCCAGTGTACTTCCTACACCTACGACTCACTCCCACCTTTGTGAGGAGTGTATGTGCTCATGTGTGCTCGTGTGTGTGTGTGTGTGAGAGAGAGAGAGAGAGAGAGAGACCTACAACTCACTTCCCCCTTTGTGAGTAGTGTATCTCTCAGCACAGACATCCGCCGGAAACATCAGCACAGTCAATTGGACTACATTAGTACCAGGTAGTAATCCCATCATGCCCTCATCTTCCTCACAACACTCAAATGCCCTGTCGTGGTGTCACTCCCACACCTCAACGCACCAGACAAACAGTGAGGGCATTCCAGTAGTGGCCACTTCACTAGAGAGAGAAGCCAGTGAATAGTAAATAGCGTGTTATTGAGTGGAACGCTACCCCAGGGCAGGAGCGGGCGGCCGGTCGGTAGAGAGCGGGCGGGTGCCGCCGGGCAGTTAGTGGCGCTCTGTGCTGGTGGAAGGCTCTGGAAGGGGGTCCATTAATAACAGCCTAAAACGGCATTCCAAACGCAGCTAATCTGATTTCCGCAGAGACCGGGAGATGAGCGATGATGGATAAGAGAGCGAGGAGAGGTGTGGAGACACAGCGTGAAATACCGCTTCTCTGGGTTGGTGTGTGTGTGTGTGTGTGTGTGCGTGTGTGTGTATGTGTGTGCTTGAGGGGCAGTGAGAGAGAGCATATGTAGATCTTGTACATGTATGTGTGTGTGTGTGTGTGTGTGTGTGTGTCTGTGTGTCTGTGTGTCTGTGTGTGTGTGTGTGTGTGTGTGTGTGTGTGTGTGACAGCTAAGAGGGAGATGACAGAGGAAAGACACACTGGGTCTCTTGAATCACCTCACAGTTGCTGACGCTACACAACTCTCTCTCATCTCATCTCCCTCACCTCTGGTCATCTGGGAGCTTTTGTTGTGCACACACACACACACACACGCACACACACATGCATAAATCACAGAGGAGTGTGACAAGAGAGGCACCTCACTGCCACAGTGAAACTAATTAATCCAAAGGAGCTTGTCACCCCATCTCTTAAGCTGATATAGGACCATGAGAGGTGTCAAACACACACACACACACAAACCCCCAAACACACACCCGCCTGCCCACACACACACACAACATATAGACATAACACAAATTGCACAGGAATAAATCCCGAAATAAAAAGACGAAACAGCATGTTATATTCAAATATATATGTTGAGGTACCATACATCCATAAATAGAATGTTCGTTTAAGTTTTTATTTGATGTATATATAGTAGGTCGATGGGAGTGGGAGAATAGCAAGCTGAAATGCAGAGTAAAGCAATGGGGCCATCAGAGGCAGAGGTCAGAGGTCGCACTTCACTCCCACCTGACCTGATCTCTTGTTGATTGGATCGAGTATGTGCTCATGTCCCAGAAGATCTCAGAACCAGTCCCTTGATGGTCTGGATGGAATCACACTACCCTGACCTACTCATCTCCCAAGTGTTGTCCATTCAAGTGTGTGCGTGAGGGTGAGCGTCAGCATGAGCGTGTGCATGTGTGCATGTGTGTGTGTGTGTGTGTGTGTGTGAGTAAGCATGAGTGTGTGCATGTGTGCGTGTGCGCATGTGTGTGATTGCATGTTTGATCCTGTATGTGTGTGTGTGTGTGCGCGGACATATTTGATCACGTGTGTGTGTGTGTGTGTGTGTGTGTGTGTGTGTGTGTGTGCGTGTGTGTGAGTAAGCATGAGCGTGTGCATGTGTGCGTGTGCGCATGTGTGTGATTGCATGTTTGATCCTGTATGTGTGTGTGTGTGTGTGCGGACATATTTGATCACGTGTGTGTGTGTGTGTGTGTGTGTGTGTGTGTGTGTGTGTGTGTGTGTGTAAGTGTGAGAGAGAGAGAGAGAGAGAGAGAGAGAGAGAGAGAGAGAGAGAGAGAGAGAGTGTATGTGTGTGTGTGTGTGTGTGTGTGTGTGTGTGTGTGTGTGTGTGTGTGTGTGGAAGAAGGGAGAGTGAGGGACAACCCTGCTGTGTCCCTCCTCCTGCCAGCTGGCTTCATGGCAGCTTTGGCGACATGACAAAGAGGCCAGGTCAGATAAATGGTCAGCTTTATTTTAAGATGGCGGAGAAATTCCTCACGGCTGTCAACGCACACACTTTGACCTCAGACGATTCTCGATCACCTCTCCTCAACTCCACGCAACACACTCGGAAATCAGCTTATAGGGCTTTCCCCGGATGAGTGTGTGGGGGTTTATGAGGTAAGTATGGCATCACACAAGTGAATTGCCTCCACATAACCATGTCTTTGTTCATCTATCAACTGAATGGATAGCCAGTAGAAACCCTTCAGATCCCGAAATACAGTATATAGTTATAAAGTCTCGTAATGTCTTTCCAGTCAAGCAAAAACATTAGTTAGTCCAGTCATTACTTTCCACTCACTAAAACAGCCTTAGTGAATTCATAGGTCCAAGCAATGCTGTGAGTTGTGAGGTAGAGAAGTTGTGTTGTTACTGAGATGACCAGTAGGGGGAGCTGTAACACAGCCTTCTAAAGGCCTCGCCAACATTACTAACTGCAGTGGAACATGCAGATGCAGGAGGGACTCCACACACCCCTGGCAGAATACTTCAGCTTTCCAGGACCAACATCCAACAGTGCTGACTTTAGCACAATCAGTCATTTCAAAATGATTAAAACACAGTTACTCACTCCCCCCCCTCTCTCTTTCTCTAGGAATGACACATCGAGGATTGAGTCAGTTAACATTTATGGCAGATGCAGACAGTGGTTTATAAATAGAGCTTTGGCATACAACTGCATGACAGTGTTTGTCTGTTTGAGTGTGTGAGTCAACATGAACAAAGCTGCACTGGACGACAGTGTTGCTGCGGGAGGCTCTCAAGCCATGCTGGCCAATTAGCACGCAGCCTGGGAGTCAGGGCGAGGCCTCTGATTGGCCTAGACCACTCTCGGGAGCTCATTAAAGGAGGCTGCCGAGTAGAACCTCCTCACTGGCAAAACTTCTGAAGACAGTTTGATCGGAGAGGGCAAGAAAAAGCAAGCGATAGAGAGAGAGAGAGAGAGAGAGAGAGAGAGAGAGAGTGTGTGTACATCTGTGTGTGTGTGTGTGTGTGTGTGTATGAGAGTTTTGTGTCACGTTTGTGTGAGTGAGTGAATGAGAGTGAGAGAGGGAGGCAGGGAGAGAAAAAGCAAGTGAGCGTGTGTGTGTGTGTGAGTGTGTGTAAGATAGACAGAGAATGTGAGAGCGAGCAAGTGTATGAGTGTATGTGTACGTCACATGTATACATGTGTGTGTGTGTGTCTGTATCAGGGAAGGAGACTTCAATTTGAAGCCTATTGCCATACTATTTAGGATTTCAGAGACAACAAAAAGAAACATATTTCAAATCAAATCAAAAAGATGTTGAAACGATGGAAGACTTCTTATCATCTTCTCTCAAAGGCACATCCTATCCTAGACCAAGGTTTCAATTTCATATCCATCCATTTTCTATTCCTGACATACATCATCCTCAAGAGAGGTACAAATGAAAATGTCTGGCAGGAGTGCTACTGCAGAGTCTTAATCCCTGTCTGAGAGTACAGAATTGGTTTGGCAGGTCGAACCCCCACCACCACCATCACCACCACCACCACCTGCTCTCAATGCCAAATGCATCTTCTCACACTCCTGAGCTGCTGGAGAGTGATGTCATGCCCCATTCTTTCGTGAGGGTTGGGGGTCATAGGGGTTGGTGTGGGGGCGGGCAATAGGCAGCTGTTGGACCTTCATACCCTCACACAGAACCAACACCATAAGTGCTTCAACACATGCTCAGCGATACTTCAAAGTGAGACACAGTGTATGAATGGTAAGGAGGCAGGGGGAGAGAGAGATAAATAAAAGCAAATACCATACGCCCTGAAATTTTAAATGAAAATAATGAGATTAAGCTAAAATATATCCTGGGCGAAATTCCAGAAATCGCACTGGCATGGCAGCTGGAAAATATGTACTAGCCTGTCATGAAAGACAAAATGCAACCGTAAACCAGTGATTACACCCCACTGTTGTTTATCTATTATTCTTCCTACTAATTTTACTTCTATTATCCTATTATTCTATCTTCCCTCTATTATTTACATTATCATCGTATTATTGTTTTTATTAGTACAATTATTATTATTATTGTCTCCTGTTTTGATTATTTATTTTTTTTTGCTTTGCCAATATTGTAACTTCAACAGTCATGCCAATAAAGCACAATGAATTGAATTGAATTAAATAGAGAGAGAGAGGCAGACAGACTAACAGACAGACAGAGAGACAGACAGAAAGATTTAAGATCTTTTAAGAGGATATGAATTATCGAACAGAGGTGGTAGAAATAGAAATAAAAAGGGAAAATGAATGAGACAAACTCATTCAACATGTAGATGATCCCCTACTCTGCTGGCCACTGAGGGGAGGGTGTGGGCAGCAGCAGTGACCCCACGGGAGCAGATGCTCCACCAGTCCTCCTCACCAGTGCCCCCACATGGCTCCAACCGTGCCCACGCTCAGGATGGGCATGTCGTCATTTGTTTACACGGTGCCTAGTGCGGTGTGCCAGTTGTAATGACTGTTTACGGGCCGCACTGAAGCACTCAATAGGGGCCTGTCAGGGACACTAAGTGGTCCTTCTCAGAGTGGTAATGCCAAGCCGCTCATTTACGAGAGCCAGAGGGCGCCACTCGCTCCGCCCTGCCCACCCTCTGTTTGGGTGAACAAGAGGGTGGGGGTGGGTGGTGTACGGGGCTTGTTAATGAGATTTAGGTGAACCACAGACAACAGGCACGGACCTGCCACTCCACTTCCTCTGTACCCCACCTGAAGTCGACCTCCTTTTAAAGCACAAAGAGGAGCATACAGTACTGTAGCTACACATATTTGGACGGTAGAATCAGCGTCTGGTCAGAGCCACAGATCACTTCAGCAGACGCCCAGAGTGGCCTGCTGCCATGTCTTCTACGGTGCTGGAGCCCGGCACATAATGATGCACTTTCCTACCACTGCACTGCAAAGACATGTTGGAGTAGAGCAGACATGCCTTTTATTATTATTATTATTATTATTATTATTATTATGATTTTCTTTCCTAAACCTTTGACATAAAATGGAAGTTTTACATTTGCCACCCCATGCACTTTGTGCAGAAAGTGCCGATTAACTCTCAGAAAGTGCTCTCTTGTTGGAACTTCCGACCTCTGATTGTTCTGGAGGGAAGAGCAGCACAAAAGCACTGAACAGCTCTGAAAAAGGCTTTGAAAAACAAACATCTCCATTGGTCCGTCTCCTTGGTGCACTTCAGCTTTTCCTGGACTTGATGGTCCAGCTATGAGGAAGCCTCACAAGAGGAAGAGGAAACTGTGCATTTAATAATAGTAGCACTAAGAGCAGAGGGCTGTGCACCCTACATAATGGTGAAATATGAACACCGGCAGACACACACACACACACACACACACACACACACACACACACACACACACACACTAACACGCACTAACACACACACACAAACTGGCTGTGAGACAACATTAAGTCTGCTGATATTTCCTGATGTCTGTGACGGCCATTATCTCTTTGATGTCCATTATCAGGGCATTCAAATGCGGAAAGACATTGCTAGGGGTTGCTAAAGTCGTTTGGCTTTCCAGTGCATCACATGATTCATGGCCTACTGTCTCGCTAGTATAAACCACATGCTACATGAAGGGCTATCTTACTCCCACACTAGATAACTGAAGGCGTATTTCTGCATAAGCGCCGCACGTCAGCATGGTGAAGAGTTATACTGCAGATAAGCTGAAATGTGTATGACAGTATGACAGTAGCATGAAAGCAAGGGAGCAAGGGCAGAGAGACTGAGTGCAGAGGAGGCAATTATACTGGATCTCCTGGATGTCCCTTTAATACAAATGTCCATGTCCCCCCCCCCCCCCCCCACACACACACACACACACACACACACACACAAAAGCATGCATACACAGTGATATTCAAACAAACACACTCACACAAACACAAATTCACACACACAAAACCTCACATACAAACTCGAAAAAACATGCACACAAACACCCGCATACACACGCGCGCGCGCGGGCACGTGCGTATACATACACAAAGTGAATGTGGTATTACTGGCTAATTGGACGGAGGACAGATTGATGCATGGGGACCACTCACTGTGATCAGGTCTGTCCAGTCATTATGGATGGAGGGAGAGGGAGGCTTCGCCAGCTGCCTGGACTATATCGACAGCAGCCAACCCCTCCCCAACCCACCTAGGACAATCCCACTTCACACTGCACCATCTGCATCCACACACACAAACACACACACACGCGCATGTGTAGCGGTTGCTCTGAGGCCGGTTACGTACGTACGTACGTACTTACGCGCACACGCGCACACACACACACACACACACACACACACACAGGCCAATAGTCCCTAACTGACAGCAATGACACACCAGCACTGATGTAGGCTAATTGCTGTACGTGTGCCAGCTCTGCACCACACACACACACACACACACACACATTCTCACTCTCTCTCTCTCTCTCTCTCTCTCTCTCTCTCTCTCTCTCACACACACACACACACACAGACTCGGTAGCATACTGTAAAGGGGGGCTGACTGGTGTTCTGGCATCTTATGAAGTGTGTGCATGTAGATGGAAATGAGCTCTACATGTAGCATCACTCAAACATTTTGATGTGTGCACTAATATAGATGCATTAGCCTACTCTGTCCATACAAATCAGGAAGGGGCTTTGAAATACTGTTCCCCTGCAAGACTCCCATTAATCAAACACACAAACAGCAGAGAACTTGCACAGCACTGGGCTTGGAAATGAGACTGATGTCAAGAAAATGTCCCACAGCATGATAGGACAGTGAGAAAAATACAGAGTGGACACACAAGAGGAGGATGGGAGTGACACACGGACACAATTACGTCAATTCTGTCCACAGAATGGGGATTTCCTTCTGTTCTTCATCTCCATCCCAGATAGTTCTCTCTCTGTCTCTCTCGCTCTCTCTCTCTCTCTCACACACACATCCATCCACCCACACACACACACACACACACACACACTCTCTCTCCCCATCACTCTCTCTCTCTCTCATGAATAATCATGGGTGTCATTATGAGGGATGGGCTTCTGAGCAGGCAGGACTTGAGATGAGAGAGGGTAGGGTGGGGTGGGGTAGGGTGGGGTGGGGTGGGGTGGGTTGAGGAGAGAGATTGATAGGGCCGAATGCAGAGTAATTGATCTGTGGGGCCTCAATACGCGTCATTGGGCGCGCACGCCACTCATGAATACTCAAACAGGCGATAAGACAATGAGAGCTTCAGGAGAGGAGAGCGAGACAGAGAGACAGAGAGAGCGTGGGCGGAGGTGTAGAGAGGGAGGGGGGGTGCAGTCTGATGATCTACAAAAGAGAAAAGAGAGGAAACACCTCACAGAGCATTAACAATCAGATGACTAAAAGGCAAGCGCGCTGCTCCACGCATGAACAACTTCCCCTGTGGCCTGAGTGACGCTGCTGCTTTTACTGAACTCAGCGCTCACAATGCGCTTAATTTCACTCAGCATGGACCAGTTGTAGACGTGTAATTAGACAAGATGTTAATATTACAATAACTCCTCATTCCCCATCCTTATGACGGGATTGAATATGGTCAGAGTAGAAGTTTGATTAATGCCAGTTCCCTTTGAACTTTTTTTGAAAGCCTCAAACCTCCTCTCTCTGGCTCTCTCTCTTTTTCTCTCACCTGACAGTCCATCATTTCTTCCAAAGCCCTGAAAAGAGCAGCTTCTTCAAAGCCAGCCCAAATCTGTCAGTGGCTCCGGCGAGCCCTTCAAAAGACTCCTGCCAACAATAACTAAAAGCTCTGTGCCAGCCAGCCGCGGCCTCAAATCAATACCCCCAGGGATGGGCTTCATAGCAACCACAGGGGACAGACCCCTTGTGCTTAATGCCCAAACTGATACAGTCCACACTCTGGGTGGACAGACGGCCCAGACCCCACAGCATCGAGCCACAGAGGGGAAGCAAGCACTAGGAGGCAGGTGCAGGCTGGAGCATTACTGTACTGAGTTATCAGAAAACTCCCCCTATTACCGTCGGTCCCGTATTTCCACCGTCTTGGGTGTATGTGTCACTTAATGTCCATTTCTATACAAACCAAGACGGCGGACAGCTATGTACCATTGACATTTTACCGTGACTCGAAGAGCTGTAAACAGTGTTGTAAGGCTGCGTGTACACATCCGCTTGGAGCTCCAGTGGAATTTTAATTTCATGACGAGAATTCTCGGTCTAACCGTTCATGTGCCGTTGAAACGGCGTGAATAGGCGATCCATCAGGCCAGCACTATAACTCTGAGCGTGGTAAACAAAATCGGATATTTCAGGCAGTAAATGCTCCCGTTAAGAACCAAACAAGATTTTGTTCAAATCTACACACCTATGGCTACTGAAAAATGTATGGTTAATTTAGCAAATGTTATTTTGAAGTGTTAAAAAACATTGTTGTTTTAGAATTTCCGAACAAAAGTGGTGATAATTGGGGGTGTTCCGATACTTAACTGGCATCATTGTGCCATGTCCATGTCTAGGTTCAGATTGCAGAGTACTGCTACACTCCAACATAGTCCCTGATATGAACACTGTGGGCCTATTTCAAGCACCCTGAAATACTACCAGGTATTTAATAACTAATTGGTGATGCTAATCTAAACACTGTGTATATTAAGTTTTGAATGTATTACATGAAACATTATGTATCTTATGACATTATTACATGATGAGAGGCTCCTCAGTAGCCTAGCTAAATGTGCCCTCTTAACAATTCCCTCTGTTTGGATATTCCTTATGTGGCCTAAGACCTAGACACCTAGATATAAATTAAACTCTTGTTATAATTGGCAAAGGTACATAACAAGAACTCCTCTCTGAACTGTCAAGAAAACTAATGTGTCATTAAAGTAATGAAACAACATCTATTGTGGCTTGCCAAGGAAACACATCCAGAGTTGGATGGAAGTGGTTTTGGTAGCAGATTTATGGCTGATACCCAATGTTTTTGGGCACCTCTGCTGGGTTCCAATGGCGCTAACAACTAATGGAATGAAGCAAATAAATATTTGTGAGTTCTGGCTGTGACATGACACAAACAATAATGGATGTTCAGCTATTTCTTCCCATTAACAACACTGAAAAAAGTCCAGGCTTTTGAGAAGAAGGCCTGTTATCTCTGTCCACCCCCCATCTCTCTCTCTCTCTCTCTCTCTCTCTTCTCTCTCTTTTGGAGTCTTAACTGTGAAGGGAGCAGCATGGCTCTCTGACACTCACACAAAGTGCTGAAGCTGCTTTTAATGAGGCGCCCGTTGCTGGCCAAGCGATGATGCTCACGCCAAGATCAGTGAAAGGAATCTTTGTGGAAATAATTGCAGAGAGAGAGAGAGAGAGAGAGAGAGAAAAAGAGAGGGAGCAGAGGCTAGAGCAGGAATCAGAGGGCCACATGGCTGCTTTGGTAGTCTCTGCAGGCCATTGGCTAAGACTTTTTCTTTCTTTCTTTCTTTTTTTAATTGAACCATAAAGTGTATTGTGTATTTCAGGGGGTAGATAGCACAATGAGTGGAGAGGCTAGAAGCAAGGAGCAGAGCATTCTGCTGATGAGATGAGGCAGACACAGGACCATATCTAATACCGCGGCTCCACCTTTAAGATACATCAAAGGACTCTGCGCGAACCTGGACCTACTTTGCTGTTCAGAACAAAGCGTTGCCTGCATGGAAGAGTCAGTGGATGCTTGGGCCCCTCTCCTGTTCTGTCTCCAGCTGCAGTGGGATTCTCTTCCTCTTCCAAGAGTTTCCACCCTAACAGCATTCTTTCCTCCCGCACCATCCCTCCTTCTTCCTCTCTGTCTCTCTCTCTCACTCTCCCTTTTTAATATGAGAAAAATATATGTGTGGTGTGGGCCTCTCCGAAAGCTTCCACTCCGCTAGCCATTCTGTGGCTGCTGGCTGTTTTACAAGCCTAATGATGTTTATACGGCTTACATAATAGCATGGGACTGAGATCATGTGCTAGGAGCAGCGCTGCATGCCACTGCTCTGTCTGCTGAAGCTGGGACGCATCCAGTCTCACAGAAAAGCCTCAATGTTATACAGAGTTCTGAGAAAGATCTCTCATGTGCTTAAAGACTGCTGGGGAGATGGAACACCATGCAACATCATACACCTCAGCACACTAAAAGGAAAACACCCCAGCAGGTAGTTTTGGAAAGCAAGAGTTGGCTCCCCCATGGTGACAATAATACCCTGTCCCATTGCATGCTGGGCAAGTGGAAGAGGGAAAAGGGCTGGGACTGGAGTGTGAGATAGGAAATCATTACAGGGGCAAAGACAAAAAACAAAACCAATACCTGTCTTTGGCTAAAGACATAACTACTCATCTTTATCTGGAAAATGGGTAGCAATGAGGTGATGTGTGTGTGTGTGTGTGGTTCTGTGTGTGTGTGTGTATGGTACTGTACGTTGATCACCAGGAGTGGGCTCCGCTAGGTGGGCAAGAAGCGAGATGGGACACTGTGACCCCCATCTTGGAGTCGAGGTCAACGAAGCCATTAATGTTGGATGAGCATTGCACTGGACAGTGGCCTGGCCCTGCGCCCTCTCACCGGGAGATGCATAAAACATGGCTGGCCAGAGTCGAGAGAGCAGGTGGCCAGCGGGGCGATGACTGCTCCGGACTGACCATGGCCTGGGGTCAAACGGGATTGGGTTGGGGGAGTAGGGGCCTGCATAGGGCAGTGAGGGGGGGTGGGGGCAAGGTTGTTTACTCCACAGGGTTGTTCTCTCCACAGAGAGAAGGCTGGATGTTAAGACCTCAATTTGAGACCTCAAGTGCCTACTGACAGAATCCATACAGAGAAATAACATATTTAATATGGTGTGTTTACTGTGTAATAAACTATATAGTGCTTTGCTGTAATATCCATTTAGGTCCAGTCCCAAAGCAATTAAACTGAGTGTAATATTCTGACAGAAATATTCAAAATGTTGGAATATTACGAGCTAAACACTTATATTCAGCTTTTACTACCCTGTGAATTAAAGCTCTATGGTCCTCAATGTTTCTCATTAGTCAGATGCCGAGCAATACTGAACTCTATCCTATCCAAGTAAACGATGATACATAATATATTGCAGATGAAAATAATTTATTGAAATATGGAAGATGACCCTCACACACACACACACACACACACACACACACACACACAGACACGCCTCCTGTCTTATTCATTCCTGTGCTGAGGACATTAGACTGAGCAGGCTGACTTGGATTACCTGAGGAAACAGATACCACGGGCACTGAAATATTCATTACGTCTAATTACAGTTCTGGCCGACTGACAGGGCGGACTAGCAGGGAAAGAGCAACACCCCCAATGACCAAAAGTACTCTCACTCCGAATACAGGTTTTAATTAACAATTTACCAAATTACCAATGTTCTCCAAACATCGCGTCACATTCAATGAGTTATATTTATGGTACCATGAAGGTCTTCCTTCTCTTTAATTCAGACTATGGCACCATGGACAAGCTCTTTGTAATGAGGGAAACCAAGTAAATCATAGACTCTGAGCAAGTGATCTTTTGTAACTTCTGTTAAAACAACACCACCGCCACTGGAATTTGTGTTCCTGTCACAAACTAATGTCCAGCTGACTCTAGACAGCGCCACAACCGCAACCGAGACGCGCAGGATGACAAACTCTGTTAGGGATGAGAGGAATTTCACACATAGCAGACCAGAAAGGCATGAAATGTCTACAGAAACGCAACACAGAAACCAGACAAACCAGAACATCTTCACAAAATCAATTCAGTCCAGTAGCTGACCACTAACATTCACTGACCCCCACACACCACCACACACACACACATAAAAACAATACATCTACACCAGAAATGTTACACAACACTCTTGTTCCATGAAAGGGGGGGGGGGGGGGTGTACAATCTACATAAGCAGCAAGCAAACAGACAAACACTCCTGTGATTTAGAGTGAGTGACGGGACCAGTCTTAAAATAGCCCCCCTTTTTCAGCTGAGGTCCTCCCTTGGGTAACCACACTCCCACATTACGGAGCAGTTTCCTCCACTTCAAATGGGGCTGAAATGACTCAGTTAGTGCTCGTACTCACCCACACTAGGACCACTGTTCCCTCTGACCACTCCACTCGTGTTTTGATGTTATTTGGAGCTTGTCTGGTTGATCTACACTGGTTTCGAAGATGACTTGAGAAAGAGACGTACAGCTGGGTTTCTCTGCATAGTCCTCCGAGTCTGTGAGTGTGTGTCTGTGAGTGTGAGTGTGTGTGTGTGTGTGTGTACGCAGCACACAACTGCTCGTTCTGCCGGTCGGAGTCCGGTTTTGTTTTTCAGCTCCTGAAATCCAAGCTAGTTGTCCCAGGCTGGCTCCTAAGGCTTCTGGAACACTCTGGGAGTACAGCGCAGTACATGCGGTACAGAATTCCGCCCCAACAACAACACCAGCAGTTCCCCTACAGGCCTCCTCTGCCAGACCAGTCTCTGCCTGAGCCCCTAAAGGAGGTGTGTGTATGTGTGTGTGTGTGTGTGTGTGTGTGTGTGTGTGTGTGTGTGTGTGCGTGTGTGTGTTTGTGTGTGTTAGGGCAGCAGCAGTAAAGGGTCTGTGTTTGCCTCAAAGGCCCCCCCCAGGTGTACCATCCGTTAGTCTGTCTGCCGGGCGTTCGGTCAGCTGCGGTCCTCGTGAGGAGCGGAGGACGCCAGGATGTCTGGGATTTTATTTAGTGTCCTTCCGGTGAGGCCATCCAGGGCCTCGGGTTCACAGTTTCTTTCCCTTTTTGTTTATTTCTCTCTCTGTCTTCTCTTCCTGTGTATAAGACTTTCTCTCTCTCTCTCTTTCCTCTTCTCCTTCTCTTCTTGACTTCAGGTTCCCTCCTTCTCTCTTTTTCTTCCCCTCTCTATCTCGATCTCTCTGGGTCTCTGTGCAGACGCTGGTCAGGACGTGTGTGTTGGCCACCTCAGTAAATTAATAATACGCTGTGCTCTCTGTGCCTGCAGTTTTTTGGCCCCGATCAGGTTGCTTTCGCTCTTAAGTTACACTCACTGTAGTCTCTCCATCTCTCTCTCCCTCCCTCTCTCTCACTCTCCCCCTCTCTCTCTCTCTCACTCTCGCACTCTCTCCCTCTGACTCTCTTTCCATATGTATGTCAGGCCCCTTCATCTGTTTTTCTGTAGTCTATCCACAGTTTTGCTCTTTTTCTCGGCGTGAGTGCGTGAGTGTGAGTGTGTGTGTGTGTGTGTGGTGTGTGTGTGCGTGCATCAGTGTCGTCAGTCCTCCTTCAGATCTCTTTCTCGCTGTCTCTTCTCTTGCTCTCTTTCTCGCTGTCTCTTCTCTTTCTCTCTGTGTCTGCCTGTGCTCCCATTCGCCCCTTTCTGTTCTCTCTCTCTCCGTCATGTTTTCTCTTTATTCTCTCGTTTTGTTTTGAACACACAGCCTCAGCCTCAGTGGGGGCCTCTGAGGAAAACACTTCCCATCAACGCCTGCCCCCCCCCCCCCACACAAGGCCAACACTTTTCTGAACCAAATTTATTACTAACAGCTTCAGTAAGGCCAGAGGGAAGGGGAGGCAGGGGAGGCCTAACCACACTGTCTGAGCCTCTGGGTATGAGGAATAAAGAGTAACTGCTTTTGCAGAATGAGAGAGAGAGAGAGAGAGACAGAGATAGGGGAGTGATATAGATGTTGAAAGTGACAGAGAAGATAGACAGAGACTGAAAAATATCTAGATAGACAGATAGAGAGATATAGATAGACAGAGATAGATAGATAGACAGATATATAGATAGATAGAGAGGGAGAGAGAGAAAGAAAGAAAGAAACAGAGAGAGAGCAGAGCGAGAGAGAGAGGGGGGGGGTCTTTCCATGACTACAATGGTATATACTGAAATATCAAAACAATTTCATATTATGTGTTGAAGATGGGATAAATATACACTCAAATAAAACATTTATAGATGGAAGTTGTTAGTCACAGTAGAAAATCCTCTTCTTTTAGACAGTGAACGTGAAAACAATGGTATTGATATTGGGCTCTCAAACTTTGTCTGTGCCCATATGTGGAGTATGGGTATACAGTATAGGGAATATATTTGGAGAAAAAACTGCAAGACTGAAACGGTCATGTAAGGACTTCTCTTTGACTTGGCATGGACTAACTAACCCAGGAGTGAGAGTGGACGCAGTGGGAAGATGGGTCTAATAATAAGACAAACACCTAGAGAGAACTGGACACATAACAAAGATAAGGAGACTACGGAGAGAGAGAGGAGTGAGCATGAAAGAGTGACAGCCAGGTGGTCAAAACATCAGACCACTGTCTGCTGAATCTCCAGTGGAGAGGAAGGGCACCAGCAACACACCCCACAAAACTCACACACACACACACACACACACACAAAGATAAGACAGAAGGGAAGCCTCCCTTTACATTCAGCTATGTGCTGCCTCTTTCAGAGAAGACTGCTATCAAAGAAGCGATCACTTCCAGTCCAGTCCAGCCTAAACAAATACAGGCAAAAGGCATCAGAGATACGGGCTATATACCCCTATCCCCCCCCCCCCATTCAGCCTGTGATAATACGAATGGCTAAATGCAGCAGTGAGTTTGCGAACTTTCATGCTGTTTTTGTGAACATGTGTGTGTGTGTGTGTGTGTGTGTGTGTGTGTGTGTGTGTGTGTGTTTGTGTGTGAATAAACAGAGAAAAACAGAGAGGAACTGACACATGAGCAAAAGAGGAAAAAATGCGTAACAGAAACCTGCCATGAAGCGGAACAAAACAAGAGATGGAAAACCGACCAGGAGAACTGCTGCACAACTACCCCCTGTTTCACACACTCACACACACACACTCACACACACACACACACACAAAGCAACTCACTCACACAACCCCAAACTCCTTCCCAACAACAGTCAGACTTTCTGTTCGGGGCAACACTCCTCCATCTGCGGTGAGACCAAAGCGGCGGATCTGAATTACAGGGTCACGACCAGGCAGGGCTCTGATTGGCCGATCTCCTGACTCCAGGCAGCTCCAGGCTTAACCCCGGGGCCACTAATTTTAGCCCTCCCAACCCTCGGCATAGCCAAAGGGGAGCGCAGCTATTAATGCCCCAAACTCCTAGCTCCTCCAGCGGGACAGAAAGAGGAAGCCCACTCGGATTACAAAAGCCATCCCAAGCCAAACAGCCAGATTCCAACTCTAGCCGGTTCCATTCCAGTAATGTTCAAGGAATATCAAAGACTGAGCTGTTATCAGCCGGGCCGACAAACACATGCAGCTGCAATGGCTTGCTTCCTTATTAGGCAAATACACATCAAAAACACTGGGTTGAGTTCAATTTTGAGAGAACTTACAGTACTTTTCATTCACACAGCAAAGAGTACAGAACTCGTATGACAATGACACTGGTTCATGAACTCAACATAACTCTGAGAACAGGAAGAAATTCTGCTAAAGCCACAAACTTCACAACAGTCATGTCCCACTCTGCTACCCTTACATTAGTAGAAGTCACGTCCGTTTATGTTATCTTTACATTCTCTGACGTCCGCTACTTGAGAGCACACATGGGAAAACCATAAGCTCGACTGAAATCACTGCATATAGAGACGTAGAAACCACATCATCACGCACCAGTCATTCATTGTCAGTGTTAAACCTGAGGAACAGGCTGGTAAGATAAACTGAAGCAGCCTGCTGTGAGACATCAAATGTATTCAACAGGTGTGGACCCGTGGTGAACCGTGGGCTCCACGAATACCGTCCCCACCTCTGGAAAAGCACTCATATCTACCGCAGCCATCCTTTTCCCAGATGCGCTTTGAGGAAAAGCGACCTGTCAGAAACAAGAGCCAAGCCCCTACCTTATGGTCCGGACGGAGATGCAGTACTTCCACATTACGTTCCACATGTCCAAGGCATCGCTAGCCTGGACACCTGGGCTGGATGTTTAGGGATGGCGGTCAAAACGTGTGACCGAGAGAGTCGCGGGGGGGGGAGAGAGAGAGGAGGTGATGACAACGACACAAAAAACAGAGGTGACAAGAGAAAGAGAACGAAAGAAAGAGACGCAGAAATAACAGGCAGCATGTGTGGAGAAGTCATGCAGATCCTCTAGCAGCATCCAGACCGGAGCCACTCCTCCCTTTTCTCTCTCTCTCTCTCTCTCTCTCTCTCTCTCCTTTACTCTCTCTCTCTCTTCTTTACTCTCTCTCTCTTCTTTCAAATGCGTGTGAGTGGGACGTTGCCAAAAGCTCCCAGAGGTGGGTTAAAGAGAGAAAAAAAAGAGATGACGGATTTAATCGCTCTCAGTTCAAGTTACTGCAGTTGCTGTTCTACAAAAGTTTTTCCCCTGTGTGGTAGGCGTGTGGCGTGTGTGTGTGTGTGTGTGTGTGGTGTGTGTGTGTGTGTGTGGTGTGTGTGTGTGTGTGTGTGTGTGTTTTGCTTGGTAGTCACAGCAGGCTATTCCCTACTGGTGGAGTCTAGTCTGCAGCCTTCTCTGAGGCAGCTGAAAGCTGAAGGGATAGCAGGAGCCTCCGTGCGCATGCTTTATTAGGCAGCAGGGTTGACCACAGACACTGAGAAACAAGGCCGCCACACACACAAACACAAACAATCCACACATACTTTCTCTGTTTCACAGACACACACTCAGGCACGCACCAATGATATACGACCTGTCCAAATAACACACACACCTCTCACCCCACCCAAAACATATTTCTTGCAGATGCTCCTAAACACACCCTAACTCATGAAAAACACAGATGAGTGTGTGGGGGAGTGTTTGTGGGGGGGCAATAGGGTCAAAATCAACTGGGAAGTCTGCTGGAGGCAACAATCAGGCCATGGTCCAACTGTGACACACACAACACCCCTCACTGGGCACTTTGGAGCTGAGATCATTGCGGAGGACTTTGGCCAGCACATTACTCCATCATGGGGTCAGAGGGGCAGCAGTGGCGTGTCAAAAAAGGGTTGGGGTTGGGGGGGGGGGGGATCATTCTTCTGATGATGCAAGAGGGGTGAGTCATCCCAGGAACTCAGAGACTGGGAGAAGGTCATGGTTTACAAGGGGGAGGAGAAGAAGGAGAGGAGAGGAGAGATAGGTGGGTGAGAAGGAGGTGCAGGGGTAGAAGGATGAGGAGGAAGAAGAAGAACAGAAAACAAGTGGTGGAGGAGGAGAAGAGCAGAGAGAGAAGAACGAGCTTGTACAGGAGGAGGAGGTGAAGGAGAAGGAAGAGTAGGACGATTGATAGGAGAGAGGAGGTGGAAGAGGAGGAGGATGATGGCAAGGAGAAAAAGATGGAGAAGTAGGGGAGAAGAATAAGCAGGAGAAGAAGGAGGAGTGGAAGGAGGAGTCAGCTGCAGAGGTTGAGATCATAATCAAGGCCAGCGTAGAGGAGCTGGGTCAGGACTTGGCAGTGACCCGCTCGAGCCATGACGGGCAGGGAAAAAGGATTAGCCACCAAATTAAATCATATCCCACCATTGGGACGGGACAGTCCGGTCCAGTCCAGCGAGAGGCAGAGTAGAGGACAAACATGACGGAGAGGGAGGACGAGGAGGAGAGTGAAGAATGTTAAAGACACAAACAAGATCTATGGAACATTCTGGAAGAAATATAATGGAACATGCTAAAAAAATGGAGTTGAAAAGGTTGAGAAAGGGAGTGGATGGTGAAAAAAAAATGATCGGGAAAAAGAGGGGGAGGGGAGTGAAGAAATGTCAAAAGATAGTGACCAAAAGGTAGGGTGTTAATAAATAAAGCCTAAAGTTACTGTTGGCATTTACTGGAAAGAAAGAAAAAGACAATCTTCAAACAGCTTTGCACTGCCATTGAACTCCATTCTTTCTTTTTTCCATGTTGCTCTTCAGTTAAGAAAGAAAGCACAAGAGAGAAGTCTTGCTTCAGGGAGGATTGTGAAACCACACACCCAGTCCCCCAACACCAGGAGAAAAGGCAGGGTGTGTGTGTGAGTGTGTGTGTGTGTGTTCACCCCCCCTTTAGAAAACCGACACTAAACAAACGGCATGACTTAATCCACTCCAACACATCATGTCAGACATAGCAGATCAGAGTCGGTCATCATAATTAGAACCAGACTTGCTCTGGAGCATTAGTGTGTATGGTCAGTAAACTAAGGGAGAGGTCACAGCATGGCCAAGCATGTCCCTCTGCATGCACAGAGTGATTGTGCAGTAGGGCAGACTGCAGGTACTGTAGGTGAGGTGGCTGCTGCAGGTGTGCCGAGGCAGGAAAACACACACATATGTTTGCTCAGTGAGAGTGGAACGGCATCAGAATGAGTGTGTGTGTGTGTGTGTGTGTGTGTGTGTGTGTGTGTGTGTGTGTGTAAATGAGAAAGAGAAAGAGGGGAGGAAAAAGTTGGCGTGAGAGAGAGATTAAATTTGACTTTATTGAACCTTCATGACTGAAAAGGATACAATGTGGAAGAAAGACCGAGTGGCAGAAGGAGAGAATCTGTATGTGTGTATTTGTGTGTGTGTGTGTGTTTGTAAGAGAGGGAGGGAATCTGTGTGTTTATTTGTTTGTGTGTGTGTGTGGGTGTGTCAGAGAGGGAGACTCTGTATGTGTTTATTTGTGTGTGTGTGTGTGTGGGTGTGTCAGAGAGGGTGAGTCAGACAGCCTGAGAGATTGTCAGTGCCACATGTACGAATGAGTACACAGACAGACACACACAGAAAAACTACCTCCTGGCCACACTCACTCACACACACACACACACACACACACACACACACACACACACAGATACACAGACACATGTTGCTTTTCTTTAGGACATTTACTGGCAGCAGTACCATGCTGTCCGCCCCTTTGACCCCAGAGACTTGTTCCCTGTTAAGTAAGCACTAACATGGCCACTCCACCCCACCAACATCTCCAGATGTCTCAATCCTGTGGGGCCTCTGGCTCTAGAGCCTCTTGTTTGTTTTGGTTTCGTGCTTTCATTCTCTTCACTTTCTGAATGACTGTAATCTCATCCTCTCATTGCTTCCTCTCTCTCTTTCTCTCTCTCAGATTAATATCTCCCATCAGGAAGATGTGCAGACTAGGGCTGGGCAATATATCGATATAAAAGATATATCGATATATTTTAAATTGTGATATGGAATTAGACCATATTGCATATATCGATATAGTTCAAATTTGCGCCGTTATCCTTGCTCCACGCAAGCCGCTGACCAGAGCTCTCTGCACTGCTCCCCTCTCTGCACTGCTGTGAAACTGCACTCTACTTTTCTCATATAAATATATTTATTTCAGAAAAAGATTGGCCTATTTTATTTTACAGGCTATTTTTATTTAAGATATTTTTTTATTTAAATGTGCACCTTACGGAGCTTTGATTTCAAAAAAGGCACTCCAGTTATATGTTTACATTTTATTGTTATTTGAGTAGTGAGTTTTCAATAAAACTACTCATATTTGACTGAACATTTCATTTTACAGCTCTAACTTTGCGGAAAAAATATCGGGATATATACAGTATCTTATATCGATATTCAACCTAAATATACCGGGATATGACTTTTGGTCCATATCTCCCAGCCCTAGTGCAGACTTCAGAGCAGAGAGGTGACCTTGTCATTCCTCAGACCCACATGGCGTGTCTGTCAGAGAGAGTCTGTGTGTGTGTGTGTGTGCTGTGAGAGAGTGAGAGAAAGAAAGAAAGAAAGTGTGTGAGAGAGAGAGAGAGAATGTGATATAAGGTGTTATGTGTGAATTTGAGCCTTAGCTGACCTTGAATACTATAATTTTTTGTGTATTTGTGTGTACGTATGTGTGTGGTTTTGTGTGTGTGTGTGTGTGTGTGTGTGTGTGTGTGTGTGTGTGTGTGTGTGTGTGTGTGTCTGTCTATGATGACAGTAGGGACCACAAATTGATAAATGCTCAAGGTTGTCGGGGTGAACCAATGACACGGCAGCCTTCGCTGCCTGACATCATAAAACATCCTCCTCGCAGTTACCATGGTCACCCCTCTGATGCGGTCATAACCTTTGTTCCCAGGCTGACAGGGGAAATGTCTGAGGAGAGAAACACTCTCTCCCTGTAGTGGCACAAAAACATCTGTGTTAGTCATACTGCACATAATCCAATCAGCTAACACTCGACGTGACGAGAACAGCGGGGGCACTGGGGTTATCTAAGACCGAGGGCTGACCTCGAGGGCAGCAGCTTCTACCCAGTGGCCAAGATCCATGTAAACAAACGACAAGCCCTGCTGTACACCCCATCTGAATTACTCCAAAAACACCAGACGACCCAGCTGATAGGTTGGACACACATATAAACACAAGTACTTGAATGTATATACTGTAGATACAAACACACATGCATGCATGTGCACGTGCACACACACACACACACACACACACACACACACAGACACACAATGCTCCACAACAATGAACTATCCGTCTCTCTCTCCATCTCTCTCTCTCATACACTGTCATTCTCTCATTCTCTCTCTCTCTCTACCCTCTCTTGTCCCTCTCTCCTACTCCTAATGCTGGGCTTTTCAGAGGAATACAAACTACAGAGGGGGTCCGTGTCTGACAAGTGACTGACAGTTTAATAATGTGTCATAATCGGGGGACGACAAAAGCGCTGAATATGACCACCTATGCCAACATGCAGATGAATTCATTAGGACCGGTCTATTATTCATGAACGACAGGGGTGTTGGGCCAGCTTTGATGGATTTATGCTGATGAGACACTGGAGCAAATGTGGAAACCTCCCCCAATCCCCTTCAGGTTTGTCGCGCTGTGGTGCAAATATCAATTTGGCCACGGTCGGAGGATTTGCTGGTGATGTGTCAAATCAGGGCCATGACGGACACAAAGAAAGAGAGAGCAGGAGGTACAAGGACAAGAGGAGGAGGAAGAGAGAAGGGGGGGGGGAGAGGGGAGAGAGGAGAGGAAGGAATAGAAAAGAAAAGAGAGGGCAAGAGGAGGAGAAGAAGGACAAAGTGGGTGAGAGAGAGAGGTAGAAAGAGAAGAAGAGAGAGAGAAGCAGAAAGAGAGGCTGGAATAAGAGAGAGAAAGGAATAAGAGAGGAGAGCAAAAGAGATGGGGACGTACAGAGAGATAGACAGTGAGAGAGAGAGAGAGATGACTAGTGAAAGTAAATGCCAGAGGGCCTCTGTGAAACCGAAAGCAATTAGTGTACACAATGAGAATTCGCTATCCATTGGCTATCACCATCATTGGCAACCAGCATAGCATGAGGCACAATGTGTGTGTGTGTGTGTGTGTGTGTGTGTGTGTGTGTGTGTGTGTGTGTGTGTGTGTGTGTGTGTGTGTGTGTGTGTGTGTGTGTGTGTGTGTGTGTGTGTCTGTGTGTGTGTGTCCCCGCTTGGCTCATGTCTGCTTATGCATGGCTGGTCAACAAACTCCCCCAAATCCTGTAGCCCTGCAATGCTATGCCTTTAAACGACTTTAATTAACAAATTAATGAATATTCACAGAAACAGATCCACCCATTTTCACCCGCATTAAACAGCAAAGCTTCCTCCATCCAGGGAGGAGTCCTGCTCCCAAATAACCTCCGTCCACCCCACCCCCCTCTCTTCCACTCGTTTAAGCATTCATTTGCATACATTTTTACTGAACACCAGCAAACACACACACACACACACAAGCATGCGCACACACACACACACACACACACACACACACACACACACACACACACACACACACACACACACACACACACACAGCAGGGGAAGGCAGAAACATCTCAGAGGGAATCATCACGCTGCCTTCTGAAGCAGGGAGCGTCCACACACCCACTAGCGTGCGGACTAGCTGCGAAAAACATCAATAATGCCAGATATCGCCCTCATTTATCTTTGATCAATACACTGCACTGCAGCGGTCTTTGACCACCACCACATCATGAGTTGGCTAATATGAAGAGGACACGTGGTGGACACTAACTGCTCCTGTCAGACGGGCTTGTCAGTGCCCAGCACCGTGCATGCAGACTCAGTGCATACCAGACCTGAGGGATTTGCGCCTGGCGTGGTACTCCATGTGTATGGAAATCCATAAATCACATCAAAGGTCTGTTTTTTTGGCTTAAACTGAAGCCTACAATTTCAAATTTCATGAATACCTGAAGCTGACCTCATATTAAATGACTGGCAATGGAAATAATATGTTTTCTACAGCCCAGCGACTTGGTCTTTCTTCAACAATTTAGGAGGGAGTGTTTGTGTTTTTGGTGAAAATGTTGCATAATTTCTATTGACTGGCAGTACAGGTACAGTACACCTTACATAAGCACTCTGCTTATTGAACCCATGACCTCGGTACCAGTAGCAGGTGAGCTACAGCATCTCTTCACACCATTCTACAGTCATTCTGCACTGCCACTGAAGACAGGCCACACAGGCAGCATCGGACCTCCAAAAACAACTCCAAAGAGCCCTGAATAACGAGTGAAACGACAGAGATATGGAATCACAGACACAAGAAAGAGGGGATGAGAATTATGAGCTGACAAAAAAACCCTACTGTAGCTTGTCTGTCAGAGAGCTCATTTGTTTGGATAGCCTTGCTTGAGGTGACGGGCTGTGTTGGATTGGGTTACCACGCCAACACCACCATCCCAGCCAGGGCCTCTCAACAAGCGGCGGCCACAATAACCATCCCTCACAAAGACCATAACTGTCACGGGCCCCGCCAACTTTTAAGCCCTGTCGTAATGTGAAAGACAGAGGAAGTGTGTGTGTGTGTGTGGGTGTGTGTGTTTGTGTGTGTGTCAGGGGCAAATGACACACCGGAAAAGCACTGCTCGTCACTATAATGACGGGTGGAATCATGTGATTACACGTATGGATCTTTGACACACACACACATGTGCACACACACAGTCTGCTCCACTGCCAATGTAGACCAATTATGATAGCAATCTCACCTGGTCCACTCACCTGAAGGAAAGTCCTTGATGGCTCTGAGCCAGTATGTGTAGCACATCCACCCCCTCTTGCCTCCCCTCTCGTCTCCCATGCATTGAAACATCACAGCAAAATACATGTTTTGAAGGTACTCTGTGTGGGCACGCCACCTATAATTATGCTTGAGTACAGATTCTGTCTAGCAGGTGCTGTTACACTCAACACAATATGATGTGATGTAAAGGACTATGATTTGTTTTGATTGATTGCCATGTAACTGAAGGGGCACATGGACGGAAAACAAGGGTACTAGGGCTGAAGAAATATACACAGAGATAGACAGAAAGGCAAACAGACAGACAGACACACATACAGAAAGTGAATTATGTTGTAATGAAGCAGGGGGAGTTCCAGTGAAGTAAACAACTGTAACTGCCCAGGAGGAGAAATACCCATGGTGCATTCTGAGTTCACGCACATGCACATGCACACACACGCGCACACGCACGCACGCACACGCACGCACGCACACACACAGACAAAGACACAGAAACAGACGCACACGCACACACACACAAACACACACACGCACACACACGCACACACACTCAGCACTCCAGGGTGAGAGAAAACAAGGAAAGGTTATGGACCAGGCAAGTCCAGAGAAGTAAAGACAAAGAGAAAAAAAAGAAAGAAAAACAGGAGAAAGTAAAATGAAATAAAAGGACAAGGCTGGAGATGGCCAGTCTCTGATGTGTTTGCTCAGATGCACCTCCTCCTCCTCCTCCTCCTCCTCCTCCTCCTCCTCCCAGGCCCAGTTAAACACTTGTACATCTCCAATCAGGCCGCAGCAAAGCGACGCTAAAGGGCCCAGCTGTCATCACTACTATAGTATATTGCCCTTCTCAGATACAAACTGAGCTCTTCCCAGCCAGACAGAGAAGAGAAAACAACAGAGAAGTTCCCAAGGGTGGCCCTTTTCCCAGAAATCCACAAGACCAGCTCAACAAAGCGATGCACTACTCAGACTCGTGGCCAATGCCTCAATAAGGCTTCAGGTTTTTTCTCACCTACTGTAGAGAGGATTTTAGGAGAGAGGGATTTTCCATCGCCTTACATGGCTGATGGAGTTGTATTGATACCAGTGTGTCAGTATTACATCAGAATGCAGAAGTTGACTCTACTGAGTGGTAAAACAAGAACAGGTGCACAAACCCAACCCACTGAGTCCAAAGGTGTTCACCTGATGATGTCCTGAAGCATGGAGACATTTACATTGAAATGTCATTTAATGGGGGAAAAACCCCACTGTGCACAAATCTGTACTGCTTTTTTTATTTGTTTTAACTCTCCTCCACGTAAGTTATCTTTATTTGAGAACCCAGAGTGTAGGTCTATAGAAACATAGCCACACACAGATACACACATCCACACACAGAGACACACACACGTGTTCTTGGTCATGCTTAAAAGCCCAGGACCCCGATGGAAGCACGACACAATGGAGGAGATAAAGTCTGCTTTTGGTGCAGCGTGTCAGGTCAATGGGGCACAATGGTACTCTTATTGAGTCAGCATGACCCTGATGGACCTCCACCCCCTCCCATCTCACACACACGCACACATGCACACACACACACACACACACACACACACACAGACACAAAATGGTGTGAGAGGCCACACTGAAGGGGCAGTGTGGTGTGATATGGGAGGAACTGCCTCGACAGGCCCTTGCACACGAACAGATCAATTACGGACTAATGAATTGCTGACTAATTGGAGAAATCCAGAATGCTGAAATAAGATGCCCTGACATGTCCCACCTCCCATGAAACCTCAAGCCTTTCTAATTGTTATGACTCATTCCATTTCCTGCTAAACTCCACCGATTAATATCAACATTCCCTATGGAAATGTGTGTCAAATTACTAGATTCACCTTAAAATATTTATTTTACAAATTAATTAATATAATTTATCAATTTTATTTATGTCTTACACAAATAATTAAACAACCCAGAGAATACAGTCTCACTTAGCCAAGACAACCATTCAAGAGAAGTTTTACAAGACATAAAAGTCACCTTACCTCTTATAAAACCCATTGAGGGGCTGCAGACAAAGAAACTGCCAGTAATCCAGACAGAAGGCTTTAAACTTCAACATTGTCTTCGGATGAAGAATGGATAAATTAAGCAGAAATAAGTATGACCGCTTAGGCAAGTCAAAACACAGAGCCGTGGTCCACTCCAACTCTCATCCAAGTCATACCTCGCCAAAAGGAAACAAAAACAAGAATAATGTCTGAAATAAATGTCATTAGCATCATCCTGGGGTTATCTAAACACCATGAAGAGGAGGAGAAGGCTGAAAAAGAGAGGACATCCACATGGCTCCCGCTCCCAGGGTGCACCTGCCTATGAGAGAGACGGAGGGGGGGGGGGGGGGTCGCCCTCCTCAGACCCAGCCAGCTATGGGGAGGCAGAGCTCCAAGGATCCCTCTTCCAGGCTGGAGCTGCGGCCGGACCAGCTGGATCAGAACCCCATCCCTGGGAAATGTAGTCCTTCAAGTCGATTGGAGGATGAAAGAAAGAACTGGTGCCCTCTCATCCCTCTCAAGCGCAGGTATCTAAATCTCACATGTGCTCACGTCCATGCAGCAGACACGCTGCTTTGCTCCTGAAGGCAGAGAGTGCATGCGTGTGTGTATGTGTGTGTGTGTGAGTGTAAGAGAGTGAGGTAGAGAATGAGTAGGGGGTGTGGAGGACAAGTAATCCCCCTCCTGAATCTCCCCCTTCCACCACCACCTTACCCCACCCTGCGCCACCAGATTGCACTCTCTCCCTCAGAGCCTCCTCCTCTCTCCAGTCTCTGTTCCTCCTCCTCCGCTCCCGAGGTACTGTCCCATGGTAACGGGACTCAGAAAATAGAAAGAGTCCCTGTCTCTGTCACTATCCCCCTCTTTTACTCCCCCCTCTTTTACTCTCCCTGTCTAGGTCTCCATCTCTCTCTCTCTCTCTCTCTCTCTCTCTCTCTCTCTCTCTCTCTCTCTCTCTCTCTCTCTCTCTCTCTCTCTCTCTCTCTCTCTCTCTCTCTCTCTCTCTCTCTCTCTCTCCTCAGAGCTGAATTACAGCTGCTCCCATTGTGTGTGTGCGGGCCGATGACGGCGTCCGGCTTCAGCACGCTTCAGTGGGAACACAAAGCACACAAAGAGGCCACCGCTTTGGCTCTATTAATTAGGCTTTATCTGATAGCTGCACACCCCTTTTGCAGTCCCGGCACAGAGGAGCGCAGAGAGGCGAGCACATGGTCCTCAGTGGGGATGAAGTGATGGAGAGAGAGAGAGAGAGAGAGAGAGAGAGAGAGAGAGGAATAGGGGCCGGCCCTGGTAAAAGTGGAAAAGGCCGCACTCGGTTAGATAATGCTGATGCAGGTTGTCAGGGTGACCGGACCATGGCAATAGAATCGTAGCTAGAATGGGCTCCCCAACCCCAACCCAGCCACCATCCTTGACTACAATAGACTGATTGGGCCCCAGGGGAGGGTGGGAAGTTTCCGTGGCGATGAGAGTGGGAGAGTGTCATGCTGGCAAGGGTAATGCCAATCCTCAGATCATCACACAATTTACTTGTGTATATGTGCATGTTATATGTGTATGTGTGTATGTGTGTGTGTGTGTGTGTAGGGGGGAAGGGGTCACCAATCTGTGTATGAGTCATAGAGAAAAACATTTCACATGCAAAATAAGAACTCCTCCAAGCTGAAGGCCACATTTCCATAGGCCGATGAACCAAGCTTGGAGGAGTGAGGAGATATAATCAGCCTATTGATGGATGCTGTCAACACACCTGACCAACACTCACAACACTCACAGGAATGTTGTCTTGTTCAATTCACTATTGTGAAAAGAAAGACATCTTCATGCTGGATATTATCAGTTTGCTAATGCACAAACAAGGGCAACCACCCTACCTCCCTCTCTCTTTCTCACACACACACATACATACACATCTGTCTCTTTTGGTAACACATAAACATTGACACACACACACCACACACACAATTCCCTCCGTCTCACACATGCATGCATGTGTACACACACACACCAGACAGTTCAGAACAGGATGCTCATTGTCATGCACAGAGTGGTTGTGGCTACTGCTTCTCCTCCCACAGACTGGCACTCTCTGCTCCCTCTCACGCCCCTTGCCTCGCCACCCTGTGCCACCCGGAACTTGCCACCATGCCCAACGTGCCAAGGAAACACCCTGTTCTTTTTCAGCCGTAGTCTGGCAACAGGAAGGCATCCAGAGGACCCAGGGATGGCTGACATATACTCATAAACACGCATGAATGCACACACACACAGACACACACACCCAAATGGACACAGCCCAAAACCAAAACTTGTGAGGAGAGATACAATTCCCCATGTAAACACAGTCAGAAATATCACACACACACAAAATATACAGTACTCACAATCTCAAAACCCTTAAAGTGGGCACACTGATGACACCCCGGTAACCATCCCTCCATTCAGTCAACAGCAAGGGAATGGTGATTCTTAACGTTCAGCTTATCAGAGCAGTGTAAACCCTGAAGCTTATTTACTGCTCTAAATGAAAGACTGATCAGAAGTGGGGTGCATTTGGGCTTAACAGCAGTAACTCTCAGTATGGGTATATGAGAGCAGGGAGCTCAATTTACTCTGACGGGGAGAAATAATTACACCTGGCTCAAAACATTCCCAAAATACATGGAGGGAAAAAAAAAGTAATTAGAAAATGGTTGAGAAGTCATTACATTTCATTCAATGCTTAGTCATTGAAATATTTGCATTTTCAATTAAATGACTGTCAATCAGGTCCGGTCCATGGTACAGTGATGAATAGCCATGGGGGAACTGTGGGTGGTAAGGAGATAAGTAAAAAGCTTTCAGGCAATTCAGAGGGGAGAAAAAAAACCCACATCTTTAACACGTCGAACAGGAACAGCTTGTGGGGAGTTAGTGTGTGTTTTAACACCACCCACACTCACTCATTTGGTCATTTAAAGTGAAAGCTGCTCAAGCTCCTTACTCCATCTTTATTTGCTTTGCAGGCCATAAAACACACACACAGATAAAGATGCACACAGACACACACACACACATGCACGCACCCACACACACACACACACAACCTAGTCTGTGGCCACACACACAAATGTCCCTCAGCCCCTATTAACTCCTCAAAGCAAACCACTCTCTTTGTCTCCGGCTGCATTTAGGGATGTATGGGGGGGGGGGGGGGGGGGGGGGGGGTACCTCACTGGAGGAGACTCCATAGAGGAGGAGGGGTCCTGGGTGTGGAGAGGGGAGGGTTAGGGGGGGTAACTACTGAACAGACGGTGTAGCCAAATGAGGGGGCATTCATCATCTGGGCTCCCTGCTCCGACACGTATCTCTACCTCTCTCTCTCTCTCTCTCTATCCCTCTCTCTTTCTCTCCGTCTTCCTCTCTCTTTCTCCTGTCGTTAGCCCGCATCACTCAGCAGGGCGGAAGAGAGGATTTTAATGCCTGATCACTTCCATACCCACAAAGCACCTGACCACGCAGTGGACAGAGGGTCCACTCAGGCGGAGGAAGGGGGAGAGTAGGAGGAGGAGGAGGAGGAAGATGATGGTGGAAGTGGAGATGCGGGGGAAGAAGAGTATAAAAGGTAATGGAGAGGAAATGAGAGTGGTTTGATGGAGGGATAATGAAGGCGTGAGTGAGAGGGAGAGAGACACAAAAAAGGGTAGAACAAAAGAGTGAATGTAAGGGAAGGACAAGAAGATAGACAGATTCATAGATGGAAACAGCGAGGGAGATAAAACGAGAGATGAAAAGAGGGAGGGGAGAGGCATTGATGATGAAGGTCTGACCTCCAGCTGCACAACAGAGCCAGAGTGTCTGTTTTATGTGGGGCTGGGCTTCACACGAACGAGCCTTTGGCCTCAGTAGGCCCATCTCTCCAATCGTACCAAAAAATAAAAGGAGTCTTTGTCTGAAAGCAAGACACTTGTATTTACTCCTTCAAGGCCAGATCACTGATAGAAGATTGACCGGTGAAGGCCTGAGAAGCCTTCTGTCATCAGAAGACTTATTTATTTAATTAGTTTCCTTTCTTTTCTCTAGGAGAGCTGCCAGCCATAAAGGCCAAGGTGCTTCAGATGACGGTGTGTGTGTGTGTGTTTGTGTGGATGTGTGTCTGGGGTCTTGGATGGGCCTCGGCTGTCTTCTCTGGGCACCAGGTGCTTCACTCAAGGTCCCAGCTGTGCTTTTAGCCCACCCAAGTTAATGAAATACAAAGGGGGTGGGGGTGGGGGTGGGGTTGTGTGTGTGTGTGTGTGTGTGTGTGTGTGTGTGTGTGTGTGTGTGTGTGTGATTCTGTTTATGGGGAAGGGGTGTTGTTGGGTTAATGAACACTAGCACCACCTGGGGGAGGATACCTACTTCCCAATATTCACTGCTCTACTAACCCTAAAGCCCTAAGCATGCGCATGCACACACACACACACACACACACACACACACACACACACAGGGAGAGATGCCTTGAGCACAAACATGAACTGTGGGTGCAGATATCCCTGCTCCCCCGTGAATCACTAACCCATAGATAGCGCATATGGGGTCGTCTCATGAAAGTCACTGTGCGGCAGAGGGCTCTAATTAATGACCAGCCACAAAACACATGAGGTTAATATAGCAGTCATATAAGAAGGACCTCTTTTTATCGCTCATGGCTATTTAAGATGAGATTTGGTCAAGGGTTCAACATAGAAATGGTGGAACATCTATATGGTTAAGCAATGCCTAAAAGTGACTGGAATAGTAATGGAATACTATTCCATTGTGACTGAAAATACCCATATTCAATACTTACTGTGTGAACATCGGTTACCAGACACCAATTTGTCTGTGATTCAATACAAGATAAGTTGCATTTATGGCAAAGAAAGGAGACTGGAAAACCTGCAAGCAGTTGCTTGAACTATAGCAGTCTCTGCGGACTGCCTATTGATTTTTGTTGTGTACATACTTTTATATAACACTGGCTAGAATGCCAGAGGAAGAGAGGAGATTTCTTCCTCTTTTGTGGGGGAGGCCATAGCATTGTCCCCAGGAGTCGTTAGGGGAAGAAATGGGGCAGTGTAAATCACCCCGCTAATGGATTCTGAGTGCTCATTTTTCACGGAAATATATATTTGCTCCGCACAGGGCGTCCCGTAGGGCTAAGCGGGCTATAATCTGAGCTATGGTATAAACCTGTGAGGGAACATGATGATATTTACTTATCAGCTCCTCAGCCAAAAAGGCAGGTGTGAGTGGCATGAAGGCAAATATAGATTTTTTTTTTTTTTAAATTACAGTTTTATGTCTTTATTAACTTAAGTGGAGTGGTATTTTTTTTAAAAGGAAGAAGCCGGTCTCCAAAACACAAGCGCATTCCATGAGGCATTTTGTTGATATGGTAATAAGCTTGTGCCCCTAATTCGAGGGCAGTAACTTGGCAGTAATCTGCTGACAGCACCCACATGCACTTCAATATTCCTCAAATACAACAGTATTGCTGACACGCTATTATGCCTTTATTCATTTGAAGTCACTCTCAGGTTCTCAGAAAATGGCAGGTAGCACTTTTCTTTTCAGGAATGTATGAGTGGAGTCTTCCTATCTCCACCCTTCTCTTAACTCTTCCTTTTTTCCCCTCCTCTCTCTTCCTCTTGGTTGTTCTCCCTCTCCGCTCTTCCCTGAACCATCATCACTCGTTCATCTTCATTTGAAGTTACTAACTCCTCACCTTCGCACCAAGCACTTCACACCTTGCAATGTCACTTCTATTGTCGCAGATCTCTGTGTTAGCATCCCCGCTCCACCATTAGCTTAACATACTACAGCACCCTGGAGAGGAGTGGTAGATCTGAGGGGGGAGAAGGTGTAGGGGAGGGAGTGGGGGAGGGGCTCCCCGCAGAGATGCACCCCCCTGATAAACGACCCACTTGGGCCTTATCACCACCTCCGCAGTGGGGCCTCCAGGAAGCCAATAACCACTAAAAGGGAGCTGGCTCCCAAACAACGCTGGGCACGCTGGCTGGGCTTTAAGGCCCCCCTGAGCACGCGGGGACCTGGCTGGGGTCCTGGGCGTGTAATTGGGGCCATTTTCCAAGCGGGGCCTGCCAGATGGGGTCCTGCTTGGTAATGAGGTTGGGATGGGATGGGGGGGGGGGGTAGTGGGTGAGTGATGGCTGCTAGCTGGCATAGCGTTAGAGGTTTTGATGGCGCTGTACGGTGCAGTGTATAGAACCTGCCAGACCCAGGTCTTCTTTCCCTTTCTTTCTCCTTTTTCTCTGCATTTCTTCCACTCTTCTCTTGCATCACTCTCTCTCCTGGCTCAACTCATTTTCATTTTCTGTCCCTGTGCAGGGTCTTCGTTTTCATTTCTTCTTCTATCCATACTCTATCATTTCATCTCTATCTTTCTATCTTCTCTTCTCCTCCCCCTCTCATCCTTCCCCTCTTCCTCCTCTCTATGTCTTCTCTCAAAGTGATATCCAGTTACAGTGACCCCTCAGGGGATGCATGGATGTGCCACAATGATATTCTAATCCCTTCAACACCAACAGTATCAGGCACTGCCAACAGAATGTTGCCCAGGACACAAAAACACAAATAAGGTTCTAGAATCACATCAATGCACTGCTCACAGGCAGGCAATCAAAGATAAGATCTGATTTAATTTGATAGATTGGATTAAAAATTACACCCCGGGAAAAAGGGAGGGCTTTATTGAATAAACAATATTAGTTTCTATGACAGACAGATACACTTGGGACATCAGTTCCTCTCAGCAACAAGGGTTCTTTTTTTCCAGGGCAAGGGCCTGAAAATGATGATGTCACTTCAGGGCTTGCTCTAAGTACAGCATTTTTTGGCCGTGGCTAAATCGATCTACGGCTCCATTTTTGGCAGTCAGGATGCATCATGGGAAGGAAAAAAGTGACTATTTCTTTATGTAGCTGTATTGAGGCCAGCATGGTTGTTATTTTCAATCGCTTCCCTTTTAAGCCCTCAGCCCATCCACCCATTTACTCACCATTTTCCGCACAGTGTGAGCACTGTGATCTTGAAGTGATGTCTCTGGTGAGGAAAGGGCCTGGCCATCTCTGGCCAGCATAATAACATCTCTTAATGGCTAAAAAGTGGCTTGACTGTGTGAGGCAGCAACAAAGCAGCACACCCCCAGTTGCACTAAATAACCCTCCATTGTGTTTGCGTCCACACCCAACAGGACAAGCCCTCTGCCTCTATCAGCACATTTGCAGACAAGCTGTAAAGTAGAGCACAGCGCTACAGTACAACCTGGGCGTTGTTCGTCTCTGTATAGTAATTGGAAGCAGCAGAGGGCCTTGGATGGAGACTTCTAATGGAAATGTGGCTAGAGACTGTTTATGTTTATATGTGAGAAAACAAACAGCAGCAGAGTCGGTTCTGGGCCTGATGTGGCCTAGATGCGGGCCAGCCTCGGCCGCAATCGGAGGGCACATGTAGTTATGCAGATGTCTTGTTATCGTACAGGAGGGGAGAGCAGATCCTCGGCTCAGTGGGCCGGAGCACGGGGCAGCGCTCAGCGGCCGACTGGTTTATCTCCTCTCCGCCTCTCCTGCCTCAGGCTGCCGCTGCTCATATTTAAGGACTCTGTGAGAAAATGGCCAAGACCTCTGGGCACCCTCTAGTGGACACTGTGCTCCACCTAGTGTTCCCTGCCTTCAGCACATAAACACGAGGACATTCACATTCATTCATTTTCTCTCTCTCTCACACACACACACACACACACACACACACACACACCAAAACAGTTTTTCTCAATTCATGTTTCCATGTCCTGAGGACAATAATACATACCTAAGCCCATACAGGCAAACAAATTACACCAGCAATGCATCTACCAACAAATACATCATAAATAATGAAAGGGGGGTGAAAACAGCAGAGGATTATGGGAAATCATTTTAATCATGAACTGGAGTATGTAAGTTGTTTTGACTAAGCTTTAGATCTGAAATTATGCCATAGTGATTAGAGATAACACAAGGCTTCGTCAACCCTGTCAAAAAGCATACACAGCATTTATTCTAATACCAAAATAGCACCGAAACGTTATGCTGTCTGCCAATGATTACCTGTGTTGAGAAAGGAACAAACTTTGCAGCTTGAGATTAACAACAAAGGATTTTGAAGGATTCCCACTTCACTTCTGAAAGTGTCAGACTGCTTTGAAGCTGCCTGCTGTTGTGGATGAATTAAGTGATCTCATGAAAGAGATGAAAGAGACAAAAAATGTCACCAGAGTCAGACTGGTGCACTGTTGACGCCTGCACAACACTGTGCAAGCAACGGGGAGAGCACTTGAAAGACACCAGAGAAATAGGATGTTTTTATTTATTTATTTATTTATTTTCACTCACAGCCTCCTGAAGAGTCACATGGACCAACAACTTGTAAATGGTACAGACACAATGGTACAGGGCATTTGTCCTTGTTGGCCTTGGCAACCCCTGTGATATAGATATTCAATTCCACATACAAATGTCCCTATTCTAGCTACAGTGGGATGGAAGATTTTTGTGAGTGATGTTTATGCATGTGAGATATATGTGTGTATGTGTGTTTGTTGTGTTATGGTTGTCTAAATCTGGATTCCCCAGGGATGAATAAAGTATCTATCTATCTATCTATCTATCTATCTATCTATCTATCTATCTATCTATCCATCTATCTAGATTATAAGTGATTTGAGGCATGGGTTGAGGACACATGGACACAAAGTGTTGTGGGTGTTCTACAAAAGACCGCAGACAATGCAAATCCCCAATCCTCTGCATCACCAGTAGCACCAGAAGAGAGC
This sequence comes from Alosa sapidissima, assembly GCF_018492685.1. Lineage (NCBI taxonomy): Eukaryota > Metazoa > Chordata > Actinopteri > Clupeiformes > Clupeidae > Alosa > Alosa sapidissima. The sequence continues at coordinate 24,047,158 of NC_055960.1, read as the reverse complement.
GAAGAAGAATAACGGACAGAGGGGGGAAAGAGAGAACACAAAGGACACACCGTTAGCAGTGGAGGAGCTCCGATTACCAAGTGATCCATCCTAGTGAAAGGCAGCAGTAACCACCAACCGAACGGCACGGCAGGCAAAAGGGGAATATATAAGCAGTGCGGCTGTGACTGATGGCTGAGAGGATATATTTGGAGAGAGGAGCGAATGCCAGAGCCACATCAGTGGGCCACTTCTGGATTTGTCTTCCTTTAAAGATCAACAGTCTGGGGTATTTTTAGATACAACCCTTTAACGGGGTTTGTCATTAGGAACAAGTTTTATGTGTCATCAGGCAAAATATAGAACATCGTAATGGCTTCATTATAATATAATTATAATCATTTACAATGGATTTACAACAGCTTTGACATATTTGACAGATTATGAAGAAAGAAGAAAACCCTTTGCTGCCAAGTCAAATAGAACAGACCATGATCAGTGATGAGTGAGCTATTGATAAAGCAAATTCAAATCAGTCCAAAGCAGTGACACATGGTTCCAAATTTATACTAAGAGATAGCTTATCACAATTAGACAGCATTTCACACCCTTAGAGGTATCAGACAGTCACGATCAAAAAAACAAAACAAAAAGGCTCGAGCCGAGTGGGCACATCCAGCACTTCCTCGCCGATGACCGAGTCAGCCATGCGAGCAGGAGAACAAAGTGTCCCGCGAGCCCATGCTGTGCCCTTGCAAACAAAAAGCCCCCGCAGGAGCGCTGACCACTCAGTGGGGAACCCAGTCCTGTGGCGCAGGGAGGTGGATCTCCAAGGGTAACCAAACAGCCTTACAATCACACACCACCAGCCAAAAGTAAAACAGGAACTCTTTTCACTGATATGGAAGATCTCATATTTTCAGCCATTATGTGTCATGAGCTCATATGAATGGCATTATTATTACCAACTTATATCATCATGCCCATCATTGTCATTGATGGTATTGTGTTGATTGGTTTACCTTTTTTTACCTTTATTTTAGTGAGAGTCCCACACACTGACCAGTCCGCAAGCAATTATTTTTTATTAGAAATTACAACGTTTCGGTCTTTAAGTTCTACATCAGCAACAGATCTCTTGCCCACTCGGTCTCTCTCCTGGGAGTAGAACTGCTGATCCAGTACGTCCACTCACGGCTCACCGTAACATCCTCGACTGCCGCTAACTCAAGTGTGGGACCCGCCCAGAGCCGCACTGTGTGGACGAGGGTGAAGACAAGAGCGAGATCTGACCATCGGTCAGCTGTATTCGCAGGACGTCTCCGGCCTCACTCCCTTTGACAGGAGTGATGAGGAGCGACTCTGGGTGGTGAAGAGGAAGTGGGCAGTAATGCACCCTAATGAACAGGCAGTGCAGGGAGAGCATGCGGCCGATTAAAAAGGGCAGCACTGTCAAACAAACTGCTGGCCGCATGATTGAGAGGCACGGACAGAAAATTGGCTAAACTGAGCGAAGTAATGCATTAGCAGGATATCTGTCCGTGTCCGTGTGTGTGTGTGTGTGTGTGTGTGTGTGTGTGTGTGTGTGTGTGTGTGTGTGTGTGTGTGTGTGTGTGTGTGTGTGTGTGTGTGTGTGTGTGTGTGTGTGAGTGTGAGTGTGAGTGTGAGTGTGAGAGAGAGAGAGAGAGAGAGAGAGAGAGTGTGTCAGAGAGGGAGACAGGAGCAGTCAAGCAAAAGCCAAGCAGCCTGCATATGCGAATGTTTAGGTGTGAGCAACCCAAACAAACAGCACCACACATGAGTACATCTACCCTGCATGGCACCACCTTCATTTGGGCTGGGAAACCAAAGCCACGCAGATCGCCTGACATGGGTCTTTGAGGGCCACAGGTGATGCCCATGCCTGAGGGGGGCAGAGCCAGGCGGGCAGCACTGGGTGCTGATCATGACAGAGAGATGGGGGGTAGCACTCACACTTTCTCCTTTAATCTCTCTCCCTCATCCTCCACCTCTAGCTCCTTTTATCTCCTCACTCACAAACCAGCCAACCCTCTCCATCCCTCTCCATCCTCACCTGTGTTCATCTCATGGTCTCTGACCTCCAAACAATTCTACCTCTCCTTCACCCTCCTGTTGCCTTCCTCCTCCTCCTCCTCCTCCTCCCTCTATGCAAACTATGGGGTGCCAGTAAAGGCTTCCTCTCTGGAAGTGGCTGCGCTGTGTAGAATTGGTCGATGCTGGCACCTGTGTATGCGGTGCCGCTGAAAAGCTTTTCCGTAATGAAATCAATTAAAGCACAATGGGCTCCAGTGGCAGGTCAGGCGCGCGCACCCCTCATCCTATTTAGCGGCAGTGTTCACAAGCACAATGGCAGCGTCTGCGAAAAGGGTTACTCCTAATGGCATTCGAGTGCCTCGCAATTTTAATATTTATCTGGCAATTAAGATCAGCAATTACACGAGGCAGCAAACCCTGACACGCTCCTGCATATTCTAAAAGTACACACACACACACACACACACACACACACACACACACACACACACACACACACACACACACAAGCACCCAAACACACATATTCACACGCACATTAGCTTAATGATCAAAACACTGCCACGCAAATGGACTAAAAATAGCCACAAAACGCGCGAGCAGGGAGGGGGAGAGGAGGAGGAGAGACACAGACTAATGGATGGAGGCTCCGGCTGCCTTTATTAGTAAAGTCTATTCTTATCCTCTCCATGTCAGCGCTAACACAACTGCGAGCGATGATCAAATGAGTTTATTTAGGGAAATGCAGCGGCAGTGGGATTGCTGTAAAATTAACCAGCCCTACGCCGTCTGGACAAAGCAGCGCGTGCACATTAGAACTTAATGCAATGAATCACAGATGCTGATTGACCACAGAGACCTGTGGCTTTGGCAATTGCTCGCGTTGGCCTTTCGCCCACTCAAAATCAACAGTGAAAAAGTTTGAGAATTAACAAGGTCTCCTTTTCACCTGTCCTAGGAGACACCCTTGTCCTGGGAGAGCAGTATTGTCCAATAGATGATCATAATGGAGACAAACCAATCAAAATACGCTATTCAAATACTATTTCGGGCCACAAAAGGTCACAGTTTAACAAAAAGCACTTTCACTGACAAAACGTTTAAAAAGCAGTTTCCTCAGATATTGGAGTGGCAGTGGGAAGCTTGCCAGAGGAGTCCAACAAAGTGATGTGTGCATTAAATATTAACAGTAGGTGCCGTTTAAATATTTTAGTATCCCGTTTGTATTTTTGACAGGTTGAAGGGCATCGCTGAATAGATTTTCCATGCAGACACCATGCAACAGTAAGAGATGCTTTTATAAAAGTCAAATCATTAGCTTGACTGGTTATGCATGTTCTCCTTTGTATTTTGGCAGAACAGCAGCTTCTTATTTGTATGTCATTCTTCAAACACACCGCTGTTAAACAGTTGCTATGCTACACAAATTTAAACCAAAGGACCACATTGACAACTCTGCCATTTCCGTGGGATATAACAGAGGATTTTTACAAGAACGTCTGGGTGCACGTCGTTTCCAGCATTACCAAGGCAACCTTGGATAAAAAATTCATTATTTAGTTTTTTAATAGTTAATTCGAAGCCTCATTGAAACACATGGCACACATTAGAATGTACAGTATCTGCTCTGAATACGTAGCATAATCTATTCACGTGTCTCTGGCTCTCTCAAACTCACAGCAGCAGCGTGGCACACAGGTGTGGGCCTGGTAGCACAAAGAGGTCAGATGTTATCGGGGAGCCATGTATCTCTTGAAGACTGTACATCCCGAGTGGTCCTATAGTACCTAGTATAGTAGCTGTACTGTTGATTAAGGATTTGGAGTGAGAGAGCATTAAAAAAAGCACTCTGGAGCTACACCAACAAAGAGTAGGGGTCTGATTGTG
>NC_055960.1:24008237-24040737 GCF_018492685.1 Alosa sapidissima | reverse complement strand
GGCCATGGCAAAGCTTGATGACAGTCGAGTGCGCGGGAAAAGTGGAGAGCTCCTCTCTGGCACTCTGAATCTTCTCTCTCTCTCTCTCTCACGCCCTCACTCTCTCTATCCCTCCCTCTCCCCCTCCTTCTCTCACTCACCACTCATTCATTCAGGCTCAGTCGCGGTGGGATGCACGGACGATGCAGCGGTGGACGGAGTCCTGTGATGTCAGCACTGGGCGTCTGCTGCTGCTACGAGACTAATCAAACGCAACAGATGGCAGCTGTTATATCTGTGTGTGTGTGTGTGTGTGTGTGTGTGTGTGTGTGTGTGTGTGTGTGTGTGTGTGTGTGTGTGTGTGTGTTTGGAGGGAGGTTGCTGTAAGGATGTCCAAACCAGGGATAACAGTTGTGACAATGGAGAGAGAGAGAGAGAGAGATTGAGACAGAAAGAGAGAGAGAGAGAGAGAAGGGAGAGAGATAATGAGAGAGGGAGTGAGTGAAAGAGATGAAGAGAGAGAGTGACAGCACCTAGAGTGGGGGCGGTCACCTCAGCTGTGCAGCTGTACAGTTTAGTTGGGTCCTCTCACCTCTTCAGCCCCTTAACGCTGCATTAACCTCCATCAGAGAAAGACAGGGAGAAAGCATGAGAGAAAGAGAGAAAGAGAGAGTGAAAAAAGAAAAAAGGGCAGGGATAGAGAAACAGAGGGATGGGTATTGATGGGGGTACAAGTTCAGCGGTGACACTGAAATAGAGAAAGTGGAAGAAAAAGAAAAAAGAGAGATAGAGAGACTGAGAGATAGAGAGAAAGAAAGAGAGAGATAGAGAGAAAGAGAAAGAGAGAGATAGAGAGACTGAGAGATAGAGAGAAAGAGAAAGAGAGAGAGAGAGACTGAGAGATAGAGAGAAAGAGAAAGAGAGAGATAGAGAGACTGAGAGACTGAGAGAAAGAGATGATTTATCTTGTATCCTCAACACACCCTAGAAGTCCTGTCCAGAGGCGTATACATGGGATTGGCCTGCTGTAACCATGGTAACTGGATGATGTTTTCTTTGTGGGTTTCAGGGATTCAAAGCATTCTTCCATCATACATGCACACGCCAACATACAAGAGCATGCCGGTGCGAGCTAATGAACTATTGAGCCAATAGTCAGGTAAGAGGCTTTAATTACAGCTGGAGGGTGGACAGCTGCTGCATGATGCACCTGAGTGCATCTGGCAGAGGATATCTCCACTCCTTCTCAGGAGAGAGAGAGAAAGAGAGAGAGAGAGAAAGAGAGAGAGAGAGAGAAAGAGAGAGAGAGAAAGAGAGAGAGAGAGAGAGAGAGAGAGAGAGAGAGAGAGAGAGAGAGAGAGAGAAATTGAGACTAATTCTCTGCTGATGCTGAGAAAGGATATCAGCTCAGAGAGAGAGCTGTGCTTGGGGTTGAGATAAGATAGAGGCCCCTGTAGAGTAGAGAAGTTTGGACCGAGAACAGATGTTGGATTTGGGCTGAGGAAGAGAAGAAAGCCTTACAGAGGAGAACTGGACAGGAAATGAACAATGATTTTGGCTGGCATGGGATAGATAAGGTTCAGCCAGCTTCACCAAAGCAGAAGATTGTTTACTCCTATGAAAGACAACAGGTCTGATAAATCTTTGGTTTGGTAGTTGGGCTGAAATACTAGCAGGTGCTTACACAAGGTGAGGTTACACACAAGGTTGGTTGACTCAGATGTCTGAAGTTAGACCATCCATCCTAGGAGAGGTCACAGAACACTATATTTGGGTTTAGACTGACTCTGCTGTGGTAGAAGATCTCAAAGAACACAGAGGTTGGGTTCGGACTAGTATCCACAACCACCTCCTCTGTGGTAAACACATAAAGTACGTGCTGGAAAAATGCAACAGGTGTCACCTTACATAAGTACATAAGGAACGGATGTATTAAGTATGACATGGAATAGATCATATCAATTCTAAATCCTTTCATATAACAGAAGTGCTAATTTGTGAGTGCAAGCTAGTAAATGAATCCATGCTTAACTACAGATCAGTTCTGAGTGCATTTAATGAGACCTCTACTCCATACAGTAGGGTTTGAATGACTCATTCTGTTAAGGGCTCTCACAATTACCTAGCTGCTCTTACAAAGTGCACATTCCCCGAGTGAATGTGTGTTCATCATCGGTGTCTACACGGGTACTTTGGTGCGTGGCTTTGTGTGCAAATTTTCATGAGCTATGAATGTGTGTGTGTGTGTGTGTTTACACCTTAGCCATCAACTCCTGAGACTTTGGTCTCCTAAGGGACAGAGTGGCGAGCACCTGTCACCTAGTAACAACAGCGCAGAGACAAAGGGACATGGGCTGTTACCATAACAATGACTGTTAGAGGCAAAATATCAAGCTGCCAACCGCTGAAGGACCAAATGGTCCCGAGCCTTTCCCTCTCATCATCCCTCCCCCCTAGACAGACACACAGACACACACACACACACACACACACACACACACACACACACACACACACACACACACACACACACACACACTCCACTAAGCTCACCTGCCAGATAACACTACTGGCACCAGCACAAGGGCAACACCCACCCCCTACCCCGCTGCTCCACGGAATAAGGCTGAGAAAGAGAGAAAGAAAGAATACCTACACCCTAATTAGATCTCTGCTTTCTGCACAAACAGCTTCATTATCCAACCGTGTCACCTGTTCTGGCTTAGTATGGCAGGTCTGTGGGGTCTATGAGGGTGTGTGTGTGTGTGTGTGTGTGTGTGTGTGTGTGTGTGAGTGTGTGTGTGTGTGTGTATATATATGGAAATGCACAGCCTCTGACAGACAGGCAGAAGAGAGAGAGAGAGTGTAGTGGTGGGCAGATCAATAACTGGGCCAGAGCCTACGTGGGTGTGTCGGGTAGCGGCTGACAGGTAAGTGAGACGGGACGGGACAGGCAGTGGACTTGGCCAGGTGCTTTGGATTCAGTTCAGCGGCTGACTGGGGCTCCTGCCGCCACCTCCACAGCTTCTGCCAAGAGCAGAGGAGGCACACAGACTGGCAGAGCAGTGGAGGTGCTACTCATAGTAACACACACACACACACACACACTGACGTGCAACAAGACATACACACACACAGACAGACATACACACACACACACACAGATGCAAACACCACCCAGACGTACACAGCAGTGGCAGACACATAGTCATGCATACAAATGCATATGCATATATGCAGCAGTGTCTCTTCCATTCAGACACACACACACACACACACTACCAGCAGGGCAACAGCGCAGGACAGATGCCAGCTACCGCCACTATCTACACACGCTGGCAGTAAGTGAGGACGGCATGGGTGTCAGTTTGACAGATAGTCTGGAATCTTCCGTTTCTCACATTCCCGCCTGTTCATTTCACACTCCCTTGGAGGCACACACATGCAGGCACACACACACACACACACACACACACACACACACACACACACACAGACACTGGAAACAACTATAAACTAAGCATATGGAGCACAGTGTTACCTCCCACACAAACAGCCTGCCTCCCAAACCCCCCATACACATATACACACGAGTTACTCCATCACCATCCCTCCACCCATAAATACACAACACAAAGCATATGCTCCACCATGTTCACATGTACACACAGCTAAAAACCCTCTAAATCAGGGTCATCCACGCTACTTAGCATCTCTGCAGATGAGCCAGTGTGTGTGTGTGTGTGTGCCATCACTACCCCCTACTGGTGCCCCAGTGCCATGCCCCCCCCCCCCGTGTGTGTGCAAAGCCTCAGTATACAGTTGCATGTGACCTATGTAACACATAGATAGCCGAGCTGCTGTTACTCCTAATATGAGCATAGCTGTGTGTGTGTGTGTGTGTGTGTGTGTGTGTGTGTGTGTGTGTGTGTGTGTGTGTGTGTGTGTGTGTGTGTGTGTGTGTGTGTGTGAGAGAGAGAGTGCTTGAGTAAAGAAGACAGGAGACAGAGTGTGAGTATGGGCCAGCCTGAGGCATGCCGTGGGGAGAGCCATTGACACGGGGAGGATCACTAGACCTCTGAGCCCAGCATTCCCAGTCTAACCACGCATACACACAAGCTAGATTACAGCCACTAAAACATTCATGTGCTTAGTACACACCCCTATGCTCCCCTGTCTGGATGTTCAAATCATTTTCTGTGCGTGTGCGCAATGTGCGTCTGTGCATGTGCATGATATATGTATGTGTTTGTGTTATATTTATTGTGTGATTGTGTGTGACTGTGTGTGTGTGTGGCTGGACTCAGCCACAGCACACCCCTATTAACCTCTCCCCCCCCTCTCTCTCTCCCTCTCTCTCTCTCTCTCTCTGCAGGGAAACAAACCCAGTCAAGGGCTCACCAAACTGGTAATAAGTCTGCACTGGTCTTCAACTGTGAGGTTCCAAGTTAATTATATTTAGCAGAAAAGGACAATCTCACAGACACCCATGAGAAAGTGTGTGTGCATGTGTGTGTATGTCTGTCTGTCTGTGTGTGTGTGTGAGTGTGTGTGTGTGTGTGTACGTGTGTGTGCACGTGCATGTGTGTGTGAGACAGTGAGAGGGGTTTTAGGATGGGATGAAACAGCAGGACAGGGTGCTGCCAATGAGGCAGGCCCAGACCTTAATACACATTTAATGGGCTCCACATTATCCAAGACGAGGCTCAGTGACCGCTGAGTCAACACCCAGCCTCCTCCTTCACAAAAAAAAAAAACAAAAAAAAAACACAAAATACGGCTCCGGCTCTCAAAAGAGCACAGCAGTGACAGCACAGGAATACTAATGGAAATTGATCGTGGGCACGGTGCATGTTTCCTCTGACCAGTAGAGGGCAGTGTCTCTACATTGATCACATACATGTAAAGCTCAAAACCAGCCAGTGAAAAGGGGCCGTAAAACAACAAAAACTAAAACACACAGATCATTTCATTTTCTAGAAACAGTAATTTTTCACAAAGCATTCCAACTCTGAAGTAAAACTCACAAAACAATACTGGGCTTTAGGCATTTATTTTCAACTGGCATGTGTGGTTTGAACCACCTGCTACAAGCATCACAGGGACAGCCTGAACGGGTGACACGAAGGGCCCCGTGCTTTATTAAATCTCATCATTTCGGGTATCACAACAAGTCACTGTCACCAAGAGTAATTCAGTGCACTTGTTTCCTGCCAAGGGGGGAGAGGGGGATAGGGAGAGTGGGGTGGAGAGAGTGGGAGAGGGAGAGAAAGAGGGAGAGGTTCACAGCAGGTAGGGGAGCACGCAATTCCTCTCTGTCAGTGACACTCATCACAACATTATGTTCACCCTGTCAACGCAGCCTATTAATTCTCTGTCACAGACAGACAACTGCGATGATGATTACAATGAAGCCAATTCGAGAGAAAGAGAGAGAGAGAGAGAGAGATAGAATAAACAGAGGAAGCAGGAGGCGAGTGAGGAGGGACGAAAACAGGGTGGGAGAAAGAGAGAGATAGAGAAATAGAGAGAGAAAAGGGAGAAAAGAGACAGATGCTGTAGAGAAATACAGAATGAGAGATGAAGAGAATGAAAAAAGAGAGAGAAAGATTGCTGCCATTATCATTACAGTTAATTAGAGTGATCACCATACCGCAGCAGTCAAGCCCTGTCAGCAGAGCCATCAATCGGCCCCCGTCGGAAAGTGCGGCACGAGAGAGAGAGAGAGAGCGCACTGAAGCATCAATTGTTGTGCATGAATACTCGATGGCGCCAGTGTGTCTGTGCCCCATCAAACACAAAATAAAAACACAAACACACATGATGGCACACAACAACATGCCCCCCCTTTCTCTCTCTCACTCTCTCTCTCTCACACACACACACACACACACACACACACACACACACACACAGTTACTCACATACCAAACACCCAAATACATGCTAACACCAGTTCCTGACATGTGCACATACGAAAGGGATTGCTTGGGGATTGGTATGAGTTCCAGGGCCCCAGAGACACACGTACGTCCCATGAAAGCTCCCGGCCCCCATCGGGCTCCCCTGGAGCTCCAGGGCCACAGCACACATGTCAGGGCCCTGGTCTGATCGCTCCAAACTCAATAAGCACACAGCCATGCCTCAGGTCAACAGACAGAACAGGCTGATCCACACGACTAATCCAATTGAGTCCACTGTCTCTCCTGTCCTCTCCTCTTTGCTTTTCGCCTGTTTCGCTCAGCCCTTCCAATTTCTTTCTTTCCTCTCTCTCAGCCTTCTTTTACTCAATTTTTATTAATCCTTTCATCCCTTTCTTTTGCTTGTCCTCTCCTGACGTATATCATCCATCTGTTTCTCTCTCTCTACATTCTCTCTCATCCCTCTGTATCATTTCCCATCTCTCTCACTGTCTTGTTATTCCTCCGTTTAACTTAAGCTATTATCAGCCCTCCTTCCCTCCCATTCAAATTCAAATTGAAAAAGCTCTTCGGTGGGATAACAAATAGGCACCTGCATGGCCAAAGCAGTCATTATGTACAGGACTACAAGTCCCAACGTAGTATTTACACACACTCTACATATCTCAGCTCAAGGCGTGCGTGCGTGCGTGCGTGCGTGCGTTGCAAGGTTCAGTGCACACATTCACATCTACCAGCCCCCTACTGTTCTACAGCTCAAGGTTCAATATAAACACTTAATATCAGTTCAGGAGGTAGAGACACTTCTCTCTTCTGAAGGGGCAAGTTGTAGTATGTGTGTGTGTGTGTGTGTGTGTGTGTGTGTGTGTGTGTGTGTGTGTGTGCATGTGCATGTGCATGTGCATGTGCATGTGCATGTGCATGTGTTGGATGTTTAGGCCCCGAGGTCTGCAACCCGCTTACTTGGCGAAGGTCCTGACTTTAGCCAATCAACACCCCTCCACAGGCTGGGCCCTGGGGCACCGCGACAACACAGCCGGCCAATCCGGAGCGCACTATAAATACCCCACAATCCTTTTGGTCGACGCCGGGCTTGTCACAGGCTTCACACGCTCGGGCCCTCTGGGAGCGCTTACGGGTCGTGTCACATTCGCGCCATGAATGCTCGAGAGGAACACACAAACACACACACACACAAACATACACACACACACACACGCACCCACACACACACACACACACACACACACACTTGTGGTGAGTGTGTGTCTCAGACTTGTGGTGAGTGTGTGTCTCAAACATATACAGTAGTGTTTGTGTGTGAGTGGTAGAATAAGGAACAAAATCAGTGAAAGAAAGGAAAGAGGTTGATGGAGGAAAAGAGGATGGGGAGAGATGGTAAGCAATGCAGTCAGAGAATTCTAGTCCATGCTACACTGGAAAGCCAACACATTCTACTCACACTAAAAATAGAGCCCTTGTGCCCTTCTCTACCCTAAAAGACCTTTACACATAAATGACCATGCATTCAGGCACACTCACAGTCACACACACACACAACTATGCTGCAAATCGGGCTGGCTGACATCCATTTCCACATCTCATTTGTGGTGGGTTTACTGCGGGACACATCATTATTAAAAGGCGACTCCTGCCTCTCCACTTGCATGTTTAATTAGAGAAGCCCCTGACTGAGGAGATGTATCGCCTCTGTGTTTTAATCAGGCCTAAATCCCCCTCCAACTGCAGACTCAAGGGGGCTTAAGGGGGTCTTACTCCAGGACTAGGCTACGGTGCTGTACACACATCCACACAGATGATGCTTGTCCAGGAACATCTTTTGCTGTGCTACCTTTGGCCTGTCTATACAGTACAAGCTGGGCTATGCTACGCTGGGTCTGGTTTTTGGGATTTCCATGTCGGTAATTAATAAATGTGAAGTCCATGTGAAGATCCAACCATAAAACCATAAAAATCCAACCGTAGAATAGGACATCTGCTTTGGATCTAGGGTCAACCAATCACAGCCTCAGTACGGGAATTCAAACTGCAGTCCTTTATGACAGTCATGAGGTTACTAAACCAATCCTGAGCACTTGGTGATGGGACAATTCCTCATAGGCAAGACTGAGGCAGTTTAGAAGTATCAGCTTCAGCAGCCAATAGCAGGTGAGCAGTGTGTGGAGAGGGGGCGGGGCCAGATAGGTCCCAATTCCCAAAATGAGGAAGAAGGTGTAAAGTTACGTTTAATCCATTTTAAGGCCATGAGGGGATTTTGCTGTCATTTAAAAAAAAAAAAAACTTCTGTCTGTGTACTAACTCTATGAACAGAGAAGAGATTTAGGGGTGTGATATACAGCTGGAGTCCATCTTTAGTCTCACAATCTCGGAGCCAGCATACCTGTCAAGCCACAGGGTCCAGTATGTGGGGATTGGGAGAGCAGGTGTTTAAGTAGACTGGTAATGAACCTCCCCCTGCCAACATCACATAACCATAAAAACCCAACAGTAGAGTAGGACGGAGTATTAGCGCGCCTCTCTCTGATATGTTACCGTCACCTACTGAGCCATATGGTTATGGTGGGAATCATTGCTAAATCGCACCCATATCTAGTGCCTCATATATTTACAATGGCCATTGGCTCAGAGAGAGATGCCTGTCTCCTTGGTAACTACAGAGGTGCTGTCTGTGTGTGCTGGTAGGGGGAGGTGTGTGCGTGTGTGTGTGTGTAGGTACATGTGCGTGTGTGTAGGTGCATGTGTGTTTGTGTTTCTGTGTGTGTGTGTGCATGTGTGTGTTTGCATTGGTGTGTGTGTGTGTTTCCTTGAGCTGGTATATTGGTGGTGGGGAGAATGTATGAGCAGCTGTCCAATGTCAGGATCTGTCACATGCACCATGAGAAATCTAAAGAGCCCCTGGCTGAACTTATGACACACACACACACACACACACACACACACACTCTGTACCATACATTTGCAAAAAGTAAATATTAGAACACAGACATATACTGTATATTCATGACCACATTCACAAACATTTACACGTCAGAGACAGACAGACACACACACACACACACACACACAGACACACACACACACAAACTAACAGAAAACACCGTCACCAATCTCACTCACACATACACTTGACTTAACAAGCACATAGGGAGCACACGTGTGTAGCATACAAACACATGGATCTTGGAGGCCTTGCCTAGAATTCACACGATGGATACTTCATCTTCCACCTCTAAATCATTCTGTATCACTCCCTCAATTTCTCTCTCCCTCACCATCCTTTTCTCCTCTCCCTCATTCTCCTTCTCACTCGCCCCTAATTCTCTCTCTCTCTCTTTCCTCTGTCTCCTTCAGACATTTTTTAAACAGACACTCAATCTGAACGTCCAGCCCAGGACTGACGCGAGCACTCCTGACTCTACCCACTCTCTCTGGGCTCGGCCTGGATGAACCCGCCTACGGCCAGCCCCAACCCTTCACACACACACACACACACACACACACACACACACACACACACACAGTGCACACACACACACACACACACACAGTGCAGTGGAATAATAATGCTGCTCCTTCCTCCACTGCATACAGCAGCAGCAGAGCGGCCCACTGCCTGATGCAGGAGACAAGCTGCTCTGCCCTGGCCTGACTGAGAGTGGTGGGGTGTGTGCCATCATGGATCTCGCTCTCTCGCTCTCTCGCTCTCTCTCTCTCAATTCAAAGGAGCTTTATCAGCATGACTGTTTGGATACAGTGTTGCCAAAGCCAGTGTTACAGATAACACAGTAGAATAACAAAAGAAAGAAAATAGACATACAGCATATGGTATATAGGTATACTACATATAGGTATAACATGTGAACATAGAATAAATAATAGCGTGTGTGTGTGTGTGTGTGTGTGTGTGTGTGTGTGTGTGTGTGTTTGTGCGTGTGTAGGTCTGTGTACACATATATACATGTACACACATACAGTACATATACATACATACACACACATCTGTGCACAGGAACATGTATGTGTTCAGACAGGTCTCTCTCTGATCTCTGATCTCTTGACATACACCGGGGGAGGGACTCCAAAAATCACGATACATCGATTTGATCGAATAAAGCAGTTCAACAAAATAGAGGAAGAGGAAAAAAAAAAAAAAAAAAAAACTCAGCAATGCTGACGCGACACGTTATGTTTTAACTCAATGGCAGACACGTCTGACAGACCGACTTGCCAGGATTTATGACTAAGGCCCTTTAGTCACCCCTTTCAAAACGCATGGGAGCCGCTGAATATAACGAATATAACCTATAAGAGCCGCAGAGCCCCGCCGGTCACTCTGCCCTCTGGACGTGGCTTTGCCCGGCATCGGCAGCTTTTACACGGATTCCATTTACATCAACAAACCACGGAACACGCCTTACGACAAGCCAGAAAATAAAACTAAATCAAAAGAAACACGGGCTTTGATGACAGTGTGAATCTTGACAGATATCAGCCTTGCATACAAAGAGCATAGTAGGCACCTGTGCAGCACAGACCACAATTGTTCCTCCTATATCTTCCTGCACCACACACACACACACACTCATGACTAGCTTATCAGTAGCATCACAAAGACCTCTGTTTAATTCATCTTCCTTGTGTATCAGATTGGGAGAACAGTCATTTCAAATTCCTGTCTATAGAGTGCAGTGTGGAGGGCGGATGTGTGAGTGAGACGGCACTGTATTAATATATGTGTGTGTGTGTGTGTGTGTGTGTGTGTGTGTGTGTGTGTGTGTGTGTGTGTGTGGAGGTATGAGATTTATAAACTATAAGGGGATCAGACGGAGGAAAGACATCATCAGAGGAGGCGGGATGGGCAGAGGAGAACGAGAGGGGTGGAAATGACAGAGGATGCAGTGCAGCAGGAACAGGAGCTGATGAGACACACACACACACACTCACGCACACGCACACACACACACACATAAGACACACACTAATAAAAAATATGCAAACAAATAACCTAATCACATTCACATATAAAGAGAACACACACGTGCATACACACAGACACTCACTCGTACATACATACATACATACATACATACATACATACATACATACATAACATCAAACATACACACATAAGACACACACAAATAAAAAATATGCAAACAAATAACCTACTCACATTCACATATAAAGAGAACACACACGTGTGCATACACACACACACACACAATTATGGAATTATCCAGAGCACAATGAGGAGAGGGAAAGAGTCTGGTCACGAGGGGAAGTGGAACAGGAAGTAAGTCATAAACCACACAGTCTGGGATTGTGGTCTGGTGTGTGTGTGTGTGTTTTATAAGTGTACAATACACAGCTCCCACCTTCCCCGCCCCGTCAGCACAGAAGGTGAGGATTGGGACCCTATAAAACACATTCTGGGGCTCAGGTCTGGAGTGTCCAGAAGCCCTGGACCGGTCTCACACCTCTCTGGCTTTCGCGGAGGAACACAGGCGGCTCTCTGTGCGCCAGACTGGGCTGTGAGCTGCTAAACTGCCGTGCACTCAGCCGCTGAAGGCAGGCTCTGTGCGTTCCACACGCAGAAAATACATATCCCACGTGGTGCGGTCTGCTCCGTGTCTTGCCACAGCTTCTCTGGGACGCCATTGTTAAGAGATGGAGTGTTTTTGTTATTTTTACCTAACGCCCGGAGGCCAGTCACACAGAGTACTGTAGCAAGGCCGGGAGGGAACTGTGACAGCACAGTCTGTGATGACGTGGGAAGAGTTGTTCTCGATCATGAATAGACTAAGGTCAAAGCACACAGCTCTTGCTTCTTCATACTGCTTGGGCAAAACATTCCCGCCTATTTCTAGAAACATCTGTCATTCAGTATCATACAACTTTTGGGACTATGGATTGATTTGAAATATCCTATTTGAAGAATCCACACGTCATTCTGGGTGGAAAATAAAATTGCTCACACCAAACAAAGTTCCCTCCTAACTGAAGATCCATTGCTGGTGCTGTACCGCTGAGTTTCTAGAAGGCTCTGAGAGAGAGAAACATTCTTGAATAGTGCCAGTACGAGCAACCCCGAGACCTCGCCCTCTCTTATGCCATATAAAGAGAGAGATGGAAATCTTTCATAGCGGTTTAATGAAAGAAAGGGAGAGATAGGCGTGTGTTGCAGGGAGGAGAGGGGAACGGGTGGTAGAGGTTTCCCTTAGGCTAGATATGTCTCACCTCTGTATGCGAGATGCCTTAAGGTACGGAGCGAGCACCCATATCATTTCCAAAATCATTTAAAAGAAGCACCCACAGATGCACCCTTAAGAATTGGGATCATGCAGGACGTGGAATATCATTTAGAAAACCCCCAAAACTACAGCAGTTCTCTCAGCAGTGTTCTTTATAATTTTCCCTTTTTAAATATTCTCACCCTCTGTTGCCATTAAATTAGGAGTGTGTCTTTCAGGCATTTAAGCAATTAGCTGATTGAGTACAATTTCCATTTCACAAAGTTTGGTTGTCCCTCATCATATGCAGATATAAATGGAGTATTTGATTTGTACAGGAAGTGTGAGGAATGCCCTTAAGCCTGTACTTTTCTCCTGCTCTGTTTAATTTTAAAACACTTTTTTTCTTCTTCTTTCTCTTTTGAAAGTGTTCAGACAATGGAAAGTGGGATTCGATTTTTGCTGATGTCAGGGAACACTGATGCAGGTTCGCCTGGCCTCAATAACCTTCCCTCAACTCCACATCCCCGAAACACAGCTTGATACAGCTGAGTCTGTCAGACTAAAGTACTGACACCAGACCATGTCCACGAACAAGCATTTCACTACCCTAAAATAAACATCAACTGTCATATAGTCACACACAAACACAAACGCACACGCACACGCACACACACACGCACACACACACAGGTTGAGATATATCATTGCCTTGCTTTGGTTGTTCAGTTCATGTACAGTACATGTACATAACATACAAAAACAGCTAGGGACAATGTGTATGCTGTTCAATAAATATACAATGAATATTTATGGTAGTGTGATTGTTGACCTTCAGCTTTGACTGGAGTGCGATTGCATCCACGCTGGCTGAGCCATTTTGTCAACAGTCATCCTCTCTATATAACACAAGTCTAGCCATCCAAACACTCATGGCCAACCCCTCTGAACGCCGTGCTTTACAGATTGCCTACTTCACAGGCGACGTACACGCCGGTGTATTTGGAACACCAAGTCCTGACCTTGGGTTACGATTGTGGTTTGTATGGGCGGCCTGTGTGTCTTTATCAGTCCTTACAATCGCAGTGCAGCTCAAATACTAAAAGGCTTGACCTTCAAACCGGAGATTCAAGAAACAGCTTTGATTCGGCGCTGGACGATCTGTCTCGCGCGTCCAGCGATAATGATAGATTCTAAAGACAGCAGCAGCATCTCAGCATCACAGGAGCGACGTGAAGGCACACAGCACTATCAAGAACCAAACCGTGCCATTTTTGAGTGAGAAGAAAGTTCTAGAACTCCCGCCACAGCCACTTAGATGAGAACAACAACGCTGAAGTTGTCATTACACTCGGTGTATCTGCAGGGCTCTACTAAAACACTGCCATCAAAGTGTTCTCAAGAAATAACATGAGCAGTGCTGCCGAGAACCTCTTCTCCAGCTCAGAGTAGTCCTCAAGTATGAGAGGCTCTTGCAAAAACTTCCTCTTGTGTTGGCGAGTTTCAGCTCAGTGGTCTGAGTGGGACCAATTGTGACCTTAAAAATCCACTCTCTCTGGAGGAGGATGAAGATGAAGACCCCCCCCCCCCCCCTTGCTCGATGGAGAAGGTGAAGATCCCACTCTCAGAACGCCAGCGGGGAGATGTCAGCTAAGCCAGTTCATCTAAGCGACCATTGAAGGTAAAGCTCTCCACCTCCAAGTGCTATGGCTGAAATGTCACTACTATGCTATCCACAGGAGACAGAGAGAGAGAGAGAGAGAGAGAGAGAGAGAGAGAGAGAGAGAGAGAGAGAGAGAGAGAGAGAGAGAGAGACCAGATACACTAAACCACAGTTGTGACAGAAAAAAACCCTCCCATACTGTGCTCATATGGAAATATTTGTATAAATCGAATTCTTCCAGATGTGTCTATAGGTGTTATTAAAGCACACACACACATAAATAATAAACCACACACACAGACACACACACACACACACACACACACACACACACCTTACACACATAGACACACCTTACACACACAGTATATAGGTACCATTTCAAATTTATTCATCAATGTATGTATTGATGTAATATTGATTGATAGATACTACTGATGTTTTAGCAGGAATTAACAAGACATAAGCAAGACTGAAGCGTAAAGGAATTTACACTGTCCCTGTCTCTAACATGATGCAACAATGTGTTTATCCATGTGTTTTTCTATGCTTCACACATACACTAGTGAAACATAAAAATGTTCCTCATTTTCCCCTCATTTTAACAGCCGTAATGCGTGCTGCTAGTGTAAATCGATACTCCACACACAACAACGGGTTGACCCCGCCTTCACCTTGATACCACCTCTAGCCACTCTCTAGCACCAAGTGGCTGAACGTTTAGGTTGGGCCAGAAATCAGCAGCACCAAGACAGGCCCCAGGTGGCACCAGTTAGCACCCGCAACTGAAGGTGTGAAAGCAGTTAGCCCCGGCACGGCCTAGCTAGCTCGGCTATGGCTCGACGGTCTGAAGCCGGCTACTCTGATTCTAATGGAATTCTATCGCTAACTATAGACAGATTCAGATGGACGACTGAAAAAATGCCAACGGCTCTGTTCTAGATCTCCAGTAATAGATCATCACAATCATATGCTTATCATACTGTAGTCAAAGTCTACCTCTCATGATAGCAGCTGACTCTAGATTGGATCTGGTGCAAGCCCATGCCAGACCAGGGCTAGATCTGCTGTGTGACAAAAAAATGTTTTAGCTTAGAAACTGCATAACATTGCTTAGAGCGCCTTTGGATTTTTTGCAGTGTACAGTAATGGAGGTACAGTATACTGTACACTGCAAAATAAATCCAAATCTTAAAGGCGCTCTAAGCGATGTTACGCGGTTTCTACACTGGAACAGGTTGTTATGTTTTTACGGTCCAGGTTGGACCAGGTTGTTTTTGTTGCAGTTTTTGGAGTCGGGGCTGATTACAGTGTATTCAGGGCACAGGCAGCTAGCGGATGGTGAGGTGATGTTTGGTGTATGTGACAAAAAATGTTTTAATGTCTTGTTTTTAGTATCTACAACTATTAATAAAACAAAGCTTTTTTTGCAGTGTAAAATGCCTGGCCATGAAAAATAAAACAATGAAATGAGTTTGCACAAAAATATCCAGCAGTTAAACAGCTTTTTCTTCTGTTCCTACAGTAGACTCCACTACCATGAAAGAAACAAGCCTAGTAATGTATAAACTAGGGTTGTCAATCGATTAATAAATGTAATCGAATTAATTACATACTCTGTGATTAATTAATCTAAATTAATCACATATATAATTTTTGCTGTGAAAGTATTTTAAATATTTTAAATTCAAATGAATCATTGAATAATCAGCATTAGTGACATTAAAGTTCAAAAACTCTTTTATTATTATTTTCACTGCTCAAATAATGGCCATAATAATCTATGATATGACCTAATATGCTGAGGAAATAAATTCAAAAGTGTTTCCGGAAGAAGTTTTTTTTTTTTTTCACATACAAGGCATTTCAAGCCACAAATATAACCTAGGGGACACAATGAAAATAAATTAACACTCCCCTCAATGTCAACACTATTTCATTGCATTGATGTTTTGCAGATTTTTATCAACACCATCAGGCCGTTTTTTTAAAGTAAATGTTCCATTTCCAGTTTCCGGTTGTGGGGCAGCCGTGGCCCACTGGTTAGCACTCCGGACCTGTAACTGGAGGGTTGCCGGTTCGAGCCCCGACTAGTTGGAACGGCTGAAGTGCCCTTGAGCAAGGCACCTAACTGCTCCCCGAGCACCGCTGTTGTAGCAGGCAGCTCACGGCGCCGGGATTAGTGTGTGCTTCACCTCACAGTGTTCATTGTGTGCTGAGTGTGTTTCACTAATTCACGGATTGGGATAAATGCAGAGACCAAATTTCCCTCACGGGATCAAAAGAGTATATATACTTATACAATCAATGATCTAGGCAGCACATTTTCTTCTCTCTCCTTCATTTTACAGTCTAATGGTTACTGGCTAGAACGGCTCGGGGTCAAAGGTCATACGGAATCGATTAATCTGCTCTATTTTTTTTAATCAGTTATTTTTTCTTAAATTAATTAATCGAAATTAATCAGTTATTTTGACACAGCCCTAGTATAAACCTTAAAATGGCCCACTAGACAACGGTAAGTATGTAAGGATGAAAACGATGAAACGTTTTCAGCAACCCTGAAAGCTGCAATCAAAACAAACCATGCCTACAAGAAATCATTCCATTTTGAGCAAGGGCTCTATATAAGGCTTCTCAGAGAGCCCATTTGAGCAACGGCACCACTGACACGCTTTAATCTAAGATACCTCTGTCTCTGATTGCCTCATCATCACCTGTGTTTGAGCTTGTGAAGCACATGAGCCTTGGGCGGTGGGAAGCCATGTTTATTGTGCGTCGAGGTGTGTGGGCGGATGCGTTTGTTTCTAGGTGTGTGTCCCTGTAGGTGAGTGTGTATGCATATTGTGTTAATGCAGATGCATGTGTTTATGTATGCATATGCATGCAATCTCTCTCTCTCTCTTTATGTGTACGTCAGGAGAATGAGCCATCAATCACTTATTCAAGCTCAAGGCACGGACGGCCCCTCCCCCTCAACTCAGCTAGATGTGTTTCCTGAGATCAACACACACAGACACAGACACACACACACACACACACACACACACACACACACACACACACACATCAGGGGACATGCTGCACAGGCAGATTATAGCGCCATTTCTTTCATCCTAAACACATCTGAGCAAAGATGCATGAATATGTAAAGCTTAGGCAGCTGCTTAACACCAATTACAAACATACCAACCCTGCAGCCAGCCAGACAGACACACACACACACACACACACATACAAGCAATGTTCTTTCCCATCCTTGCAAATAATTACAGCAAGCCACCAACATAGCCTTACACGCAGAGTTCCTTAACAAGCCGATGCGTAAGCCCACCCCACTTCACTCTCCCCTCCATCCACCCTCACCGCTCCACCATGAGAGCCCATCTGTCTCCAGCCCATCCCTGCAGGACTCGGGGCCCAGCGAGGTCTGCTGTGCTGATGGGGAGGAAAAAGCAGAAGGCCTGCTCCGGCGACTGGGAGATATCGATGAGTAACAAGGGAGGAACAGTGATTCACGGTGGATCGTGTGGTGCCCCGCGGGTACGGACTGACAGCAGAAGGGCCCCTCGTCACAGCATGCCTACCAGGCAGGTGCTGGTGGTTGGGGTGGTGGTGCTGGTGGCGGTGGTGGTGGTAGAGCTGGAGGTGGTGGTGGAGGTGGTGGTGGTGGTAGTGGTAGTGGGGGTGGTAGTGGTGGTGGTAGTTGTAGTGGAGGTAGTGGTGGAGGTGGTGGTGGTGGTAGAGGTGGTGGTGGTAGTGGAGGTAGTGGTGGAGGTGGTGGTGGTGGTAGAGGTGGTGGAGGTGGTGGTGGTGGTAGAGGTGGTGGTGGTAGTGGAGGTAGTGGTGGAGGTGGTGGTGGTGGTAGAGGTGGTGGAGGTGGTGGTGGTGGTGGTAGTGGGGGTGGTAGTGGTGGTGGTAGTTGTAGTGGAGGTAGTGGTGGAGGTGGTGGAGGTAGAGGTGGTGGTGGTGGAGGTGGTGGTGGTGGTGGGGGTGGTAGTGGTGGTGGTAGTTGTAGTGGAGGTAGTGGTGGAGGTGGTGGTGGTGGTGGAGGTGGTAGTGGTGGTGGTGGCGGTGGTGGTGGTAGTGGAGGTAGTGGTGGTGGTTGTCTTCATCTTGACTTGAGGGGGGTAGTGGAGCAGGCTGGAAGATGAGCCTGGGCTGGGTTTAGTAACAGATGTATGAGAGCGAAATGGTTTCTGGTCTCAGGACAGCCAATGGAGAGAGGAGGAGGAGAGAGAGAGAGAGAGAGAGTGGATGAAAGAGAGCGAGATTGAGAAAAAGGGATTGAGAGCTAAGGAACAAGAGAGAGGGAGATGAAGAGGGTAGGGGAGGCGGAGGAGCGGGATGTATGGATGAACTGAGATGGAGAGGAGAGGAGAGAGTGTGAGGGATGAAAAGAGAGGAGGCTGGAGAGAGAAAGAGGGAGAGATAAGAGGAGAGAAAGAGAGAGATCTAGGCTACTGTCTGAATGCAAAAGAGGAAGGCTGGAAAGCACTCTATGTTTAGCCAGACATTCCATTCCACGGCGCGTGTCGGCAGACTGAATAAGAGAAGAGAAGAGAGGAATGGAATGACAGACAGTCGAAAAGATGGAAAGAGAGAGAGAGAGAGAATAAAAGAGAGATGAGAGGAAAATGCGAGCGAAGAGAAGAAATGACTACAGAGACAAACGAAGAACGAGACAGAAGAAAGATCAAGTGTGAATGCGAGTGAGCGAACGACGGAGCGGGTGCAGGAGCACGGCAAAGGAGAAGGAGAGAGCGTGAAGCAGCGCTTCAGGGCTGAGTGCTTATATAAGAGCTTTACATACGCGCTCTCTAACACTGTGGCAGAGCTAGATCCCCTGCCCATGGTGATAGGTTTCATTTTAATGAGGTAGAAGCAGACCCGGAGCACTGCGGCCGAGCGAATTAAATCCTCCCGCAGCTCAATGGGGGTCACCGAGCGCGCGGTACAAGTCGTAAAGGCCCATAATTACAGAGCGGCACAGGTGCGCTGCCAAATAGGCCTGTTTAATTTCTACATCTGTCATAATGCCACGGCAACTTGGGCATGGCCATCCTCCGAGACCTGAGGGGAATGGAGGAAGCAGCCGAGACAGACAGACAGACAGACAGACAGACAGACAGACTTTTTTTTGTAGGTAAACATTTTTGTTCCTCTTCAGCATTGGCAAAACAAATTCATGCCATTCAAGTCATGCATATAAAGCTCACTTTAACTGAATTGAATTTAACTGACTTGAACAGAATTTAATCTAGTTGAACTGACTTGAATGGAATGGAATTGAATTGACTTGAATACCTATAAGCACTTCTGTGTGCAGTGGGTGGCCACATTTCACTGGAGAAACTGGAAAGCAAAAGGCTGTGCCATTAGATCAGGCTCCATGATCACTGTCGTCTCTCTCAGTTTATCCTTCCCTCTGACCTTTCTCACTCGCTCTCTCGCTGTGAAGGACTTTGTCAAGTGGGTGTAATTCTGACCTGAAATTTGAATGAATTTGGTTTGGCTGACAGGGCCAGTGAGAGGTCAGCGAGTGAGGCTGTCTGGGAGACCGTCTCTCTCGGTCAGGGTCACGGGCCCTGGAGGAAATGAGCACTGGGCTGCTTGTTTCAAGAGTCTCTGATTTCCTTTAATCCGCCGTGTGCGCTGATGTGTTAAATTGCGGTGGTGTGAGGAAATAACAGCCCGTCACACAGTATGACACACCCTTGCCATTACAGACACAATCGGGTCGTACCGTCTAGTAACAGCAATCTCCTTCTAACCTATCTCCAAATAAAGACACAGAGGGAGAGTGTGTGTGTGTGTGTGTGTGTGTGTGTGTGTGTGTGTGTGTGTTTGTCTGTGTGTGTGTGAGAGAGAGAGGGGGGGGTGAACTTCTTGAAAGGAGAGGGAGTGAGAGAAAGTGAGAAAAATCACTGAAGCTTCATCTAATGCCATTCTAATACCAGACAATTTCCCCTCTCGCTAAAGAACAATTTAGCCCCCCACTCTACCTAACTATCACATTAGTCATGAAGCATCACTTATGGCAACAAAGCCATGCCCCCAGTAAGCGCTTCCTCCACAGCACTCTGGGTCTGATGGCAGAGATAGGGAGAGCACTCACACTGCACAGAGGAAACTGTATTTATTTAATCTAGGCATATTTAATAGGGGCAATGCACATTGATACACAAAAAAGTAAATATGCCAAAAAGTTATTTCACATCTGTTGATCCTGAAGTCTCAAGAAAACTGCCCTTTGATGACAATGGTATGTATTGTGTGTGTGTGTGTGCGTGTCTGTTTGTGTGTGTGTGTGTGTGTGTGTGTGTGTGTGTGTGTGTGTGTGTGTGTGTGTATGTGTGTGTGTGTGTGTGTGTGTGTGTGTGTGTGTGTGTGTGTGTGTGTTAGTGACTGTATGCAGTGTCCCTTCATGACGTTTTGCAACAGCCGCCCCATAGGACAGACGGCGCGTATGAGTAAACCAGGATATAAAAATGAACAGTCACAGGGCGTCTGTGCAACCAGCCGGGACCGGCACGTGTGTGTGTGGGTGAGTGGGTGTGCTTGGTGTTTGTGCCTGGGTTTGTGTGGCCATGTATGGGTGTCCGAGTGTGAGTGTGTGTCCATGCACGTGTGCATGTTTGTAAGAGCACAGTGAGTGTGTGTGTGTGTGTGTGTGTGTGTGTGTGTGTGTGTGTGTGTGTGTGTTTGAGTGAGTATATATGTGGAAGAATATTTCTGTGGGACTGTGTGTGTGTGTGTGTGTGCGTGTGTGTGAGTGAGTGAGAGTGTGTGTCCATGCACGTGTGCATGTTTGTAAGAGCACAGTGAGTGTGTGTGTGCGTGTGTGTGAGTGAGTGAGAGTGTGAAAGAGTAAGACCATGTGAGTGGTAGCCTAATAACAGATTTGTGTTTGGGAACCCCCTGTTCTCTCCCTCCACCTGGCCACTCTATTAGCCCCACACTGAGCACTGAGGGAACCTGCTGATGAAGATGCAGCCCTGGCTCTGCCACCTGCCTGGGACTCTCCACTTCAGTGTTGTGGCCCCCCCTCCATCTCACACACACACACACACACACACACACACCCCTCCAGAGAACAGGTGGGAGCCATGCTATAAAATGGAGGTCTGTTGATGAGGGCTCTTAACTGGGGAATAATAATCCAGCTATAGCTGAAGGAATAACACACACACACACACACACACACACACACACACACACACAAACATACACACAAACATACACACACACACAGCCACATGCCAGTCTTCCATCTCATATGAGGCCAGAAGAGTCTTTTCATTTGGCCTCATTAGGGAAACACTCGCTCACAAGGGCCCTGGAAACAGTGTAATGGTGCAACTCACTGCACTTCACACAGTGGAAAGGTGAGAAAATGGATTGAATCTGGCTTATTACAGCTGCCACAAGCGCAGACTTCTCTTAATGGTCTGTTTCTCTCTCTCTCTCTCTCTCTCTCTCTATCTCTGTGTGTGTGTGTGTGTGTGTGTGTGTGTGTGTGTGTGTGAGAGAGAGAGAGAGCTTCAACATGGACAAAAAGGGCCCTTGAGTGATACTTGAGACTATAACAGATTAAAATCACATCCTCCTGCCGCATACTCCTCCATTCTGTGATTCTGAGATTCTTGCCACAAGCTAAGAGGAATGAATTCATATTGGGGCTTGAGAAGTGACACGTGTGTCACCTACAGTGGCTGAAGTTGTGCAAGTGGAGCAAATCAAATCACCACCAACAACAATAATGAAGCAGTCTCAGTGTTGAATGGTCTCTTTTATCAAATCTACGGCACAATCATGTGCAGTGCAAAGATTTAGCAGCAAGCCTCGGATGCTCATAATGCAACACACCTAAAAAACACCCTACGGACACATGGGCAATTATAGATCAGGTTTCATATTATGTTGCCGTAATCCCTCTCTCTCTCTCTCTCTCCTCTCTCTCTCTCTCTCTCTCTCTCTCTCTCTCTCTCTCTCTCCTCTCTCTCTCTCTCTCTCTCCTCTCTCTCTCTCTCTCTCTCCTCTCCTCCTCGCTCTCTCTCTCTCTCCTCTCTCTCTCTCCTCTCTCCTCCTCGTCTCTCTCTCTCTCTCTCTCCACACACATTCTCTCTCTTTCCCTGATGTCCAATGTGGGCTCTCTCTGACTAATAAGCAAGCTGTATGAAATCATTCTACCCCATTAAGGCAGCCTTGCTCCTTGCTCCAAGCAAAGCAGCCACACATCTTCAAACAACCGAGCAAACGGACAAACCAAGAAACAAACCAAAACAAAAGCCTCAAAAGTAGAAGTGCATAGATGTGTCCATTCCCATGTCCATTTGCCTTCCCTTTGCTTGATCAATCAGCGCCCACCCCCATTCAATTACCTGCCTTGCTGTCAATAGACCTTGATCCAAATCAATGCTGGACAATAGTGAGGATGAGTGGGTGCCAGAAATAGATGGCTATTCCATCCGGACGTCCCCTGCCCACCCAAGAGACAAGCAGCGAGAGAGGGAGAGGAGGAGAGGGAGAGAGGAGGAGGGGAGAGGGGTGAGGAGGGGTGGAGGACACTGAAGAGGAGGAGGAGGAGGGGTGTGGATGAGTGTTAAATTCACCCCATCAGCAAAAGGTTTACAGCCCAAGTTGAGCCATTATCAGCAGGAGAAGAGGGGAGAGCTGTGTGTGTGTGCGTGTGTGTGTGTGTGTGTGTGTGTGTGTGTGTGTGTGTGTGTGTGTGTGTGTGTGTGTGTGTGTGTGTATCTGTGTATATGTATGTGCTCATACAAGTTTATGAGAATGTGCGAGTCTTTGACACTTGAGCCACTATCTGTGCAACTATATCCATGTGCTGCATACTTTATGAATGTGTGTGTATGAGTGTATGAGTGTACGTGCATGCGTGTAAGAGAGAGACAGAGAGAGAGAGGAAGAGGAACAGAGATGTGTGTGTGCGCGTGCGTGCGTGTGTGTGTGTACGTGTGCATCACTTGATCTCTGACCGAGGTGTCCCTTGAGGAGTAGACTGATCCAGCGGATGACAGCAGAAAGGAAAACCACCACTTTCCACCCCCAGCCGGAACCTCAGAACAAACACACACACACACACACACACACACACACACACACACACACACACACACACACACAGTCAGCTGAGCGCAGGTGACAGGGCCACAGAGTGTTTTATGAGTCTATGTGAAAGACAGTGGGGGAGCAGAAGTAAGGAAGACTGCTACAGTATGCCGTAGTGAACATGGCCTCTGCATTGCTGCACTGGTGTTGTCAGTGGGAGATCAGTGGAAGCCAGTAAAACTCACCGTGACAGCAACATGGCTGTCTGATGGCAGATAGCCTGTGGACAACCTTGTGGAGGCTTGCATGCACAATTGCACATATACAAAACACACACACACATACAAACACACACACACCTAAAAAAATGATTTCAGATTTAAAAAATCTCCATACAGTGATTATTTGGAAGGGGTCAAAGGCTGAATGGAATGGCACTCTGTTTACCATGGAAACAACCAGACACTAATGACCATTACCAGGGAAATGTGTGCAAACATGGATGATACATCTAGAATGGCGAAGCCCATGAGAAAAGAGTCACAGCCGGAAATCTGGACAGAATATTTGACCGTGTCCAATTATAAAACTATCAATTATGAAGTAAGCGTGGTGGTGCTGCAAGCTCAGCTGTGTTGGACAGCAGTTTAGTGTGTGATTTTGGAGAACTGTTCTTCAGTGCTCTGCTGGTGTGACGCAGAGGGTCAGGCCCGGTGAGATGGAGGTAGGGGATCAATGTCACTGGCTCATAGCTCACAGAGAGGGGGTGAGGGGGTGAGAGAGAGAGAGAGAGAGAGAGAGTGTGAGTGAGAGAGAATGAAATGAGAGATCACATGGGAGTTGAAAGAGCAGGAGAGGGATTGAGAGAGAGAGAGAGAGCATGAGCAAGGGCAAGAAAAAAATGATGAACAGATTGTGAGACAACAATTTGGGAGAAAGAGAGATGTCATATTAGTCATTACAGGGGAGAAATTGGCCCGTGAGGAATGAGAGTTGGAGATTAAAAAAGGCATCGGTAAGATTGAGAGACCTCGTTTCTATGCAGGGCATTACCTCCGAGAGCCAATCAAAGTGATCAGCGAGAGAGCTGCCTGCCTCTATCTTCAGTAGAGGCAGAAACTACAGGAGGAGCTGCTGCTGGATGCTGGCTGGGTTTGCGAGTTATCAGGCAGTGCATTATGGAGAGATGGAGGGAGACAATTTGTGGGACTGCCGTACTTTTCCGTTTATTGCCCGTGTCTTAGACATCGATTTTACAAAATGTCTTCAGCTATGAGGGTAATACATGGGCAGGGCTATGTGAGTGCATTTCTCTTTTCCATTTTTCTTCCTGATGTATTGGGCACTGCGGTCAATGCACAGATGTGGTCAATGTGGTTAACGTGGTTGACGCACAACATTGCCAGTGTGGTTAACGTGGTTATTGCACAACATGTAGTTCATACACAATGTGGCTCATACACAGGGACTTCTATCTATCCTGGAGAGACAGAAGAAAGAGGGGGAGTGGAAGAGAAGAATGAGGGAGAGAAACAAGGAGAGAAGGACAGAATGGGCAAAAGGACTATGAGAGTGGCTGAGTGAGGAGAGGGGGATTGTGGAGGTAAAATAAAAAAGGATAAAGGGAAGGAGGCATGAAGCAGATGGAGAAAAGAGGAGATGAATAGAAGGAGAGTGAGAGCGGTATCTGTTTACACACACACACACACACACACACGCACACACAACTCAGGGATATCTGAGTTAGGGATATCTGGCTTTTGGGTGAAATTTTATGTTTCAGTACAGAAAGTACTGAAACATTGAACTGTTGGACATGCACATTCAAACGTTTAGAGAAGGTTCACCTGTAAAGGTTATAGTGGATTTTAGGTTCATCCTGAAATTTCACCCGAAAGCCAAATATCCCCGACTTTTTGTGAGTAGTGTATATTAGTAGATCGAGAGAGAGGTGAGTGACACAGATAGACAGAGAGACAGAGAGACAGATCTAGAGGGATGGATAGCATGTAGGTGTGTGTGTGAGAGAGAGAGAGAGAGAGATACGACTGTCCAGAGAGACAGATCTAGAGGGATGGATAGCATGTAGGTGAGAGAGAGAGAGAGAGAGAGAGAGAGAGAGAGAGAGAGAGAGAGAGAGAGAGAGGCTGTTCCTCTCCTAATCAGGATGAGCATCGCGCCACACTCCAGCATCATAAAGCAGATTAATGGGGAGTTGGGTGAAGTACTTCACTTAGATTTAATACGAGCACACAACTGATACACACAATACTGGGCCTCAGGCCTCAGCTGGATTACCCGCCATCTCTGTCAACTGAGGCTGAGGTACGGGGCAAAGCTTCGCCGCATCTAGCGGGATGCGTGTAAAAGCCACATTAAACTAAAATTGGTCCTTGAGGGAATTGCGAAGGCCCAACATTAAATTTAATGAATGTTGAAAATAAATAAATTATCAATGGCCAATTATTGCACTCTACATGGGTGGTAGATTCAGCTGTTGACGGACACGGGAGAAATTGGTGTGATTATTATTGGAAATGACCACGAAATGGGCACTTTGCTTCACAATGATGTATTGGGAGGGGGGGGGGGGTCTACTGCTGGGCTAAAAAATGCAAGGCTGTCTTCAAATTATTTTGACAGACAACAACAACAACTACCACTGCAAGTGGAAAGGTCTGCATCTCAGGCCAAATGAAAGCTCTGAAGTATGGGCTCATGAGAAGGCATTCAGGAGTGAGGTGTTTGAATGGCCGGCTGAGAAATTGCATTTCTTGTTCTCGCTCCTGAGGGCTTTCGAACTGTTCGAGATATTACCCTTTTCTGCTGAAGCAACTAAATGACTTTCACATGCCGAGGTGCCCTCCTAGGTTAGGACACCGCAGCCCACAGTAGGACAGGATCTCTGTTAATGGAGAGAAACGCCACAATCCCTGAAATGTACTCACAGTTTTCTATGGTAGAAATGCAATAATTATATTACAGCTCATGTATATGAATTTGACATATGCCATATTGACATATGCCAATTGATGTCAATTCGTATTACAAATCAAAAAGCCATTCAGATTCAGTGTATGATTAAACTGACAATGAACATTTTGAAGGACTGCTAATATAAAAAAAACCTCTGATTTCTATTTTTAAAAAAAAAATCTAAATAGCAGGAATGTGTTCAGAGACTAATTTGATATGCAACCAAATATTAAGAGTAAAGACAAGCTCTGGCGACTCTACAAAATCTGTACGGCATCCAATTCAGTTAGGAGCACAGTGTGTTACAAAAGGGCCAATTCTGCAAGCTCACAGGGGACCAGCAAGTACACGCTCGGGCAGTCCGCGACTACAACAACACAGTGTTATTGTCCAGGCCAGTCACTTTCTGCTCCCGGCATCGCCTGCCAAGGTTGTCTCTCAAGAGGACTGTCGTTAGCCGCCCATGCAGGCTGTTTTCAGCAACGTCCATGTTGCTCACGCTCCCTCCACCGCCACAATACAACTCCTCTTCCACCACCCAGCCACCCGGCCTAGCTCCAAAGGGAAGTTAATTAACTGCCCGAGTGCAGCGCCTCGCGCCCGGTGACAGAATGGCCGCTGCGGCCACGTTCTATTAAGGCTGCCTCAACAGTGATAAATTAGCGAGCTGCTTTGCCTCTACTCATGCCCCGCCTCTCGTGTCATTGCCATCGCACCGGCTCGTGAGTTTGCCATTTGCACGAGGCTTCGTTTGTCGAACCGAGGCTACTCTGTCATCCATCATAGCGTGACATTGCACCTACTCCAACAGAGAGAGGAAGAGAAAGAGGGAGAGAGGGATAGAGGTGTTCAGATCCAGACAAGATGGTTCAGTTCATTGAAAATAACCTGGTCAAATAGAACAACTCATTAGAGGAAATCGAAAAAAAGACAGGTTCAATTAACATTTTCAGAAGAGATCGAAAAAAGGCTCAATTAACATTTATGGAGCGGCAGTAAAAAAAAAACAAAAGTTGGATCATTTCAGATTAAGTGTGATGAAGAACAATCATTTGTCACTCTGAACTCCATTCATCTTCTGCCAAACATGAATAGTCTGTTTCTAATACTTAAACAGGAAGAGCTTTGCCAACTAAACAGTTACCCAAAGCATTGGAGGACAGAGTAAGGCAATGTTGGCATAAATGTAGCCCAAGTCTGGCTCAGTTCTGGCCCACATCTGTATGGATCGAATGTCCAGGTGGATCAGCTGCTATCCACCTATGTTCTTTCTGAACTGCCAAAACTGTGTGTCCAAAGGCTGAATAGAATAGAATTAGGAACTGTAGTTGTGACACTATTGTCGCTATGTTCCATGG
Organism: Alosa sapidissima; assembly: GCF_018492685.1. Classification (NCBI taxonomy): domain Eukaryota; kingdom Metazoa; phylum Chordata; class Actinopteri; order Clupeiformes; family Clupeidae; genus Alosa; species Alosa sapidissima. Next base: position 24,013,517 of record NC_055960.1, on the reverse strand, counting down.
GGGACAATTTAACCAATGAAGATTCAATTATCCAGTGAGGATGCTGATGATGCACTTTGTACAATACAGTACAGTACAGTACAGTTGTACAGCTCCTTTTGATTTCAGACACAAGTTGGGGCACTTCCCAGTGTCCATAATAAGACTCGTGAATGTCTTCAACAAAGCTCTGCACATAGGAGACTGGAGAATGGGACACTGCTCCAGTTCTATGGCACAGGGCAGTTTGGGAAATCCTGCTGGGGATGACGAGTTAAGGGGATAAAAAATAGCCCCTGGAGACAGCCAGGCGGCCCAGGCGGCCAGTGCCCTTGACCGTCGCTGGGGTGGATGGATACACACTTGACAGGTGCTCCGCCTCTGCGCCCAGACCTTGACAGCGAGGCCCGAAGGCCACGCTGGGCCATCGTCGCTCTCTTAAGATCAGGAGTGTGAGTGATGACCAGGGGGGTCAGGCTCGCTTATGGGCTTACGGACACCACACTTGTCAAACTGCTGTTCTCCCATTATGGCTTTTCTCTGAGTGGTGTGGTACCTCTTTGTGATGTCCATTTTGACATTATGCAGACAGACATACCCACACATCTCTGTGCATGACCAAAAAAAGACTAAGCAAAGATCAAAGAGGAGTGACGTGTGAAATGTAAATGCTCCTTTATTTTCCAGCTTCAAAACAAAAAAACACACAGCTCTTAAATAATGGATAACACTACTCTAGTCCCAGCATCTTGCCGTCACTACCTGAGACAACAAGCTGTGATACAAAGCATCCCACTGAAATTAGCTGAAGGCAAATGTTACCATTTGTTATGCTTCAGCTCCATGTTACAGCCAGTGTTTTGCTCAGCGTCTGTTGTGGTGGGTCATGACATTTCCAGCGAGCCCTCAGACAGACAGAATGCTAAATGCATTTTCACAACACAAGTGCAACCAGGCGAGTCCATTTGGAGTACACACCATGGAGGAGGAGTACATTTGCATTAGCATTTTAACATGTGACATAGATGAAGTATTATAGCTTGGCGTTTTTTTTTTTTTTGCTGAGGTATTCAAACGCAAAGAGTGCCGCAACGTGCACATGCATAAATACAGAGGCCTTCCTCAACTCCGCTCCTGGCATTAGTGAGCAGAGACATTATTTAGATAGATTGCCGAGGCGGAGTTCCAGTGCTCGGCGCGTGGTCAGGAGCGTTTTGCTGCGATGAAATAACCTGACATTTCAGTGGTGGGGGGGGGGGGGGGGGGGGCAATCTAACAGGGTTTTAATTTCGAGAAAAGCAAAACAACACAAAACAAAAAAACAATCTGTGGCTTGGTATTGAAACATGACTGGAACTGACAAATCCATGTAATGAAATGTTAGGCTATAAAAGACTAGATTCATTTCAGAGTTTTTTTTTTTTCCCGTGCTTGCAGCAGCAGTTCCAATCCATTTAAATAAAAAAGGAGTGAGCAAACCACCAGGGTAGTTTTGCTCTTCTTGACGATTTGCGGGATCTTTTGCAGAATAGAAACATGAGCCTCTGACAAGTTCAATGGTGTAGAACTGAGATGGGGTGGAAAGATTTATCCGTTAAGCTACCCACATCAAAAGCACTCGCAGATGAAGAGCACACACCCACTCCAGTCGACTGGAGAGGGACTACCTCCCCAGGTGCAGTTGGCGAACGTGGATGGTCTCTCATCCATCTGTGACTACAAAACAGCACTAATAGAAACTCAAGTCATGAATCGAGACAATGCAGAGCACCGCACAATTCCACCTGAGAGGCCACAGAACCAGAAGGATGTTTTTTTGTTATTGCTGTTCTGGTTGTTGTTCAAGTTTCTGCTCCCTGGATTACATCAGAAGTGGAATGTCGTTGACAGTGAGAGAATGTTCAATTTACCTGGTACAGAAAAGTACCAAGCGAAAGGAACGCTGCCTGCCACAAGGCAGACTACAGCCAAAAACAATCTCTCGTCATAAACAAAAACAAGCCCCATCACATCCGTGTGGCTGCATTTATGTGGCTCGGCAAACCCTGAAAACAATATTAGGTTGAAATGCAGCCTAGGGATGATTTTATCACAAGAGTTCTCTTTCGCTTAACGATTATTGTCCGATAAACCCAGATTTGCAACGCTGAAACCCTGGCCGTAATACAGCAAAATAGCATAAACATAAGGCAGTAGTTCTCGAATAGCACAGAAAGCAGTCGAAAGTGCACACCAGCCATGATGACATGACTGCAATTACGAGATGAATGCTATTAGATACATCATACCGGGTAGTTGGTATGTTTAATTGAGCCTATAACTATTTCGCAGGTTTAGGGTAGTTTATTATTTCTTAAGCAATCCTGACTGCACTGCATTCCCTGCTCTGTTGCAAGGAGCTGATGAAGTTGGTTTCAGACCTCTAGGGGGTGTGATGGTTCAATGCCTATCTGGGCGACAGGTGACAGATGGCACCGGTGCCATCAGCCCAACATCAATTTACTGTTCCCCGGCAGATACTGATCAATTGTACACACCTTACCAATTATGAGGGCTTACGGGGTCTGATGCACACCACCAACATCAGCAGAGCAATCAAACAGTGATTACACATTTTAAAGTTATGCTAGAATACTTTATACCAGGCTAACAGCCAGCACTACCACTATGCTCAAAAAGTGCAGTGCTCTCAGACTTAGAAGAGTGATCTCTCAGTCGGGGGCCAAAGCTCAAATATCAATACGGCAAAGAGGATTCACTACAGTAAATCTAAGCCCTCAATAAGCAGTTTACGTATATAAGTGCACTTAATGGCACAGTACTTCTTATATACTCATACTTACGTGGTAGGGTATGGCTTTTGGAAAAGTACAGGCAAGAGTGCTGGATTTAGTGCAAGCTCATACAGACGAGCTAATGCTCACCATGTGGTCTGTCTTCACTAATTTGACTACCCAGTGTGATTAATTATCCTACCAGCCTGTTTCAGATCTGCATGCAATAGCATATCCCACTGTCTTCTTAACCTGATAATCTCACTGTCTTCTGACTGTCAGGCATGACGAGGATTAGCATCAACAAACCCTTACGCTACTGATTGGGCTTAAGGTCACGAGGAGGTAGGCGGTGTTTCGTTTGTTCATGTTGAGTCAGGTTTGCGACATCTGTGCTGCAGGTTAATAGTAGGCGCCAACTCAAAACAACGGGGATAATCAGGGTTTAAGTGCACGGCTTTCCGCTCCTATCATCTCGGAGGCTAATTAAAACAAACGATCAAGGCAAACATCGGAGCTCGTTAGCAGGGAGAGGCATCCCGCTCACGCCCCGGCACCTGGGGAGCTCACACGGAAACCGTACGGATGGGGCCGGCGCTCTTGAGGCGATGGGCCGAGCTGAAGACAACGGCAAGCAGCATGGAATGTGTAGGCAGAAAAGAAAGGAAGAAAGAAAGAAAAATGAAAAAAAATAAAATAATAATAATCGGAGGCCTTTGAAATTCCCACTGAGCTTTTGAAGCGCCGCGTCCCGCGGCTCGGCATTCCGAGAGGTTTTCATCTCCATCCGGTCTCTCCTCATTTGCCGAAAGTCGGAGACCTCCGCCGTGGCGGCCGTAACCAAGTACAGCACGAGGGGTCAGAGAGGCGACGTGTATGTGAGCAAAATCTCTAATGTGGCGCAGCAAAGAGACACCATTATCGTTCCCACTCGGCAGGGTGGACGGAGGCTAACGGCTGACCTACACCAGAGCTACGCGGTAAGAGAGTTGACGTGAGAGCCCGGCCTGCCCTTCATCTGTGCCCAGCATGGTCAGCCTGTCTGGTGGAAATACCAAACTCAAATCCTAAATTGGATGTCTAACTGACTGAGAAGTGCACAAATTATTTAAACCACCTACCAGCTACATGGGAGGACAAAGTCCTTGCAAAAATTCTACAACGTAAATGTTGAAGGCTACTTAGTTTCTTTCCCCCCTTGGAAATGTCCTTGGCACCACACATCTTTGTGAAGCTAAAAGTAAATAAAGATCCAACAACAAAAAAGACCAAATCCCACATCACATTCTCTTCAGTGGTAGTTAAGTTCCCAGAGAGGGAACGTTTGTTTGGTGGGTTTCTGTAACTCACACCCCAGTCCCTCCTGGATACTCTTGGCCTTTGGACTTTTGACAGATGCATTACTCTGGGGAGAGAGTAAGCTCAAGATGGGGAGGGGGGGGGGGGGTGCAGACAGAGGAAGAAAGAGAGAGGAGGAGAGAGAAAGAGAGAGAGAGCAGCTTCTTGTGTGAGGTGGGACAAGGGTGTATAGTCTGTGGTGGTGGCGGCGGCCTGTCCCGCTCCTTCACGGCTGGGGAGCTCCGAGCCTCCTTTTCCTCATTTTCTATCTGAGTGAGCCCGGAGGTGCAGCAGGGGCCCCCTGCCAATCTCCCCCCAGCGGGGTCAGCACTCGTCGGGCCGGCCCGAAATGAGATCCTCCTCCACCGCTGAGCCCTGCCGCTTAGCCCAGAAATATCACACACACGCACACGCACACGCACACGCACACGCACACGCGCGCGCACACACACACACACACGCACGCACACATACTCTGCATACTGCACGCTACAAACTGGCACAGCCACAGTCACAGCATTAAACACACGATACACCCTCACACACACACACACACACATACACCCTCCAATCCCAAACACACATCACAGACACTGCTTCAATACACCCACAGAGCCAAGTAAGAGCACTAATTGATTAGTCCATATTCCACACCTGGAAGGGAAATGGACATGGCAGAGTGGTCACACACAGATACAGTGCGAGGTCTGGACATGCACAAGAGCAGTGCGAGAGCGAGAGAGAGGAGAGCGGTGAGAAATACGGTAGGAAAACCCTGGTGATTTACCCAAACGATGCCGACTTCCATTTGCGACTGGGGTAACTTCTTCTGCACGGCCGGGGCATAAAGTGGACAGGGCTAGCCGTGACGTCGATGGGCAAAGACGCGTGCCGTCTTCAGGGAGGGAAAAAGAAAAACAACAAAAAGAGAGAGACACAGAGAGACAGATATTCAGTGGACACATCCTCCTTCTTCACATCAGCATGGCAACGGTTTCATCAAGCCGTATCGTTGAGGAATATAATCTTGTGGCATGTGATGGACACAGTGGACAGTATGGCAAATTGAGGTCTGGCCATTCGCAAGAGTGGAGAGAGGAAAAAAATGCATATAATGCATATGATGAGAACAAGGCATTCTGAGAGAGCCAGGCATTCTGAGGAGCGTGTATGATGGTGTTCCACTCCA